>NC_085930.1:58442727-58745757 GCF_028885625.2 Pongo pygmaeus | reverse complement strand
AGTGATCTTTCTTGCTGAGAGCAATTTTTCTTGAGTAGGTACTCCTGGATGCCTTGAGCCTTTGGTATCAGTAAGAGTTCTGAAAAAGATGATTTCGACAGTTTTTGCTGTTTTTTTAAAATTGCTTTTATAGGAGAGAGAATTTTCAGAGGCCCTTTTTTGCTGACTTCAGCCTATATATGTTTGTGCTCTTCTGTATGTTTTGTGCTCACATATGTGCATATTAAACAACAAACTATTGTAAATTGGGGTGCAGGAGGCTGGTGGAGCAGGTGCTGAGTAAGGGCTGTGGGTTGGATGGGACCATGCCAGCCTGGGGCTGGACAGATGCCTGAGGCTCCTTGGGTGTTAGTGCCATGGGAATCAGGAACTTGGCCTACAACTTTGTGTCTCCCACTGTAGGGCTGCCAGGCACCCAGCTGTGCCCAGATGGATGGGACAGAGACCCGGCAGCGGAGGCTGGACAGCTGTGGCAAGCCAGGGGAGCTGGGGCTTCCTCACCCCCTCAGCACAGGAGGACTCCCTGTAGCCTCAGAAGATGGAGCTCTCAGGGCCCCTGAGAGCCAAAGCGTGACCCCCAAGCCACTGGAGACTGAGCCTAGCAGGGAGACCGCCTGGTCCATAGGCCTTCAGGTGACCGTGCCCTTCATGTTTGCAGGCCTGGGACTGTCCTGGGCCGGCATGCTTCTGGACTATTTCCAGGTAAGAGGGAACTAAATGAGGACAGGGAGGGGGGCACTGCCGAACGTCACCTATAGAGTAGGCACCTGCTTGTAAGGTTGAGCTTAAAGGTTGTCGGGCAGTCCTCTCAAAAAGCTATTTTTTTTTTCTGTATGTTGGGCAAGATTCTTTTAGTCTCTGGTGACAGAGACTAAATTTAACCCAAGTTAATCTTCAGTAGACAATTTATTAGCCCATATGATTGATGTAGACCAAAACTTACTTAATCATTTCCGTTCTGATGTACTTTGAAGTTTAACAACTGTGTCAGTCAACTACTGCTGCCATAACAAAGTCCCACACACTGGGGGAGCTTCAACAACACACATTTATTTTCACACAGTTCTAGAGGCTGGAAGTCCAAGATCAAGGTGTTGGCAGCGTTGGTTTCTCCTGTGGCCTCTCCTTGGCTTGCAGATGGCTGCCTTTTCTCCGTGTCTTCGCGTGATCTTTCCTCTGCATGTCTCTGTCCTAATCCCTCTTCCTAAGAGGACACCCATCAGATTGGATTAGGGCCCACCCTAATGACCTCATTTTAATTTAATTACCTCTTAAAGGCAGTGTCTCTAAGTGTAGTCTCATTCTGAGGTACTGGGTGTTAGGACTTCAACATACGAATTTTTGCAGGGACATAATTTAGCCTATAACCACTTAAAAAACAAATGCTGCAGTGAATCATCTTGACATAAATCATTGTATACATTTCTGAATAAATTGGTAGGATAACTTGTTGCTTGTAGAATTGCTGGGTAAAGAGCATGTGCGTTTGTGGCTCTGATGGAGATCACCCAATCATCTGCTTAGTGGTGCAGGGGTCCGACCCACAGACCCTGACCCAGCGACAGATGAGACATGTACATTGACACAGATATTTTGCCTGTCAATCCAGCTAAGGGGCTCTGCTCTGAGTCTGCAGCATCGCCCCATAAGCTGGCAAATTTCATATTTATTTAGTACAGATTAAATGACAAAGGCTTTGAGTCAACACACCTGTGGGTAATTAATTTGGTTGCCCCCCACCAGAGAGAGCAGTCCTACAGGTGATCAAAGGTTTGTCTTAGGACCACATGAGTAAACAAGCTATTTAGATAAACTCCCCCACGTTCCCTTGTTATTTGTTCTTCTGCTATCAACTCAAGGTAAAGAGGATTAGGCTGCCTTCAGCTAAATCTTTTACTGAAGCTATGCAACACCCCGGCCTACTGAGAAGGTTTGTGACTATTTCCTATAACTATCTTTATAATTTTTCCCACTACCCTGACTGAACTCCCACATAGTTGTAGGATGTTGTACTTCCTCCAGTACCACAGGGAAATGCTTGTTCCCAACACTCATCAACGCAGGTTTTTTCAGCCTTTTTGATCTTTAGTAATCTGCCATCTGGAAATTGCATTTCATTGTATTAATTTAATTTCTCTTGATGCCTAACAAGTTATCCCAAAACTCATGCATTATATTAAGCATGTGTGTATCCCAATAATACACACATGGTTCATATAATAGCATGTATTATCTCGTGGTTAGTGTGGGTAAAGAATCCAGGTGAAGTTTAGCTGGCTTTTCTGCTTCATGGTCTCTCCTAAGGCTGTGGCACCAGCCCAGCTCACTTAGAGGGTGACATTCCTGGCAGATACTGGACTGCGAGCCTCAGTTCCTCACTGCTGTTGCCCAGAGGCCCCCTCAGGTCCTCTCCATGTGGACATCTCCATCATGGTGCCTGCCTCATCAGGGTACAGTCCAAGATGGAAAAATAGTCTGCTGGCAAGACAGATATCACTGTCCTCTGTAACCTAGTCATAGAAGCGGCATGGCCTTGCTTCTGTTGGTGAGAATCAGGTCACCAGGTTCAGCCACATTTCAGGGGAAGCAATTAGCTAAAAGTATCAGTACCAGGAGGCGGGGTCGGGGGCCTTCCTCCAGGGCTGCTGCCTGCTGTGGCATTATGGTGTGATCTGTGCTTCTTATTATGAGTGAGAGAGGTTGAGGATCTTGATATTTCTATTTATATTCTTTGTTCATTTTTCTTTGGGGTGTTTTTCTGTTTTCTTATTGATACCTAGGGGCTTTGTGTATATTAAGGAAATTGATCATTTCATTGTGACGTGGATTATAAATGTTTCCTATTTTTTTTCCGTTTATCTTTTGACTTTGCTTTTGGTGGCTTTTTGCTATGCATTCATTTTTTAAAATGCAGTCTCAGTCATCTTTCTTCTAAGGCTCTGAGCCTATGCCTTCCTTAGAAACGGAGGCTGCTTTTTATACAGGTGCCCATCTGCCCGTGTGCGTGCACAGGGCAGCACATATTAGAGACTAGGGATGTGTTCCCATGAAGAAGAAAAACTCTCTGCTACAAGTCTGCTTTCTTTTCATTGCATATATGAGAGGTTCAAAGTGGGTGTACACAGCTGTCGTGCTGGTCTGCATCGGTTTGTTGGCTGGTTAGTGTTCAGTTCAGTGCAAACATTTCAAAACTGGAAGCTTTTCATTACAGTGCTTATATTCAGCTCCTCTTTAAAACTCAGAAGATTTGGCAACATGTGGTTTTTGTATCAGTTTTATATCGCTGTGTTCCACATTACCACAAATTTAACAGCTTAAAATAGCACCCTTGATTAGCTCATAGTTCTGTAAGGCAGAGGGCAGGCATGGTATGGCTGGGATCTCTGCTCGGGGTCTCAACAGCTGAAATCCACATGCTGGCCAGGATGCATTCTCTTCATGAGGCTCTGGGGGAACATCCACTTCTAAGCATAGTCCTGTCTTCAGAACTCACCTCCTGGTGCTGTGTTCCTCCCTGAGGCTGAAGGACTGCAGTTCCATTTCCTTGCTGGCTGTCAGCCAGGGGCTGCACTTCACTTCTCGAGGCCATTCCTATGTCTTGCCATGTGGCCCTTCCATCTTCAAAGGCAGCAGTGGAGAAACCTCTCTTGAGTGAAATCCCTCTCTGACTTCAGGAAGCGCCTGCTCCCTTTAAAGGGTTTACCTGATGAGGCCAAGCTCCTCCAAATTAATCTTTCTGAAATTCCACCAGGACTCCTCACTGGAATGCGTGGAGCAGGCAGGAATGGCAGCAGTCTCCAGAAACTGATCCAGTCCTGGGCTCTGTGGGTGGACTGGGATGAGCATTGTGTGCATGTGCCAGGAAGAACGGGGGTCTCCAGGCAAGCTATGGCCTTACAGAGACACCGAGCAGTCTAGAAAGGCCAGGAGGGCAAGAGGGCTGGCTGGAGGGGCATTACATGTGGGCAGAGAGAGAAGACTGGGGATGCGGGAGGAGGTGAGAGCAGCCTGTTTTAATTGCCTCCTCTTTACTCTGCTGGTGAGGGCGGGGTGTCCTGCCCTAGGGTTATGGGGATGGTGGACACTCAACACCTGGCTCTGGACAGGTGAGGACCACGGCAGTTTGTGAGTCCTCATACCAATCACCCAGGCAGGAGGATGCTGCACACCTTGCAGGGCCACTGGGGAGCAGAGTGAGCCAGCAGGGGATGTGGGAGGCAAGATTTGTCATAACAAGAGAGTGGGAAACCTGCCCTCCATTCCTGACTATATGCGTAATTCCACAGGGTGGCAGAAACTGAAGCGTGCTCCTCGGGGATGTGGAGGGACAGTTCCTGCCCTGAGATAAGGAGGCTCTTGGGCTGGGAGCCTCATCCACAGGAGCAGAGTCAGGAGGGGAACGCACTGATCATATTATCTTGCTTTCTCCAGGTGTTGAGGCAGCACTTCATAGTTTTAGGCCTTACCCCACCATTGACCCCTTGATGCCTCAATGCCAGCTTAAGTCTTGGTGGTGACTGAGACTTCCAGGGAATAGAAGAGCCTCTCCAGGCAGCAGCGTAGACCCTTGGCCAGGAGGGAGAGTACCATGTGGTGCCCTTGTCCAGGAAGGGCAACAGAGGGATTTGGTGGCCTGGGTATGGGGAGTATGTGTCCCCGGGGGGGGTTGGGTCTGGCTTAATCAGTGCCTATGACAGTGGTGACACCCAGTGGAGGTCACTTTGCCACCTGTCACTTCATCAGAGTTGAAGTGAGGGGCCCATGTGCCTCCTGCTAACCCTGGCTGCCTGTGGCCCACCCAGGAAGTAGAGGCTCCACTGGGTGCTTCCTGCAGAGCTGGTGCTCTATATTTCAAGAAGGAGATGAGGGCCTTGGCCACCGTCGGCCATGTCTGAACCTTAGAGAGGATCAGGAGTGACTGGCTGAGGCCTTGTGTGTGGCTGTAGTATATGTGTAGGCATTTGTTACCCTGTTTTATGTTTTGTGTGTCAGTGAGGCAGGAAATTCCCAGAGCTCTCTACCCCCAAATGGGGCATCTTTGAGGCCCTGGGCCAAGAGCCTGTGCCCAGGTGCAGAGGGAGCCACCAGCAGGCCAGGGCGCCTGTGCTGTTGATTGCCTGATGCTTGGCCGCTGCGCTGACCCTTGGAGGTTTGCTCTTTATCAGGGACTTCCTGGTTAAGATGGGAAGCAGCAGCCTTCCCCTGAGCTCCCTTGCATATTACATGGCAGCACCCTCCATGAAGCCTATAGCTCCCACCGTGAATGGCCAGCCCATCTCAAGGGGCCTTGGGTAGCCAAGGGGCCCAGGGAGGGGTGACTCCTCTGGCACCATGGCATCTGGCAAAGGACTGAGGACAGGGGAGACCACCCATCCTGCAGGTGGCATATGCCAGAGAGCCCAGGTTTGGCTCCATTCTATTTTTAAGGAGACCTCAGTAGCTGTACTGAGCTTGGGGGTGCCACATGTGAAGGCATAATGGGCAGTGGGAATGGAGGGTCACAGGCACAGTGTCTGTGAGAACCTATACTTCCAGGAGAGCCCAGCATGTGTCCAGCAGCTACTCCTCTGATGGTGCACAGTGCAGGGTGGAGGAGAGCATTTCCCTGGATCCGCGGCCCCTAGACAACTTAAGGCCATCAGCCTATAGACTCCAGGGCTTGAGGGGAGGTTGCTAATGCCCCTCTCTTCCATGAAGGCGTTCGTGGGGACACTAATAAGAGTGACTGCTGATTTTAACTTGGGCAGATCCTAGAACCTTTTGTTGGAGTGGCCTGTTTGAGTTGGCTTGCTTTGCAGATGACAGCATAAATGGGCATAAGTAAAATTTGTAGATGAGAAATATGTTGCTTCCAAAACCCAAAAAGAACTAAAAGATATTGGAGACTTGTATTAATGTTGTGGATGCTGAGAAGGTTAATAGTTCTTTTGTTGCAGTGTTGGAGATGGCTCTCAGTTTACCAAATAATTTTCAGGCATTTAACCAAGGTGCCAGGCCTCGCACCACATGTGGGGTGATGGCCCCCTCTCTCATTGTCAGTGCCTTTGTGAGTTACTTGTATGCCCTTAATAAGTGTGTTAAAAGAGCCTCTGTGGAGGAGGGCATCATCAGTGTAATGTAACTGTGCTCCTGAGAAAGGCAGATGCAGGGGAGACCTTGGCCGCATGACTCTGTGATGGCAGAGCTGCGGAGGTCCCCGTGGGGAGCCTGGAAAAGGTATCTAGTGTCCCTTTAGAGGTGAAGGCCAACTGTGTCTGAGAGGCTGGTGAAATAGGCACTGAACAGAATGTATTAGCCAAGTCTGTAGCAGCAAAGTACCAGTTGATTTGGATGGAGTCAGTGATTTCAATAATATTCGGTATTGGATGTGGGGGTCTGAATGGACAGGGTCATGCCATTAAGGTGGTGGTAATCCACCAGGAGGTACCCTTTTGTTCTCTCCAGGTTTAGGAATGAGCCATATTGGCCTGTGTAAAGGAGAAGCAGGGGGATTGACATACCCTTTTTAAGTCTCACATAATAAGTTTCCCTCCTTGAAGGTCCTATTGTAATTTGCATTGGGTAGTATTAACTGTTTTAATGGTGAGCAGGGGAGGGTCTGTGGAGTCTCATCTTGTCAAGCCAATTTGTAAGTCAGACCAGGTGGCAGGAGTGCCAGGGAGCACCCACCAGACTCACACCAGCCTGTAGTCAGTTAACAGTGGTTCTTGTCATGGGGGCAAAAACAACTCTTTAGGGTGGGAGGAGATGACAGAGCCCAAGAGAGACAGCAGATGTTCAAGCCAGCAATTGGCAGTTGCATCCCAACTGGCTGTGTGGGCTTGTTAGCAAGCGAAGAACAGACAGGGAGAGCTGGCCAGGTGTCCTCAGTCACGGTGGGCCCATCTGTCTGTTTGTGAGCCAGTTGTTATGGTCACCTCCTCTTCACCTCATCAATGAGGGAGGGGGTCTCACCCTTGGGTTAAGGGTATGGTGAACCCTTGGCACCCAGGCCTGGACAGGTGAGGGCCACAGCAGTTCATTCATTCATTCATTCATTCACTCATTCAGGCAGCATATACTGTGTACCTGTGCCAGGCAGACACCCCTGCCCTCATGCCGCTCACACAGCAGGTTCTGGGGTCAACGTTGATAGCAGTGAGGGCCGTGTGCTCCAGCAAGTGGTGGGAGCGGCCCTGCGGAGGGAGGCCAAGAAGATCCCCCTTCCCCAGGAGGAGGTGTTGCAGGGGAGGCAAGAGAGGCTGCTTGGAGACAGTGTGGTAGCAGGCCAGCCTGGCAGGGGGTGGACAAGTCTTTCATCTTCACCTGTGGGTGGGTTCTGCCAGTTGAGATCAGAAGCAGAAAATAAAGAAGAACCTTAACAGTTATTTAAAATTTAATTGGCCTGATCTGTGAGACCTGAACAAGATGAGGGAAGAATTCATGCCTGTAAGAATGACCAACTGACCCAGAACCTGCCAAGGGTCAAGGTGACCCTGAGAAATGAATTGGATGCTGCGTTGGAAACTGCTCCTGGTAAACAAGCAGTTCCCACTGCAGTGTCAGAAATGTACTCCAGAGCCCCTGCCCACGCTCTGTGGACCCTCCCCTAAAAACACACCCCAGTAAGAACGAGGCAGTGGGCAGAGATCAGTGGTCCTCAGCATTCTGATCCTGTGGTCTTTGTGGGGCCTGGGCGGCCTGTTGCAGAAGCTCCTCAGGTGGTCCTGGTGCCCCTGATTGGTGAGCACCACTGATCTTGTGCCACTTGCTCATGCTGTGGGCTGTGGGGTGGGCTGGAGGCCCAGAGAAGGTCACACAGAAACCGCCGGACCCGGCTTCCACCTGCTGCTCCGTGCAGCTGGAATCTAGTTCAAGCTCTTTGAGATTTTTCTGCTGTGCTACTGAGCTATTTTTGAAACCACACTTTTGATTTTCTGGATTATAACCCAGTGAGCTGTGTTGACATGTTTTGTTCTCAGGTTTTCACAGGAAAGTCATTTTTCTTATATAATTACTTTATTTGCTTTTGATAGTTTTTTTATTTATAAAAGCAAACAATCACAATTGTCAGAATAGACAGAAAATTATAAAATAAAGATTACTTATGAACCCACCACCCAAAGGCAACTACTGTTAACATTTTGGTATATATCCTTCTGAATGTTTCACTGTGTGCACGTGTGTGTGTGTGTGTGTGTGTGTGTGTGTGTATGTGTGTGTATCCTTCTCACTTTTTTTTTGAGATAGAGTTTCGCTCTTGTTTTCCAGGTTGGAGTGCAATGGCATGATCTCAGCTCACTGCAACCTCCACCTCCCAGGTTCAAGTGATTCTGGTGCCTCAGCCTCCCGAGTAGCTGGGATTACAGGCATGCGCCACCACGCCCAGTTAATTTTTGTATTATTAGTAGAGATGGGGTTTCTCCATATTGGTCGGGCTGGTCTCGAACTCCCAACCTCAGGTGATCTGCCCACCTCGGCCTCCCAAAGTGCTGGGATTACAGGCGTGAGCCACTGCACCCGGTCTCTCACTCAGTTTTTAAACAGATTTGAGAAACATTTTTGTAATGATTTGTAACTTACTTGATCAGACACCTCTTTCTATATGAGAGTATGCAAATGGTTGTTTATTTCTGCATCTCCTGTGCTGATGAGGGTGGTTCCAGGATTCACTGTGTATGATTATACGTTGTGCAATGATGTTTGACCACGTCCAAAACTATGATGACACTGTAAGAGGTGCTGACACCTGAAGGAAGTGATCACCTGTCTGGGGGCTGCTCAGCTGTATGCCTTGGGAATGTGCATCCCACAACAAGCCTTGAGCAGCCAGGGAAACTAGGCCAGCCTTAAAGACAGAGGACTCTGTCTTTAACCAGGTGATGCCTTTAAACCAGTAACTTTCTGCAACACTTCTCTCAGAATCAGGCCGTTTCTCTCTGCCTCCTGCCGGTTCAATCTCCTATTTGAACAAACTGATCCTAACCATGGATGACGGGCAGCAATGGGGTTGGCAGGCAGGAGTAGCAGCCCAGAAGCTGAGGGTCTTGGCCTGCCTTTGACACTAACTTGCTGTGTGATCTTGGGAAACTGTTCATTTTCTTCATTTGCAAAACAGAACGCTATAGTTCCTGTGAACATCCCAGTGCTGTTGTGAAAATGACAGAATGTGAGAGAGCTCTGAGAAATACAGAGTGCTGCACAAGGGAACAAATGGGCATTCCTTCATCCATTTGCAGTGACTGAGTGTTACGGGCATTCCTTCATTCATTTGCAGTGACTGTTTGCGTGTGGCCAAGTCTGCTCTGTGCCCTCGTTATGCCCTGGGTTTGCTTCAGAGCACTTGTCACAGATCATCATTTATTTATTTCTTTTTTTTTTTTTGACTATCTGATAACCTGTGTTCATTCTGCTCACAGTGTACCCTGGCATTTAGGGCGGAGGCTGGCAATTACTAGGCCCTAAGTACTGATCTGTGGAATGGAGCCATGGAGAAATCCCCAAAATTGCAGCAGTGAGAAGGGCTGTGTTCTCAGGATGGGTGCGTGCCAGAGAGGGAGAGCAGATACACCTGCATTTCATGCTTCTGTTATGCAAAAGTGGGACCAGTCTTCAGGGAGTTTCAGAGAGTAAGTTGGGAATTCTGGGGAAAGAGCTGTTAGGCTCTGGCTGAGAGGAGGTGCCTCAGCTGGCCACGAGGCCTGGCAGACGTTTGGCCTGGGTGATGTGTTGGCCTGCAGCAGAGGGGAGGAGCATGGGCATGGCCCCTGTGAGGGTTGTGAGAAGCTCCCTCTGCAGCTGCAGCATATGACCGTGTACTTGAAAGAAGGAGGTTCACGTGGATGTGTCTTTCCAGATTGCAAGGGGTCCGGATGCTCCTTTCTCAGGCAGTGTGTTGACCGCCATGGAGGATGTGCAAGCAAGGGCCATCCTCACAGTGCACCTGTGGGTTGTGCCTGTGAAGAGCACACACTGGTTTTGTGAGGAGACAGATTAGAGGGACAAAGGGCCATGGCGAAGGCAGCGTCTGTGGGCGGGAGTGGGGGACAGCTGTGGGAGAGGTGTGGGGACAGGCAGAGTGGATGTGGGACTGAGATGGTAGGGGCTCAGAGTGAGGCTTGCATTTCTGGCAGAACCTTTCCTTGAGGCAGGCCACTTGGGAGAGGCAGGCTTGGAAGTGGCAGTCCTGAGAGACTGGAGGAGTGAGACACATGCTCATCCCTACCAGAGCCTAGGTATATGATCTGAAAGCTCAGAGAAGAGGTCTGGGCTGAAATAGCGAGATCACGGATGGGGAAGAGATTCCCCAAATGCAGTTAACTATGGCTACATAACAAAGGACACCAAAGCTTAGCAGTTCGTTTAAAGCCAATTATTGTTTGATACCAAATCTACAGGTTGAGCAGAGCCCGGTGAGAAAAACCGCCTGCTCTGCGTGGTGGCTGTTGGGCCAGCCCAAGACGGCCCACTCATGTGCAAGGCTGGGCTGTGGGCAGGACCCTGGCATACGGCCTCTATGTGTGACCATGTGGTCTTCCTCACAGCAGAGTAGCTGGGAACATGAGCAGCCCAAGAGATAGGACATAGAAGTTGTCAGTTTCTTAAGATCCATGCCCAGAAACTGACTGCCACAGGGCATCTCTTCCACTTTGTTCTCTCGGTTAAGCTGTGGGGACAGAGGGAAGAGGGGGACAGAAACTCTAGCTCTCAGTGGGAATTGTGCTGGAGTTTAGGACCCGTTATGCATTGCTCCTATGAGGGGTTTAAAAATATCTGTTGAATGAATGAGTAAATGAAGGGTGTGCATGAAGACGCAGTGCAAGAAATATTGGGGGCATGAGGGGAACAGGTGCTGGAGAAATTCGTCTGGAGTTCGGTGGCAGGGACAGCCTTGGGGAGGCCGGTAGGATCCACACTGGGGAGGGCAGTGGACTCCAGGCCGGGGTCTGTACTTGAGCCTAGGATAGGCTGTCCAATGGGAGAACCAGATAACGTGCCCACTAGGGTGACAGTTTAGGTATGGGAGTGGAAGTGAGGCCTAGACCCGACCGCAGTGCTGGATCCAGCTGGTGTGAGTCTGACCCCCAGCTTCGTGCTTCTGCCTGCCCCAGCCTGCCCTCAGACCTGAACATTCTGTTCCTGGTGCCTGTGGAATGCGCAGAGGACACACCCAACAACAGAACCCCAGGAGTCAGAAGTGGCTTCCCAGCCCCTTCTCCTTCTCTGGGTGAGGAGGGGTCAGCAGGGCCAGTCTGACCTTTGTAGCTGAAGAAAGCGAGGCCACTTTGGAAGCATGTTTATGAGACTTCCAGGCCATGGAGGGAGAACAGGCCTGCGTTTTCTTCTGTGAACACAGCTTCCTGTGGCCATGAACCCCCTGGCTGGACACAACTTGAGATGACCCAGGGCGTGGCTTCCTGCTTAGGGACCCATAGACTGCTTGACCTTGAGGAATAAAACTCGAGGTCTGTAGAGCTGGCCCGAGGAGGCAGTCCCTCTGTGCTGATATCTCCCCAGGCCCTCCTCTGCCAGGAGGGGAACAGCCCAGGACACTTGTACAGGGCAAGGTGGCAGCAGACCTCGGTGTGGGCACTCACCAAGGCCAGGCACCACGTGGGCTCCAGCTCTGTCCAGCCCAAGCCAGTATGGACCGGCCTGCTGGGCTGCTGATTGCTGTCAAGGCCAGTGCAGAGGGACCATGAGCCTCCATGGCAGGCCGGCAGAGGGAGGTCCTGGCAGACACACAGCCACTGTCTGAGGAGAGCCTGACCTTCAGGGAGGGACAGCAGGGCCTGGCAGAGCCTCTGTAATGAGGCCCTGAGTCACACTGGCCTTTGTTCCTCACTCATCTGTGCTGGCCCTCAGCCAAGGGGCTGTTGGGGAACTCTCTGCAGGCGCAGGGCACCTGGTGACTGGGAAGCTTCTGTTTGTGTGGACTTCTTGGGAAGAGCGTCCTGGTGTGGGCCAGGAGGAGAGGACTGGAGCACTCCAGGCTCCGACTTCGTGCTCCTGGGATCGTGGTGCATTGCCTGGCCATGGTGGTCACCCAGCTGAATCTGGAGTTTTGCTTTCAGGGCAAGAAGCTGCGAGGCTTCAGCTGTGAGCTCACCCGGTCCCCACATGGGGTCTTGCCTGAGTCTTTCTTCACCATCATGTGCCAGGTCGTGATGCCCATTCTGCTGTCCGGCTTGTGCATGATGACGGCCGGCCTGGTGATGAACACCGTTCAAGTGCGTACTGGGTGTTTGGGGGATTGG
This sequence comes from Pongo pygmaeus, assembly GCF_028885625.2. Lineage (NCBI taxonomy): Eukaryota > Metazoa > Chordata > Mammalia > Primates > Hominidae > Pongo > Pongo pygmaeus. The sequence continues at coordinate 58,733,521 of NC_085930.1, read as the reverse complement.
GGTGGGAGATACACAGACTGGGTCTCCTGGCACCACAGATAGGGCAGGCTGGAGACATGAGGGGCCTCCACAGTGGGAGGGCAGCCCTCAACCTGCCCTTGCTGCTTGAGCGTCCCGGGTGTCAGTGAGGCTGGCAGGAGGGACCTCCAACGCTGAGACCTCGGCATTAGAGATTCGCAGAATGATGGAGGTTTGTCAGAACCTTAGCCTGCGTGTGCCTCCTCAGCCCAAGGAGCTCAAACCGCCTTCCTCCCAGTGCATGTGGGCTCAGGAGGCAGAGTCTGCCACTCACCAGTGGAGGGGATTTTTAGTCACACTGTTCTGCCTCGATTTCCCCATCTGTAAAATGGGGATAATGAAATCCCCCACCTCACAGAACTGTGAGGACCAGATGACTGAGTCTGTGTGCTGTGGTCCCTGTCGGGTGGGGGCATGGCCGCTGTGGGCAGAGCTGCGGTGTGCCCAGCTCGCAGCATGCTGGTGTCGCCCCTGGTAAAAAAGGACAAGGTTTGGAGCCCGGGGGTGCAGGTGGGAGGGCCATGGCGGTCTCCCTGCGGTGGAGGCATGTGCTGAGGGAGATTCACTTGTCACAGTCTGTTTCTCCCCTAGCATGGTTCGGGCAGCGTATTGGAATCATTGAGAGGTTTGTGCTATCTGTCAACTGAAACATTTCGTAGAGGCAGTTTGGAAAAATTGGAAAATACACCCAAGCAATGGAGGAAGGCTGTCCCCTCATCTCTATCACCGCTGCTGTGGACCTTTCAAGACAATTTTCTATGTACATATAAACATATACATATATGGTTTATACTATGCAGTTTTGCTTTTTGTTTTTTTGAGACGGAGTCTTGCCCTGTCGCCCAGGCTGGAATGCAGTGGCGTGATCTCAGCTCACTGCAACCTCCGCCTCCTGGGTTCAAATGATTCTCCTGCCTCAACTCCCAAGTAGTTGGGATTACAGGCGCCCACCACCACGCCCAGCTAATTTTTTTGTATTTTTAGTAGAGACGGGGTTTCACCATGTTGGCCAGGCTGGTCTTGAACTCCTGACCTCGTGATCCACCCACCTCAGCCTCCCAAAGTGCTGGGATTACAGGCGTGAGCCACCGTACCTGGCCCGCAGTTTTGCTTTTTAATCTGTAAATATAAATTTAAAATTTCAACCCAGAAGGACACCCCAAATAGCATTTCATGTTCCCGAGTGTACACAGCACCTCCTTCCTAATGGCCACTCAGAGTCTTTCTGTGCCCCTGGGTCCAAGTTGGAGAGGGGCAGTCTGTACCCACCAGGCCACCCAGCCTCCTAATGTGAGCTCATGATGCCTCCTAGGTGGCTTCTGCTTGATTGTCTCAGTTGATGGGACACTCATCCCCTTTTGGGGCTGGAGTGGCCTTTTGCATCCTGGCCAGCCCCCCATTAGAAAGCCTGTGCTTCTGTGGGCTTGCAACCTGAATACCCACTTGTTCCCCCAATAGCCTCATCCTAGAGCTGTGCTGAGAGCTTATCGCTCCTTCCCTGAGACCACCCTGCCGATGCTGGGGAGAGAGACTGTCAGGCGTTCCGGAGGGCTGGGCAGGGAGTGGGGGCCACAAGCAGGTGTTTGCCTGTGAAGGAAGAGGGAGCAGTCATTCTTCCTAGGGGTCAGGGGATCTGCAGAGGAGCAGGACAATTTGATTTGGACTTTAAAGGTAATGTAGCAATTTCCAGGATGCCCTGAAAAGACGTGAACATTCCAAGCAGAGGGATTTGTGTGCAAAGATATGGGCGAATGATAGTGTGCATTTGTGGAAAGTGAGAGACAGGGGTGGCTGCTGTCATGGGGACAGTGATACTGGGCAGGAGTGAGGGGCTCTGTCTATTCTGCCCAGAGGGTGTGCTGTGCACTGAGTGTAGCAGGTGTTTGCTTTATGTTAAAATGAGTGTCTTGCTGGTTTTATTGAAGGGTAGCATAGACATGTAGGAGAGCACATAACTCCTGTGTGCAGCTCCATGGACCACCTCAAGGTACAGGGGCGTTTGCATCCCTACCTGGGGCATCCCCAGCAGAGCCCCAGCAGAGTCCTCTGTGCTCAGCCGTCTCAGCCCCACCTCTGACTCCAGTGCTGTGGGTTTGCGTTGACTGTTCTTGACATATGCTTGTGTGTCTTTGGGGTTCATAGGACTTATGTGTTAGGTATACTCAGGAGAGGAGTTGGCAGTGAAGGGTTACAGGTGGCCGAGTGATGGGGTCATATTTGTGCCACAAAACTCACCCCAGGCAGTGGTGTCAAAGATGACCCCGAGGGTGAGACCGGAGGAGCAGGGGAGAGCTGGGGGACTGTGGGCAGAGTTCAGAGCCCCTCAAGTGCAAGAATCATTATTTCTGATGATTTCAGCCTCCCTAGTGACCGATATAGGCATCTTTACAGTGTTGCTGGAGAGGGCGGTGGCAGAATTTAAAAGTTGTGAAGACTTGAGTGTCAGATTGGTGAAAAGAAGGCGTTGAGTCCTGGCTGGCAGAGCAGGAAGGACACGGGTGGCAAGGAGAAGTTTGGAGATTTGGGGTTTGAGGTACTTGTGGGGTGTCCAGGGTTCAGCCAGAGTTGGATGGGCAGATCTGATGCTCACAGAGACTTCTGAGCCATAGACATTGGGAGGCACCCGCACAAGCCCAGGGTATCAGTCAGTGTATTTGCTATTGGCTGCAGGTAACAGGAAACCTAAATCAAAGGGACTTTAAAAACAAAGACACTTATTATTTCTGTAAAGAAGTCTAGAGATGGGACAGTGCCAGAATTGGTTAATTACTGGATTAACAGTGTCACCCAGTATTTTTTCACTTTACGTTTGTATTAGTTTGCTAGGACTGCCATAACAAAATACCACAGAGGAGGTAGCTTAAACAATAGAAACTGATTTTTTTCCACACTTCCGGAGGCTGGAAGTCTGAGATGAAGGTATCGGCAAGGTTGGTTTTTGAGCTTTGCAGATGGCCCTGTGTCTCCACACGGTCTTCCCTCTGTACGTGTCTAATTTCCTCCTCTAATGAGGATGCCACTCACACTGGGCTAGGACCCACCCTCATGACCGCATTTCAACTTAATTATCTCATGAAAGACAGTATCTCCAAATACAGTCATGTTTTGGTACTAGGCATGAGGACTTCACCATACGAGTTTTGGGGGACACAGTTCAGCCAGTGTCCGTAGACTTTGGTCCCGTCACGGTTGTGTGGTACCCGATGTGACCAGGCCGGACTTCTCAGACCTCACTGACCAGTCATAGCAACAGCTGGCAAGGAGGATGGGACTACCATGCATCAGGATTCAGCTTCCCCCCGCGTCTCCCGCCTAGGTTTCCTGCTGAAAGCCCCGGGAGCATGGAGCAGGTGGGGTGGCTGCTAGAAGATAGTGCTGTGTGTGCAGTGGAAGGGTACTCGAGCTGCGGAAGGGAGAGGGTGTGGGGAGAAAGAAGAACTGAAGAGAAAGCAGGAAGGAAGGTTGGTATTAACATGGTCAGGAGGAAGAATAGGGGCTGAGACGGGGTGGATAATGAGGTTGGCACAGGACTGGGGGGTGGAGGCCCAGAGGCCAGGGGAGAGGGTACAGAGCTGTGCCTGTCAGCAGGTGCTTTATCCGTGGAGCGGGGGACAGTGCCACCCTGCAGGGAGAGCAGCAGATGGGGCTTACCCATCAGGAGGCCACCACTTCCTTTAGGGAGACAGTGAGAGCCATAGAGTTGCAGCACTGAGGGTGATGGGTGAGAACAGGCACTTGTTCAGAGGTAGTAGTGCTCAGAGAGCAGGAGGAAGGCTGCTGGGTGGGGCAGGCTGAAAGGAGGGGTTTGCTGTGACTTTGGAGTTGGTGGGTGCCGGGTCTTGGGTATAGGCAGAGAGAGTGCCCATGAGCACGCTGGGCTCCACAGGAGGTTAGGGAGGGTGTGGGTGGTGGTGCCCGAAGGCCAGCTGGGGAGTACATGATGGCCTTGGTTCCCCTGCTGAGGACGGAGGCCCACCCTATGTGGAGGGGTGTGCAGGCTGAGAGGACAGCTGCACAGAACTGTGGCCAGATGCCACCAGGAGACTGTGAGGTGTGGGAGGACACCCTCCCTGGTGGCATTGTTTTCTTCTCAAGTTTTAAGAGAGGGCAAACTCAGAACTCCATCAGAGCTGGAACTGGATTCTGAATTCCACAGCCTGGTAGATAAGGAACAGGAAGAAACTAAACAGTGCTCATCTTCCTTGGTCTGAGAGCAGAAAGGAGTCTTAAAGGGCCTCTGGCCTGATCTCTTCACCTTCACGCCTGGTCAGGCCCGTTGCTGGGCAGCTTGTGGATGACTGTCCAAGTCCCTAGAGGCTGGGTGGATTTGCACATCTTTACACAACTCTTGCCTTGTAGGGGATGGACAGGGCCTAGATCCCAGGCTGCCTTTCTCCTTGATGACAAAGCAGGGATTTGTTTCCAGGTCTAGAATTCCAAAACCAGGAGAAGCTTCTAGTGTTAGGCGTCAAAGATCTCTGCAGCAGCCACACAGGCAAAATAAATCAGTAGGATCAGATGGGGCATTAAAACTGATTTAGGGGAACATCTAATTGCACGTTAAACAGTTAAGAATTGTTTTCACCTCTACCAATAAATGTTTTCTCTTCCATTTTCCTTGAAGCATGAATCCCTTTCATCTGTCTTTAAAGTTATTGATTTTTCTACTTTTAATGGGATAGAGGCATATTCTATCTGTTTTTAAAAACCCTGAGCCCCACAGGGTGCTCAGTGGCAGCGTGCACACAGTCCCTGGACCTGGGGGCAGAGGGAGGCAGGGCCTGCATGGCCTGTGTGAAGATCCTTGATCCCTGGTAGAGGCAGGGCCCTTCCTCAGCCCAGCCGTCTTGCAGGTGTTTCTAAGCCTCCCCATTCATGAGAAATTCCCCAACTTTCTCATCCGGGACCTGTGCATGCCTCTGCAGAACCCATGGTGCAGAGCACATGCAGCATGGCTGCCACCCGCTGGCCTCCAGCCTGGCCCAGCCCCCAGTGTGCTTACGGCCACTGATGCCGATTTAGTGAACAGCACTAAAAGGTTTTCACAGCTTTCATTTATTTCTGTTTAGTTTAAAGCCATTTAAGAAACTACTTAGTCCTATTTGTTCATTTTATAGGGAGTGAAAAGTGACTTGCTGAAGGTTCTCTCAAGAAATTTCCAGAGATTTGCTGACGTGTGTGTTTGGCTTATCTCCTTACTGTTTCCCTACCAGCACTGGCCTGTGTTTGTGGAGGTGAAAGACCTTTTGACGTTGGTGCCGCCCCTGGTGGGCCTGAAGGGGAACCTGGAGATGACGCTGGCATCCAGACTCTCCACAGCTGTAAGTGGACACCTGGACATTCAAGGCGGCCACAAAGTGGGGCAGGCTCGTCCCTACCACCTGGTCTCCCCTGGCTCGTGGGCGGTGGGTTGGATTCTCCAAAACAGTGGATATTTCTGGGTTTTGTTACCTCATGATGCTGTCCCTTGTCCCTCTGCCAGCCCAACACCTTGGCTTTCCACTACCAAACTGGACGACTGAGGGATGTGCACAACCCTGTTTGCCCCTGTTCCTCCTTTGACCTAAATGTCAGTGGGTGCCATGTGCCCCGAGTCTGCACACCGCCCTGCCACCCACATCCACCTGGACCCTGAGCTTAGCCCCATCACACATTCACACAGAAGCCACGACAAGCAATGCAGACCTGATGGAGGGTTCCATGGAGGAGACAGGAAGGGTTTGTCACCCAGGTTAACCTTTCTCAGTGGCTTCTGCTCCCCAGAATGGCTCCCTGAATGCTTGATCACTGGAGGTGTCTTCTCTGGGCTCTTGAACCAACACAGTTCCTAGCTTTGCCAGCTCTTCTCACACCTTCCCAGCTATCCCAGGAGACTGCAGCTTTTTCCCTTCTACTACACAGAATGGTTTCTCCCTTTCTCTGATGCCCATGTGATATCCTGTGGGTGACAAAGACTGTGGCAAGAGGAGGTCGTGGTGTGTTCAAGGAACTGAGAGGACAGCAACGTAGCTATAGAGTAGAGGGCAGGTGGGGTGGGGGCAGGGGGCTGCCGAACATGAGGCTGAAGAGATAGGTGAGGTGCAAGTGGCCGAACAATGGCCCCAAAGATAACCAGGTCCTGGTCTTGGAACCCGTGGATGTTAACTTATAGGGAAGAGGCCCTTGCAGAGGTGACTAAGAGAAGCCCCTTGGGATGGGAGATTGTCCTGGATTATCCAGATAGACCCAGTGTAACCACAGGGGTCCTTATAGAGAGGAACAGAGGGACGTTTCAGACAGGAAAAAAGGCCATGTAGTGGAAGCAGCATAAGAGAGGAAAGATGCTGTGCTCCTGGCTTTGACGACAGAGGAAGGGCCGTGAGCCAAGAGATGGAGCTCTGTGTGCTGGGAAAGAGAAGGAGACAGATTCTCCCCTAGAGCTTCCAGAGGGAGTGAGGTTTTGATTTTGACCCCGTAAGACTCATTTCAGACTCCTGTCCTCTAGAACTCTAAGAGGATAGGTTTCTTTTGTTTTAAGCCACTAAGTTTGTTACAGCAGCGAGAGGAAACTAACACATGGGGCCAGATCATGTGGAGCCTTGTGGGATGTGGAAATGTCTGAGCAGCTGGTAACATGATACAGCTACACACATGCACACACAACCCATGTATACACATGCATATGTGTGTGCACAATTGTTTTGGTCAGTGTTTGGGAGGGAAAAAAATGTTGATAGTAATCTCTGCCATGGAGGCATTTCAGGTGTTTGTTTCATAGTGCTTAACTGCATTGTTTTTTTTTTTTGAGACAGTTTTGCTGTGTTACCCAGGCCAGAGTCCAGTGGCATGATCTCGGCTCACTGCAACCCCTGCCTCCTGGACTCAAGTGATTCATTCTCATGCCTCAGCCTCCCAAGTAGCTGGGATTATAGGTGCGTGCCATCACACCCGGCCAATTTTTGTATTTTTAGCAGAGGCAGGGTTTCACCATGTTGGTCAGGCCGGTCTTGAGCTCCTGACCTCAAGTGATCTGCCTGCCTCAGCCTCCCAAAGTGCTGGGATTATAGGCATGAGCCACCGTGCCCAGCCCGTAACTACATTTTAAACACTTCTCTACAATGATCGTATCTTAGTGTTTTAATTCTCTTAAAATATGTAAAACATGAGAGGAAAGAAAGAACTATTAATGTAATTCTTGAAGTTCTGACCTCATGATCCACCCACCTTGGCCTCCCAAAGTGCTGGGATTATAGGCGTGAGCCACTGCGCCTGGCCATATTAATGTAATTCATTACAACAGTCTGTAAAAGGAGAGCAGACACAGTATCATCACAGTAGAACCTTCAAAGGTTTTACTTTCTTTTTTTTTCTTTTTTTGTTTTTTTTTAAATCAGTCTTAAGGTATAAGTTGGTAACAATAAAAACAGAGGGTTTAAGTGTGCAGGTGAATGACTTTTGACGAATACATACACCTGTGTAGCTGTGACCCTAGTTGAGACACAGAACATCTCCATCTCCCTGAAAAGTTCTTATTGCTGTTGCAGCCCACTCCCCTACTCCATACCGGCCCCCTCTGATCTACCTTCAATCTCCATCTATTAGTTTTGCCTTCAACTCCCATATGTGACTTACAAAGATACTCTTAGTGCAACTTGAAACAGAAGAATATTTTATTTATGTTGTTCTGTGTATTCTGGCTAGCATAATAAACTAGGAAAAGAAAGTAAGAGTCTTAAATATTGGAAAGGAAGAGAAAAACTTATTTTATTAGTGATATGCTTGCCTTCTTGGAAAATCTAAGCAAATCACTTAGAAAACTGTAAAACAAACAGTAAAGTGGGCCAGTTTCAAAACATCTAAATGAAATAAAATGTGTACATTAACATACGTAAGCATGTCTCTATACACTCCCGTACACACTGGAAATAGTCGTTTATAAGGTATAATTTAAAAAGAGATTCCCTTCAAACTATTAACCAGTTTTTAAATAGTTTCAGAATAATCCTCAAAACAAAATGGGCAAAACCTATACAAATAAACTACAAAGCTTTGTAAAGAGAAAAAAATTTGGAGAGAGATGAAGTTCCTGAATGGCAAAAGTTAATGTTGTAAAGTTATCAGTTCTCTTTCTTTTAGCTTATAAAATTAATACAAATTTTTCTAATAACTAGTGATGGTTGAGTATCTTTTCATGTGCTTATTGGTCATTTGTATGTCTTCTTTGGAAAACTGTCTGTTCAAGTCCTTTGCCCATTTTTTAATTAGTTTTTTTGGTTCTGTTGTTGAGTTGTAGTTCCTTATATATTCTGAATATTAATCTCTTATCAGTATATGCTTTGCAAATATTTTCTTCAATTCTGTAGGATACCTTTTTGCCTTATGTCCTTTAATGCAAAGAAGTTTTTAATTTTCATGTAGTTCATCTATTTTTGCTTTTGTCACCTGTGCTTTTGGTGTCATATCCAAGAAATAATTGCCAAATCTAATGCCTTGAAACTTTTTGCCTATGTTTTCTTTTGAGACTTTTGTAGTTTGAATTCTCGTTTAGGTCTTTGATTCATTTCGAGTTTATTTTTGTACATGGTGTAACATAAGCATCCAACTTCCTTCTTTTGCATGTGGATATTTGGTTTTCCCAGCTCCATTTTTTTGAAGACTGTTCTTTTCCCATTGAAAGTCCATGGCACCCTTGTCATTTGACCATATATTTAAGGGTTTATTTCCAGGATATTTTATTCCATTGATCTCCATGCCTGTCTTTGTACCACACCATTTAGATTACTGTAGCTTTGTAATAAGTTTCGAAGTCATGAAGTATGAGACCTCCAACCTTGTTCTTTCTTGAGATTGTTTTGGCTATTCAGGGTCCCTTAAATTCCATAGGAATTTATGAATGTATTTTTCTATTTCATCAAAATACAGCATTTAGTTCTTGTTTGTTTGTTTGTTTGTTTGTTTTGAGGCAGGGTCACCCAGGCTGGAGTGCAGTGGCATGAACATGGCTTACTGCAACCTCTGCCTCACAGGCTCAAGTGATCTTTCCACCTCAGCCTCCTGAGTAGCTGGGACCATAGGCATGAACCACTGCACCTAGCTAATTTTTGTATTTTTTGTAGAGACAGGGTTTCGCCATGTTGCCCAGGTTGGTCTCAAACTCCTGAGCTCAAGCTATTTTGGCCTCCCAAAGTGCTGGGACTACAGGTGTGGGACTACAGGCCACTGTGCTGGCCAGCATTTAGTTTTTTTGCTTAAATATTTTAATGTTTAGGTTTTGATGAGATTGTATTAAATTTGTAGATTCTTCAGCTAGTGTTGACATCTTTCTTTTCTTTTTTTTTTGAGACGGAGTTTCGCTCCATCACCCAGGCTGGAGTGCAGTCGCGCCATCTCAGCTCACTGCAACCTCTACCTCCCGGATTCAAACAATTCTCCTGCCTCAGCCTCCCAAGTAGCTGGGATTACAGGCACCTGCCACCATGCCTGACTAATTTTTGTATATTTAATAGAGAAGCGGTTTCACTGTGTTGGCCAGGCTGGTCTTGAACTCCTGACCTCAAGTGATCCACCTGCCTCGAACTCCCAAAGTGCTGGGATTACAGGCATGAGCCACCATGCCCAGCCTAGTATTGATATCTTAACAATATTAAGTCTTCCAGTCCACGGACATGGTATGTCTTTTCATTTATTTGTGTCTTCTTGAATTTCTTCAGAAACACTTTGTGGTTTTTAGTGTACTAGTCTTTTGCCTTCTTGGTTAAGTTAATTCATAAGTATTTTATTCCTTCTGATGCTATTATAAATGGTATTGTTTCTTAGTTCTTTTTTGAATTATTCATTGTTATTGTATAGAAACACAACTGATTTTTGTTTGTTGATTTTGTATCCTTCATCTTTGTTGAATTCATTTATTATAAAAATTTGTGTGTGTGTGTGTAATCTTTAGAGTTTTCAGCATATAAGACTACATTATCTGCAAACAGAGGTAATTTTACTTCTTCTTTTCCAATTTGTACATCTTTTACTTTTTTTATTTCTTGCCTAATTTCTCTGGCCAGAACTTTTAGTAGTGTGTTAAATAGAAGTAGTGAAAGCAGGCATCCTTGTCCTGTTCCTCATCTTAGAGCAAAAGTTTGTCTGCCACCATTAAGAGTGATGTTTACTATGGGATTTTCACATATAACATATAACCTTTATTATGTTGAGGTAGTTTCCTTTTATTTCTAGTTTGTTGGGTGTGATTTTTTTTTTAATCACAGAAAGGTGTTGAATTTTGTCAGATGCTTTTTCATCATGTGGTTTTTTTCCCCCATTGATTCTGTTAACATGGATTGATTGATTTTTGTATGTGGAACTATCTTGTATTCCAGGAACAAACCCACTTGGTCATGATGCATAATCCTTTTAATATACTGTTGTATTCAGTTTATTAGTATTTTTTGAAGATTTTTGCATCAATATTCAGCAGATATTGGTCTGTAGTTTTTTCTTCTAGTGTCTTTGTCTGGCTTTGGTATTAGGGTAACACTTTCATAGGACGAAGTTGGAAGTATTTCTCCCTCTTCAATTTTTTGGGACAGTTTATGGAGGATTGGTGTTAATTTTTCTTTAAATGTTTGGTAGAATTCACTAGTGAAGCCTTCTGGTCCTGGGTTTTCTTTGTTGGGAGATTTTAATTACTGATTTCGTTTTCTTAGTTTTTAGTATATTCAGATTTTGTATTTCCCCATGATTCAGTCCTGGTAAATTGTTTTCTCTAGGAGTATATCCATTTCAGTTAGGCTGCCTAGTGTGTTTGGATACAATTTCCTCTCTTGTATTCCTTTTTATTTCTGTAGAATCAGTAGTTATGTCCCATTTTCATTTTTAATTATAGTTTTTTGAGACTTCTTTTTTTCTTAGTCAATTTACCTAAAGGCTTTTGAATTGTTGATTTTTTTTTTTTGAGGAACCAATCAATTATTAGTTTCATTGATTTTTCTCTGTTATTTTTCTGTTCTCTATTTTATTTATCCCTGCTATAATCTTTATTATTTCCTTCTTTCTGTGAACTTTGGGGTTAGTTTGCTCTTTTCTTAGTTTCTTAAGGTATAAGTTTAGGTGGTTTATTTGAGGTCTTTTTTTTTTAATGGAATTGTTTACAGCTATAAATTTCCCTTTAAAACTGCTTTCACCGCATCCTATAAATTATGATGTGTTATATTTTCATTTTCATTTGTCTTGAGATATTTTCTAATTTACTTTGGAATTTTTTTTTTTTTTTGACCCACTTGTTGTTCAAGTGTGTGTTTCTTGATTTCCACGTTTTTGGAGATTCTTCACTTGTCTATTGATTTCTAGTTTTACTCCCTTGTGATTGGAAAATATACTCTGTATGATTTTAATCTTCTTAAATATATTAAGACTGGTTTCATGGCCTAACATACGATCTGTCTTGGAGAATGTTTCATGTTCACATTTCATTGAGAAAAATGTGTATTCTTCCATGGTGGAGTGTTTTGTATATGTCTTTTAGGTCCAGTCGGTTCCTAGTGTTATTCTAGCCATCTATTTCCTTACTGATCTTCTGTCTGGTTGTTGTATTCATCATTGATGGTGTGGTATTGAAGTCTCCAACTATTATTGAACACCTGTCTGTTTCTTTCTTCAGTTCTGTCAGTGTTTGCATCATGTATTTTGGGAATTTTGATGTTTGGTAAAACATGTTTCACCATTTGTAATTGTTCTATCTTTGGGATGATTTCATCCTTGTATCATTGTATAATGTCTTTCTTTGTATCTTGTAATGGTTTTTGACTTAAAGTCCATTTTGTCTTATATTAGCATAGCCACCCCTGCCCTCTTTTGCTACTATTTGCATGGAATATCTTTTACCATCTTTTCACAATAAACCTTTGTGTGTCCTTAAATCTAAAGTGAATTTCTTATAGACAACATATAGTTAAGTCCTGTTTTTTGTTTTGTTTTGTTCTTAATCCATTCTGCCAGTCTTTGTATTTTGATTGGGAGATTTAACCCATTTACATTGAAAGTAATTACTGATAGGAAAGGACTTACTGTTGCAATTTTATTTGTTTTCTGTGTCTTAATAGCCTTTTTGTCTCTTATTTCTTCCCTATTGCCTTCCTCTGGGTTTTTTTTTTTTTTTTTTTTCTGGCAGTGATATGTTTTGATTGCCTTCTTAATTCCTTTTTGTTTATATTTTATAAATGTTTTCTTTGTAGTTACCATGAGGATTACATACAACACCCTAAAGTTATTACGATTTACCTTAAACTGATAGCAGCTTAATTTCAATTGCATATAAAACTCTACTGTTTATAGTTCTGCCTCTGAACTTTGTTATTGATGTCATAATGTATATCTTTTTATATTGTGTACCTATTAAAATAAATTTATATTTTTGTGCTTTTGTGTTTTAAATGCTTATAACATTTTTTACAAACCAGTTTTAAAATAATACAATTTTTTAATACTTTTTCGTGCATTTACCTTTATTGGAGAACATTATATTTTCATTTGGCTTCAAGTTCCTGTCTGGCATTCTTTCATTTCAACTTGAAGGACTCTCTTTACCATTTCTTGTAGGGCAGATCTAGTAATGAACTCCCTTAGCTTTTATTTAGGAATGTCTTAATTTTTCCCTCATTTGTGTAAAATAGTTTTGCCAGATATAGAATTCTCAGTTGACAGGTGTTTTTATCCAGCACTTTAAATATATTAATATTATTACCTCTGGACTGCAAATTTCTGCTGAGAAATCCACTGATGATTTTATTGAGAATCTTTTGTATGTTATGAGTGTCTTTCCTCTGTTGGCTTTGAAGATTCTCTTTTTGTTTTTGACTTTCAAATAGTTTGTTTATAATGTGTCTCAGTATTGATCTTTTTGATCAATACTGGAATTCATATACCTTACATTTCTATATTCATATCTTTTTTTTTTAATTTGGAAAGTTTTTAGCCATTGTTTCTTCAAATAAGCTCTCTGCCCACTTATCTCTCTCTTTCGTTTCTGGAATTCCAAATTGTATGTATTACAATTGAGTGTTCAATAATTCCCTTAGTTTTATTAACTTTTCTTAAATCTTCTTTATTTTTGTTCTTCAGACTTGAAATTTCAAATGACTTATTTTCAGATTTGCTCATTCTTCTGAGTTTGCTGTTGAGTCAATTTTTTTGTTCCTATGGCTAGACTGTGTTTCACTTTTTTTTGGTATCCTTTTTCATCTTTTATTAAAAATTAGGTATTTGCAAAACAGCCATCTCTCCCAATCTTTGCAGACTGGCTCTCTGCAGGGAAAAATCTTCACCAATTAGTCTGGCATGAAGGCTTAAGGTCTTTTCAGGGGTTTTCTGGCATGCATCTCCCAGGGCCTGTGGATGTGCTTTTTCTCTCCAATTCCCCCATATACATGGCTGCTTTTAAATGTCTTAATTTCCCTCAGAGTGTCAACTCTGCTTCTTCTCAGGGCCTTGACATTCTATTGTATTCCTCTGTCCTTAATCTCTTTCCCCCAGGTACCCATGGGCCTACATTTCCTCCATGACTCTAACATGTTGGACACCTCTGTGGCCTTCATCCTAGTGTCACCATTTCCATTTGCTCTCGAGAGACAGACAGAAACCAGTTACTTGGGCAGCCCCCAGGCAAGCCAGAGGATAGCCAGCAGGTTCTATTCCTTTCTTTCCTTCTTTCTTTCTAGGATTAGGTGGTTCCTCCCAACTGCACCATGCTGTGTGGAGAAGGAGGTGGTACAAGGGCAAGCAGAAACACCATGGAATTTCCTACTGGCTTGAGGGTGGCTTTTTCTTGGTTGGATTTTCTCTTGGTCGCTGCAGATCTTAACTGGTTTCTGAGCTGCCTCAAAGCTATTTTGGTCAGTCTGTGTTGCTTATTGGATGTGTCTGTGGGGAAACAAGGGCCTGGAGGTGCCTATTCACCATCTCGCTGGTGCCACTCTTTCTCAGCTTCCTTTTAAATTTATTTTTGTTTCGATTGAGTACATCCTCTAGTAATTGTTTTAGGTAAGATTTGTTGGAAGTAAACTTTGGAATTTGGAGTAGGAAAATGCTTTACTTTTTCCTTACCATTGAATGCCAGCCTGGCTGGTAGGGAATGCAATGTTTGCAATTATGTTCCTGCAGTACTGAAGTTATACTTTCAGTATCTTCTTGTGCTCAGTGTTGCTGATGGAAGCCTGTGCCCTTTTGAGTCTCATTTCTTTTAGGTAATTTGTTTATCTATCTGGACTTTTTGGAGATTTTTTTCTTTTATCATCTGTGTGATGGAATTTCAACATGATGTTTCTGGCATAGACTTTTTCTCATTATCTTGCATATATCTTGGAGTTTTTCCATCTAAAGACATCTGTCTTCAGCTCTATAGAAAACTTTGTTATTTTTTGTATTTTTATATTCATTCCTATTCATTCCCCCGCCCCCACCACCCCCCCCATAACTCCTATTTGGGTACATATTGTAGTTTCTGAGTCTGCCTTTTGAGTTTCTTAACTCTCTTTTCATACTCCCTACATTTCTGCTAGAATACTTCTGCTCCATTTAATTTTTCACTGATTCACTCTTCATCACTCTCTCTTCAACCACTGTGCTATTGAAATCATCTAATGAAAAGATTTTGTTTTTGTTTTTTATTTTAAATTCAGAGATTAAGTATGTACTTTCTAGAATCTCAAAATTTATCTTTTTATTTATAAAAAGATAGGACCATTTATAAAAAGAAGGACCATTCTCTGACATCTCATTTAATTAACTTATCCTAGATACTTATTCAGTTTCGTACTTTGATTCTGTTTCCCTAGACTTTGTACTTCCATTGGTTGACTTTGATGAGTTTCAAACTCAGAGCCTTGTGGCTTGCCTTTAGTGAATAGGTGCTTGTGCATCATTTTATTTTAGATTTACACTTACCTTGTAAATCTGTGAATACTGCCCTTAGAGGAGGCTCCAATCTAAGGATTGGAGAGAGGGCAGTCAGAATGTGTTGCCTAAACTGTGTGCCAGTAACTCTTTTCATGGGTATGGGGGCTCTGTGTCCCTCTTGTCATGGCCACTTGGGGCACTGCCCTGCCTCTCTGACCCCAACACTCTCGCTGCATCTGCTTGGAGCCAGGCCAGGTGGCCACGTCTCATTCTTGGCACAAACCAAGCAGGCAGGGGAAAGGTCAACCCTCCTTGAAGCTCCTGCAGAAGTCTCTGCAGCAAATGCCCTTTCAGCTGTTCCAGGCTCCCTTCTGCTCCCATTATCCCCAGGACTACCTCTGCCTTTTGCAACAGGCCTTTCCTCTGTCGTTTTCAGTTATGAATTCTCTTGTCAACCCAGTTTATCACTTTCCATTGTTCAGGGATTCCTTTTCATTTCTGTTACAGTATAGATACCTCTTCTTGTTTTCCAGCACTCTTGTACATTTTAAAAACGATCTCCTCAATGCTAGAATGAATCCTGTGATGCCGGATTAGAGTTGGAAATAAGCATGAACTCACATTCATTGTAATATGTATGTAGATAGATATTTATGGCATGTGTAGATGCATGGATAGTTACTGTATTCTTGAGGTTAAAAGCCAGCGCTCATATTTATTCTGTTGCTGAAATGGTTCTGGCTCAGATGGCTCCTGCTTCCTGACATGCCCCACCCGCTCTTGGGCACTCCCTTACTTTTTGGCATTGTCAAATACTCCAGGTACACACCTTGTATTTTCCTTGCCCTGGCCCTACAATGAGCCATTTTCCTAAGGAAGCTGGCTCCTTTTATTGAAGAACTGAATTTAGAAAACAAGATCTGGGCAGTGGGTGTACTTGTTGCTCCTGGGATGCCACCACTTCTAGTTCCTCTCAGTGCACTGAACTAGGAAATGTATGTATGTATATATGCCAAGCTGTGTATGTACACATATCCACAGATAAGATCCCTTAATACATTATTAGAGTGTGGGACTTTAAAAGAGAAGTAGGATCTTTGCATAGCCTCAGAGTATCTCCTTTAAATATGTGTGGATTGTCTGGTTGTTTTAACGTATGTCCTCAAATCTTGGATATACTGCCTTAGAGGAGCTAAAGCTTAACTCCTTCCCCTTGAGTGTGGGTAAGACCTAACGACTCATTTCTAACTGAGAGTATAGGAAGCAAAAAAATAGTGTTTGCAGTGGAGAAACCTGGCAGATGGCACCTCAGCAGTGACCTGGGTCAGCAGCATTGGTGACAAGTCTCACTGCTATCACCCCGTGACAGGGTGCACAGTGGAGGCACGTCACCTCACTGGTCTTCTACCTCAAAATGCACAATCTCAGTTTAACCATAAGGAAGCCTCAGAGAAACCCAAATTGAGGGACATCCCATAAAATAGCTGACTTGTATTCTTCTACAGTGAGACTCAGGAGCTGTGGCTAAATGCAATGGCAATCCTGATTTATTTCCTGAAACATAAAAAAGGACATTAGTGAGAAAACTGGGGACATATGAATACATTCTATAGTTTAGTTATTAGTGTTGTACCAGTGTTCAATTTTTAGCTTGGTGACTGTGTTAGCCCATTTGTGTTGCTCTAAAGGAATACTTGAGACTGGGTAATTTATAAAGAAAAGAGGTTTATTTGGCTTATAGTGCTGCAGGCTGAACAGGAAGCATGGTGCCAGCATCTGCTTCTGGTGAGGGCTTTAGGAAGCTTCCAATTATGGTGGAAGCTGAAGGGGAGCCAATGTGTCACATGGTGAGAGACGAAGCGAGAGGGAGGGAGGAGGTGCTAGACTCTTAATCAGCTCTCATGTGAACTCAGAGCAAGAACTCACTCATTACCATGAGGAGGGCACCCAGCCATTCATGAAGGATCCCACCCCCATGACCCAAACACCTCCCACCAGGCCCCACCTCCAACACTGGAGATCACATTTCAACATGAGATTTGGAAGGGATAAATATCCAAACCAGATCGTTCTTTCCCTGGCCTACAAATATCTTGTTCTTCTCCCATTACAAAATACAATCATCCCTTTCCAGTAGTCCCCAAAAGTCTCAACTCATTCCAGCACCAACTCAATCAAAAGTCCAATGTCTCATCTGAAACCCAATGCACACTTCTTCCACTTATGAGTGATTTACTCCCAAGATGCAATGGTAGTATAAGCATTAGGTAAACATTCTTATTCCAAAAGGCAGAAATCAGCTGAAAGAAAGGAGCAACAAGGCCCCAAGCAAGTCTGAAGCTCAGCAGACAGGCATTACATTTTAAAGCTCCATAATGATCTCCCTTGACTCCATGTCCTGTGTTCAGGGCACACTGGTGTGAGAGGTGGGCTCTCAAGGCCTCTGGACTTCTCTACCCCTATGGTTTTCCAGGGTGCAGCCCCTGTGGCTGCTCTCATAGAAGGAGTTGAGTGCCTGCAGCTTTTCCAGGCACATGGTACAAGCTGGCTGGTGGCTCTACTATTCTAGGGTATGGAGGGTGGTGGCCTCCTTCCTAAGCTCCACTAGGCATTGGCCCAGTGGGGGCCTTGTGTGGCCTCTAACCCCACATTTCCCCTTGATACTGCCCTAGTAGGCTTTCTCTGTGGGGGCTCTGCCCCAGTGGCAGGCTTCTATCTGGGCACCCAGGCTTTCACATACATCCTGTGAAATCTAGGTGGAAGCAGCCAAACCTCCTTCACTCTTGCATTCTATGCGCTGACAGACTTTACACCACTGGGAGCCACCAAGATGTAAGGCTTGCATCCTCTGAAGCAGCAGCCAAAGCTGTATTTGATGTTCTTTGAGCCATGGCTGGAGCTCAAACAGCCAGGGATGTTGGGAGCAGTGTCCCAAGGCTGTGTAGGGAAGCAGTGCCCTGGCCCCAAAACCATTCTTTCCTCCTAAGCCACTGGACCTGTGATGGGAGGGGCTGCCTCAAAAATCTGAAATGCCTTCAAGGCTTTTTTCCCATTGTGTTGACTATCAGCACTGGTTCCCTTTTCTCTCTAGCAAGTGGTTGCTCTTTAGGCCCCTTTGATTCCTTCTCTACCACAGGGCCAGGCTGCAAATTTTTCAAAAATGTATGCTCTGCTTTTCTTTTAAATATAAGTTTCAACTTTTAGTCATTCATTTGCCCCCACATCTGTTTGTAGGTTGTTAGAAGCAGCCACACCACATCTTGAGAAATTTGCTCCGTAGAAATTTCTCCTGCCTGATACCCCAAGACAGCACTCCTAAGTTCAACCTTCCACAAATCCCTAGAGCCTGGGCACAGTGCAGCCAAGTTCCATGCTAAGGTGTAACAAGGGTGATCTTTTCCCTAGTTCCCAATAACTTTCTCATTTCCACCTGAGACCTCATCAGCCTGGCCTTCTCTGTCTATATCTCTATCAGCATTTTGGCCAAAACCATTTAACAAGTCTGTAAGAAGTTCCAAACTTTCCCTCATCTTCCTGTCTTCTTCTGAGCCCTCCAAACTCTACAGGCTGTACAAGAATCATAGTGGTGGCATCTGCTTCTGGGGAGGCCTCAGGAAGCTTCCATTTATGGTGGAGGCTAAGGGGAGCAGGCATCACATGGCAAGAGAGGGAGCAGGAGAAAGGAAGGAGGTGCTAGACTCTTAAACAGTTAGCTGTCACGTGAACTCAGAGTGAGAACTCACTCATTACTACGAGAAGGGCACCAAGCCATTCATGAGAGATCTGCCCCCATGACCCAGACACCTCCCATCAGATCCCACCTCCAATACTGGGGATCACACTTCCACATGAGATTTGGAGGAGACACACGTCCAAACCATATGCGTGACTGTCTCAGGTTATATAAGTATTATCAGGAGAGGTTGGGTGCAGGGTATGTAGGAGCTCTCTCTGTTGACTTTGAAACTTTTCTGAAGTCTAAAATTATTCCCAAATAAAATGTTAAAGGATTGTCTTACCCCAATCTGGAAAGGAGAAGGATAGCAAAACAGATGTTCCATCTTCCATCTTAATCCAGTAAGTGTATTTTGTTATTAGAAAAAAATACAGAAAGTAATGACAAATTATGTGAGTGAGCTAAATGTCCTTCTGAAGGGACGAGTCATTGGATAGGTCAGGATCCTGGCAGGAGAGAGGTGACATACAGCTGGGCAGTGAGCGGAGTTTCAGGAAGGATTAATTAAGGAAACCAAGAAGAGGCAGTGAAGCAACCCAGGACTCACACCCACAGGGAGTAAGTATCACTCCAGTTCTCAAGGGGCAGAGGGAAGAAAGGCGGTTTCCAGATCCTGGCGGGTGGGGTTGGGGCTGTGCGTGTAGCTGTAGGTGAAGGCTGACCCACCGGAGCTGTGGGTTTGGGTGGAAGATTACAGCCCCTGCTCCATAGGAAGGGTGCAGGGGTCATACACCCCAAACTCACTCACTGTTGGGCCTCCAGTGTCCTCCCAATGGCTCCCCATTGGCCAGAACCAACCGGAAGTGAAAGGGCAAGGGGAGTGTGTTGAGCTTGCTGATGCCATCCTCACAGGGCAGCCTCACAGGCCCAGAGCTGGTGGAGGGGAGAGCAGGCCCGAGGTGTGCATGGAGAATACCTGGCACTGGCGTCCCAAGTCAGTGAAAGCAGGCTGTTTTACGTAGACAGTAAGGAAAGACTTAGAAAATCTAGAACGGAGACAGGATCCTGTGAGATTTTTCGTAGAAGCCTGGAATTGTCAGATTCAAAGAAGTTTTTTAAAAAAATCAATGAAATCTTAAGTGCACATTGAGGAAGGGCCTCAGTGAAACCCTTCTGTTGAGGAAAATCTGAGTTGCTCTCTGTAGATGCTCCTGCCTCCCACTGGTTTTCTCTTTGAACTCTTCATCCCTATTCAGACTGGCCCCATGCCTGCAGCTATTTCCCCTGATATCTCTAGGACCTCCATTCCAGGGCAGAAAAATATCCCTACCTGATGGAGACCTGCTCCCCCGAGAGCCCCCTCGTGGGTGGTGACAAACACTCCTTCCTTGACCAAACCCAAGTTAGGCTCCTCTGAGCTGTCTTCTCCACTTGCCTTCTGGCTCTGTTCTGGAGAAGAGCCCTGCTAAGCCGGTTTACTGGAAATCCCCTACCCTGATATCCAGCCAGGCTCCTCCTCTCCACTCTTGGTATCTGATCATGGTGCTCCCGCCATCCTTGATACCCAGCTGAATTCACTTAGTAATTTCCATTGGCTCCCTTGCCCTGCGCATTGGCTTTTCACCCTCAGTTAATCCCTGTAGTGTTCAGCGTTGATTTCGCTCTTTCTCCCTCATGGCAATAGTCTTGGAGGAGGTCCTCTGCTGTTTTAGACAAGCGTCAGGATTGTTTCTCTTAGGCAGTGGTCTGTGTTCCTCCACCCAAACCCACAGCTCCCGTGGCTCCTGTTGGCCTGGCTGGCATGCTGCTTCATGTCTGTCCCATCTCGCCTCCTTCCCTCCTCATCACCAGCTTGGTCAGTCCTGGGAAACATAGTGTTCAGTGGTCTTTCCTATACTAAATCCCACCACCATCCTGGAAGGTTTCAGCATCCACAGGGATGACTCATCCACAACCCAAGCCTCCAAGTTTTTGGACAGCTCAGCTCTGGTGAGTGCCACTTTCAGTCCACTTTAGCCACCCTGGCCCAGAAATACTCTGGACACTCTGAAATCTTAATCCCTTTACACCCTACCTCTTGCCATACTTCTTCCCCTCCCATGTCTCTCTCTCCCACCTCTGTGGATGTCTGAGCTCCTCAGCCTCCTGCCCTCACCGCTTTACCTCTTGGTCTCACTTCCTGCTTTGTGCAGCCTTCGCTCAGTGATGTGCTCCTGGATGCCAGTGATGGACTCAGGCTCACATGCACAGCAAGGGCCAGGCTGCCATGTGGGCTGTACAGGTTATAGATGTGTACTTTTATTTTAACTGTTTTATAGATGATAAAAAATATTTTGAGAAAGGAGTGTCTTTTCTGACTCATACTCAGAAATCATATGGGCCAGCACAACTCCCTTCCTTATCTGGTAAGATCAGCACCCAGGTTGGAGCTGGTTGATTAATAGAAAACATGAGTTGAAGCAGCAGACAGGCACACTTAGGTCTCAGTGAACTCACAGTGCAGCTGCAGAGCAGAAGAGGGGTGAGTCATTGGCCACTCGTGCTCAGCACGCCCTGGGCTCCACTGCGTCTCTACCCTGCCTCCTTCCCTTACTGTTCAAACAGGGACACCTGCGGTGGGTGTCATATCTACTCAATAAGAGTGGACTGAGGCCTAACCACAGTCAGGTGCCGCATCCCAGACGTCAGTCGTGCTGAAGACAAAAAGGCTCCCCTTCTCTGTGAAAAGAAAATGAATTATCAAGTGTGTTAGCAGTAGGCGCATTTTTATATTTTTCTCCGTGGAGTTCAGGAACTTAATGAACTGAGTTTAAGGAATCTAGGAAAATATATTTGCTTTGAAAACTTTTCTGATTTATGTCTTGAATTTTGTTGGTAAGTGTTATGCTGTTAGGAGCCAAAAACCATTTTTAAAGGAGAAAGTCATATTTATGATCTCAGTTTTTTATCCTAAGAGAAGAGAGACTTATATGTGTTCCTTAAATGGGATGATTTTGCCAAGGTGACATTGAGCAGATTGGTGGTCATTGGAGATAAGGCTAGCTTCAGGGTAGAGGAGGGTGTTGTAGGTGGCAGGGAGACCTGGCCAAAGACTGGGCTTCACAGTAGGAGGCCTTGACTGAGGTCTGCACATGAGTTTGAGAGCTAGAAATGGCCTTCAAATTGCTGGTAACATGAATGCCTATGTGTGTGCATGCATGTGTACCTCTATGCATTGTGTGTGGCTATTTGTGCCTGTGTGTACCGCTGTGTGTGTGCAGGTGTGTGCAGTCATATACTAGCATGGTCATGGAGGACTGATCCATGACCCCCATCCAGTTCTCGAAGGGGTCTGTGCCCTAACGTTTCTCCCCACTCCCCATATAAGAAGGCCAGGTCACTGTTTGGAAAGCTGAGCAGAGGAATTTTTTCTGATGCTGATGAAATGGTATTTGTTGATTTCTCCCCTGAGAGACTGCCTTTCCCAGGAAGGGTTGAGTTGGCTTTGGGCCTAGCCAGTCCTACCTTTGTCCTTTTCTCTTCATTCTAGGCCAACATTGGACAAATCGATGACCCCCAGGAGCAGCACAGAGTCATCAGCAGCAACCTGGCCCTCATCCAGGTGAGTCTTCACCTTGTCCGACCCTCCCTTCTGAATCTGCAGCCAGGCTTGCCCAGGTGGGAAGGATGAAGGCTAAGCGAGCTCTTGTCCCTGCACTCTGGCCTGAACTTTGAGAACAGATAGCTACCTGTCCCTCCCACATCCAATAGACCACATTCATGCAGCTTCTGGAGGCTCAGCCCACCTGAAGCAGACCCAGGGTCGTCCCTCCAGCTTCCCCACTCCCTCGTTTCCAAGCCCCACTTCTTGAAAGACTCACCTGTACCTGCTCCTTCTCTGTCTCATGGACTGCACAGTGCCAACAGGCTTCTCTTGCCTCTAATTGTGCTTCCCAGGCCACAGGTGTTCCCCTAACTGAGGCAACCTGTAATTGCCTCTTACATGTGATCTTACTTTTTCTGGGCATCTGTAGATCCTTCCTGCCTGGAAATCCTCCCTTGGCTCTGCTCCTGCCTCTCTGCCTGCTCCTTCTCAGCCTGCAAGAGACATCTTAACCCCTTAGCTGCTTCATGCTCCTCTCACTCACACATCCTTCTCCTTCTCCCAGGTCCCAGTTCCACTAAGCTCTTATCCTGGGATCTTGCCACAGAGTGTCACTAAGTTAGGAGGCCCAAGGCAGGGGGAGATGAGGAAGAGATTGGCTCAGAGGCAAGAGGAGAGGCTGGGCCTGGACATAGACAGGAGGTAGCTTTATCCTAGAACCTTCTGGGCCTCTCTGGGTGGGGGTGGTCTGTGACAGCACTGAGAATATGGACCCTGAGATCAGATCAGCCCATTGTCTATCCACTGGATAGCCTTGAGCAGGGCTGACTCCCCCGTCCATCACATTAGAATGATACCTACTTTATCCCTCACCTGGGTTCCAGAACCAGTACATCTAACTGTACGGGGCATCTCCATTTGCCTGTCCCAGAGGCACCCCCAAAACAGCCAAGTCTGGCCTCATTATCTTCTCTGCCCATACTCACCTCTGCTAAAGTCCCCAACTCAGTCTAGTGTGATGGTTGAAAGCTCACTTTGGGAATCAGCCCACTGAGGGGCCTCAGCAAGTCACTTCACCTTACCTGTGCAGGGTTGTTGTGAAGTTGTCACCATGTTGGAGTGTGGCATCTGGCTGGCACCTGGACATCACCCTGTCCTGTCAGCTGTGCCTTGTGGATGGTCCTTCCCAGTAACCACACCAGAAACCAAGTCGCCCCAGCTGCTTCTCAGCATGCAGTCCCTTTGAGGCTTCTGCCTCCGAGTTGTGCATGAATTCTGCTTCTCTTCCTCCTCCCCTGCCTGGATGATGGCAGACCTCCACACTGCTCTAGCCACTCCCAGGCCAGGAATCCTCCAGCTCCTCCTGGCCACCTGGGTGGCCTTTCTAAAACCCAAAGTCAGTTATGCCTCCTCTCCTTCACTGGCTCCCCTCGTCCAACTGTGGGCCTGGCCGCGCTGTCTTACCAGCTTCCTGCCCAGCCCCCCACCCCTTCACACCTCCCTGCCATGCATCTTTAGCCATCTCTCCTGGGAAGGTCCTTTCTCTAGTTCAGCTGCCAGTGAAGCTCTTTAAAGGCTCCACTCAGGTGTAAGTTCCTACCTAACACCAGGTGTATCTCTTTCTGCCTTTTACGTCTTTGGTGCCTTATGCATGCTGCTGCAGCTGCCCTGATTGTAGTTGTGTGTTTACATGTCTGCTGCCCGCAGCTAAGCTGAGTCTTACCGGCTAGCACCATGTCCTGTGGCTGAGGAACTGCAGAGTTGAATGAGATGCTGGGGATGCCTCTAACACAAGGTCTAGCAAGGGGCAGGTAATAAATGCCTCGACTACAAGTCACACTGGTTGTACGTTGCTGTTTTTCATAAAATCTTTGTCCATATGGATGTGCATTTCCACATAATCTATTCTCAACATATGTTTATGAAGCCCTGCTCAGGGACAGGCACTGGCTTGGTGTATAGTCCCAATCCTAGCATGAATGTAATTTTGTCTCCTCCATTTTTAAAAAAGCTTAATTAACTCTGAATCATCAGCAGTGCAATAAGTTTTATTCATTGGACTTTTTAAGAACTTCAACATATTCTGTCATGTAAATGTGGGGAGGCAGCAGTGACCAAAGGGCAGCCACTAAGAGCCGGTCCCCTGGGAGTCCACTCAGCACCAGCCCTGCCCACTTCCCTGAACCCTGCCACTGAGCGGGGCCTTGAGGTCTTCCTAGCCTTTGACTTACTTGAAAGATTATACTGCAATAAAAGTATCTTTGTGCATGAAATTCTTAAGATAACTTCCCACAAGTTCAAAGGGTATGAACAGTTCAAAGCTCTAGATTTCCCTCCAAAATGACTAAAAACTATTTTATTTCTTAGTATTAAATAATTAGCCCTACCATTAATATTTGAGCAATATTTGAATCAGTTTCTCTATAACCTCATTAGCATTGAAAATGTTCTTCTAAACTACTTTTTGAATTCACCATATGTATGTGTGTGCCCACAGATATATATGGTTTTCTGTATTGTTTAAACATAAAAAGTTTTACACACATAATTCTGACTTGTACTTTTGTCTTAATAATGACTTATTGAATAAAAATTACTTTGAGCATGGCAGATAGCACTCAGTAAATATCAGCTGTGAATGCTTTGTACACATACACAAATGTTTCTTTTGAGAAAATGCTGAATCAGAAGGTATATAGATAAATCGTAGCCAAAGTTTCCCCCTAAATTCCTGTGCCAACATTTACCCCCTTCAATGTATAAGAGAACCATTTTCTCACATACTTGTCAATATGTATTTTATATTATCAACCTTTTAAATTTTAATCTTACCTAATCTGATGAATAAACAAAGTATATATTGTGCATCCATCCATCCATCAACCCAGCCACTCACTCACCCACCGACCTACCTGTCTACTCATCCGTTTGTCCATCTGTTTATTTGTCCATCCACCTACCCATTCACCCACCTACCTATTCACCCACACATCTGTCATTCATCCATCTGTCCGTTGAGCCTGTATAAGTACCTGCAGAGTGCCAGGCTCTGTGCTCAGAACAGGAGACCCCAGTAGAAAATAAGACAACACTTACCTTTTAAAAGAGGAAGAACAGCATCAGCTGTTAATGAATAAGATACCTTCAAATGGAGATTTTATTTAGAATTTTCCTAACTACTAGAGAAGTTGATCTTTATGCACGTCTGTTATCCGTTTGTATTTTCTTTTCTGTGAGTTGCCTATCCATAACCCTTGTGCATTTTTCTAGTTAGTATCTAGAATAATGAAGTCCAGTGTATAAATGGAGTCGTGTATATATGTATTATATATAATTATATATTATATATCATATATATTATATAAGTTATAAAGTTTTATATATAACTTAATATATATTGTTTAAGCATAAAAGGTTTATAATATACATATATTGAGATTTTATTTAGAATTTTCCTAAAATATAATAACATATAATATATATTATACATATTATAATTATATATTCTGTATAATATATATTACATATGTACTATATTTATTTTATTTTATGGAATAGTTTTTATGTTCAAGGATATGTGTGTGAATGGTGTGAAGTAGGGACCCATATTTTTCCCAAACCTAGATATCCAGTTTTTCTTACCCTGTTTAATATTTACCCATTCCATCCTGATTTGCAATGCCACCTTTATCCTGCTATATATTCATGATTACATTCTTATGTATTAAATTTTCATATATTCATGGTTCTTTTATTGGACTGTGTTCTGTCCTGCTGATCTATTTGTTTCTGTCAGGATCACACTGCTTTCATTCCTTCAGCTTTAAAATACACTTTGATCATGAATATGCCACAACTCCCTCTTTGACTTTTCTCAAAGCTGTCTTAGCTATTCTTGCACAATTACTCATTTTTGTGAAATTTAAAATGAGTTGTCAAGTGCCATGAAAGATCTTGTTGGGACTTTGACTGGAATTACATAGATTAACTTGGGGAGCAATTTTTAGCTTTAAAAAACTAGCTCTTTGTATTAGTTCATTTTGCATTGCTATAAAGAAATATCTGAGACTGGGTAATTTATAAAGAAAAGAAGTTTAATTGGATTATGGTTCCACAGGCTGTACAGGAAACATGATACTGGGATCTGCTTGGCTTCTGAGGAGTCCTCAGGAAACTTACAATTATGGTGGGAGACAGAAGGGAAGCCAGCACTTCATGTGGCCAGAGAATGAGCAAGAGAGTGGTGGGGGGGAGTGCCACATACTTTTAAAGGACCAGATCTCAGCAGAACTTACTCATTGTAGATGACAGCACCAAGGGGTCACCATGAGAAACCACCCCCGTGATCCAGTCACCTCCCACCCGGCTCCACCTCCAACATTGGGGATTATAATATGACATGAGATTTGGTGGGGAAACAAATACAAACTATATAATTTCACCCCTGGCCCCCCAAATCTCATGCCTTTCTCACATTGCAAAATACAATCATGGCTTCCTAACAGTCACCCAAAGTCTTAACTCGTTCCAGCATTAACTCAAAAGTCCAAAGTCTCATCTGAGACAAGGCAAGTGCCTTCTAACTATGAGCCTATAATATCAAAGACAAATTAGTTACTTTCAAGATACAATGGGGGATACAGGTATTGGGTAAATACTCCCATTTCAAAGGGGAGAAATCAGCCAAAGAAAGGGGTTACAGGCCTCATGCAGATTTGAAACTTAGTGGGGCAGTCATTAAATTTTAAAGCTCCCAAATAATCTCCTTTAACTCCATGTCTCACATCTAGGGCACATTGGTGTAAGGGGTGGGCTCCCAAGGCCTTGGGCAGCTCTGCCTATGTGGCTTTGCAGGGTTCCGCCCTGTCTGCTGCTCTCATGGGCTGGTATTCAGTGCCTGCAGCTTTTCCAGGCTGACGGTGGCAAGATGCTGGTGGAGCTACCACTCTGGGGTCTGAAGGATGGTGATCCTCTTCTCCTAGCTTCACTAGGCAGTGCCCCAGTGGGAACTGTGTGGGGGGCTCCAACCCCACATTTCCCCCAACACTGCCTAGTAGAGGGTCTCCATGAGGGCTCTGCCCCTGCAGCAGGCTTCTGCCTGGATAGCCAGGCTTTTCCATACATCCTCTGAAATCTAGGTGGAGGCTCCGAAGCCTCAACTTTGCACTCTGTGCAACCGCAGGCATAACACATGTGGATGCAACCAAGGCTTATGGGTTGCATCCTCTGAAACATTAGCCTGAGCTGTATCTGGGCCCCTTTGAGCCATGACTGGAGCTTGAGCGACTGGGACATGGGACGGAGTGTCCTGAAGCTGTGCAGGGCAGCAGGGGCCCTGGACCTGGCCCATGAAACCATTCTGTCCTCCTAGGCCTCTGGGCCTGTGAGGGGAGGGGCTGCCAATAAGGTCTCTGAGATGTCTTCTAGGCCTTTTCCCATTGTCTTGGCTGTTAGCACTTGGCTCCTTTTTATTTATGTAAATTTCTGCAGCCTGCTTGAATTTCTCCCCTGAAAGTGGGTTTGCCTTTTCTACCACATGGCCAGGCTGCAAATTTTCCAAACTTTTACTCTCTGCTTCCCTTTTAAATATAAGTTCCAGTTTTACATCATTTCTTTGCTCATGCATATGAGCATAGGTTATTAGAAACAGCCAGTTCACATCTTGAATGTTTTGCTGCTTAAAAATTTCTTTCACCAGATACCCTAAATCATCATTCTCAAGTTCAAAGTTACACAGATCCCTAGGGCAGGGGTATAATGCAGCCAAGTTCTTTGCTAAAGTGTAACAAAAGGAACCTTTGCTCCAGTTTCCGAAAAGATCCTCATCTCCATCTGAGACCTCGTCAGCCTGGCCTTCACTGTCCAAATCATTACCAGAATTTTGGTCACAAACAATTAACAAGTCTCGAGGAAGTTCCAAACATTCCCTTATCTTCCTGTCTTCTTCTGAGCCCTCCAAATTCTTCCACCCTCTGCTCATTACCTAACTCCAAGGTCGCTTCTACATTTTCAGGTATCTTTATAACAGTGCCCTACTCTTCAGTACCACTTTTCTGTGTTAGTCTGTTCTCACAGTGCTATAAAGAAATATCTGAGACTGGGTAATTTATAAACAAAAGAGGTTTAATTGGCTTACGGTTCCACAGGCTGTACAGCATGGAAGCATGATGCTGGCATCTGCTTAGCTTGTGGAAAAGCCCCAGGAAACTTACAAGCATGGGGGCAATGCAAAGGGGAGTAGCACTTCACACAGCCAAAGAAGGAGTAAGAGAGAGGAGCAAGGTGCCACCCACTTTTAAATAACCAGAACTCATGAGAACTCATGATCACCGATGACTTCACCAAGGGGCAGGGTGGGGGGCAGGTGGCGGTGATGTTAAACCATGAGAAACTGCCTCGGTGATCCAATCACCTCCCACCAGGCCCCATCTCCAACACTGGGGATTACAATTCAACATGTGACTTGGTGGGGCTACAGAGCCAAACCATATCACTCTTTTCCCTGTACATGGTGGAGCTCTTTGTTTCTGTGTCCTTCTTTAATAACATTTCCAGGTCAGCATTTTGGATTAGAGATGCCAGTGTTGATGTCCAGATCAGGGCAGCTCCTGGCGCAGGCTGTGGTGTGTGTTTGGCAGGACAGAGATGGGAACAGAGCCTGGAAGGGGAGGGTATGAGCAGGGTGCCAAGGGAGAGACCAAAAGTATGTGAAGTCCTCCCGTGTGACTGCTCTGTGTCGTGGGGTACACCACATGGCAAGTGAGGTGTGTTGTCTGCACTGCCAGGAGTTGCAGAGGACTTCTTCTCAGACCGGTGAGAGTAGAGTTGCCAGCAAGATACCAGGTGGCCCTTGACCAAACCCTGAGCAGAAGATGGAGAAATAGATTCTGCTCTTGAAGGCAGTGCCCAGCAAGGGAGCAGAGGTGGCCAGCGTGGTTTCAGGGGAGTCGAGTTCAAGGCAGGTGTGGGGTGTGGTGTTAGTTTTTCCTGGGGTGAGGGCCTGTGAGATTTTAGGGTAAGGGAAAGGAGGCAGTAGCATGTGGCACCTGGCTCCTTGCGGTGAGTGAGGTGTGAAGGGCAGGGAGTGTGGCTGTGGCCCCGGGGCCCCCCTTCATGCTTCTGATTTCTGTCCAACAGGTGCAGGCCACTGTCGTGGGGCTCTTGGCTGCTGTGGCTGCGCTGCTGTTGGGCGTGGTGTCTCAAGAGGAAGTGGATGTCACCAAGGTGGAGTTGCTGTGTGCCAGCAGTGTCCTCACTGCCTTCCTTGCAGCCTTTGCCCTGGGTGAGCCATGCCCCAGCTGTGAGCCCCCACCCGCCCCCTGCTCCTCTGAGGTCCCACCTCAGAGCTCATTGTGTTTTTAGTTTCTGGGGGTGTGAGTCCCACCGCTAATGGGACTGATTGTGGGCTCAGGGTTCTCACTGGCAGGGTGGGACGAGCCAGCTGGGTCTTCATGGCCCATCTTGTGCCCTCACCCAGGCAGGGGTGTGTGCCGCTCCTGCCACCACTCGCCTCTGCTCTCTGCTGTGTAAAGACCTGTCCCTGCTCTGCAGGTCTCTTCAGCTGGTCACACTCCCGTGCTGAGGCCTGACACCTGCACAGAGCAGGCTTGTTCATCTGTGCAGTCAGCCTGTTGGTTTTAAACACTTATTGAGCATGACCTTACACACAGGCCTGTGATGGGCTCTGGAGGCTGCAGGTGTCCTGAGGGCAAGGCACAGATTTGAGCTTCCATTTCATGTCTTCAGAGAGGCCTTTCTAACATGTCTGAGGAGACTGTGGCTGCTGTGACGGAGCCCCCAGTTGGCAGCTTGGCAGCAGCAGACATTTACTCCTCGTGGGGCTGCAGGCTGGAGCCCGAGGTTGGGCGTCTGTGGGGCTGGGCTCACAGCTGCTCCCTTTGAGGCTACAGTCGGCCCTTCTCGCTGTCCTCACGCAGTGGAGAGAGGTGGGAGCTCTTTGGGGCCTCTTTCATAAGGGCCCTCATCTCATTCGTGGGGCCCTTATCCTCATGACCTCACCTCCCAAAGGCGCCACCTCCTCACCTTGTAGGTGAGGATTTCAACATGTGGGTTAGGGGGACAGCAGTGTTGAGTGCACAGCACCACCCTCCCACATGCACCCACCTCCTCTCTCCCCTTCCCATGGGCCCTGGCTCTGCTTGTGTAGCTCAGATTGTCTTGTTGCATCATCTTTCTGCCTCACCTCCTTGCTAAAATGTCAGCTCCTCAAGAGTGGGGACCCAGTAGTTCCCACCTGCTGTCTGCTGCTCCTGTCTCCTGCCAAACACAGCTGGTGCTTAACGTGTATCTGCAACACATGTGAGACAGAAATGCGGGCAGACATACCCCTTCCTTGGGGCTCGCATATGTGCAGGGAAAGCAGTCGCCGCACGTTGGCCACGTTGCATCGTTGTCCATTGTTGATTCAGTTGTTGCTGGGTGTCTGCTGTGTGCCTGGCACGGTGTAGTGCTGGGGATATACTGTCAACAAAATGTGTTTTGATTTTATATTCTAGCTCAGGGGCAGACAATAAGCTTATGAATATACAGGACACTAGAGTGAGTGCCACATGTCGCTTTTGTCCTGAGGCCTCCTCTGACCAACACTAAAGTGACCGTTCCGGCCGTGCTTTACGTTAGTGTCCTGTTTTACTCACCTCACCTCAAATGTGTGTTCACACACGTGTGTACTGTCTCTCCCCACACCCGACAGGCATTTCCACTGATGGGAACAGCCTTTTGGTTATTGTCATCACTTAAACCAGGGCCAGGCTTATAACCAGCTTGCAGATGTTCGCTGAATGAATGGACTCTCCTCCAGCTCTCTCCTGGGTCACGTGTCTTTGTGAATCTTCCAGACCACGGGCCTTGCTTTGGTGCAGTGAAAGAAGGAAAAGTTGATAACTTAATAATTGAACCTGTGTTTATACATCCATTCCCCCACCTACTTGCTCAGTCAGTATCCTCTGGGCTCAGCTCGCTGTGGGTTACCCATGTGGGCTATTCTCATTCCTACCAGGCAGCTGATCAGCCCCATTCCTGTGCCAGTGCATGGAGGGTGTAGGCCAGAAGAGGACTGTGCCAAAGCAGGCTGCAGGTTTACAAACCACGTGTCCCTGCTCAGGGTGTTGGCTGAGGCTGGCTCCTAGTCACAGCCTGCGCAGGCATGGACGGATGGTGGATGCCATGACCCAGCCTGGTCCACAGATGGGGCGGGATGAATGTGCCAGACTTTCCAGAGAAGAACAGTCCAGGAGACCCTCAGCATAAAGTCTCCTGAAAACAACGCAGTCTGACAGTCCTGAAGGCCAGCCCTGTCTTTGCAGGGGCTTGTAGAGAACACCATTCCCAGCTCCCCATTTTACAGAAGGGAAAACTGAGGCCCAGAGATCA
The DNA here is from genome assembly GCF_028885625.2 of Pongo pygmaeus. Classification (NCBI taxonomy): domain Eukaryota; kingdom Metazoa; phylum Chordata; class Mammalia; order Primates; family Hominidae; genus Pongo; species Pongo pygmaeus. The sequence goes on along the minus strand of NC_085930.1, from coordinate 58,701,992 downwards.
GATGAAGCTTAGCAACACAAGCAAAATCTGTATTGTCCATGGCTGTTCAGAAGCATTGCGGTTACCTCACCAGGCAATGTTGAAGAGGCTATCACAGAAGCCTCAGGGTAGTGGTTTTCAATAGGTGCCCCCAAACCATTGGTGTTCCTTTAAGTGGTCCTTGCAAGATTGTCCCCAGCTCACTGACTCAGCATGTGAACTCGGATTCACTTGCAGCTGGCATTCAAAAGGAGACACAGGGCTGTGACTTGTTCACAAGATCAGGCAAGGCACAAACCAGCTTGTAGTGGCAGCTTGAGGATGGCATCAGGTGGTGATTGTAATTATTTTTAGAGTTACAAGATCCTGGGTAAAGTGTTAAAATGCCAATAGCCACAACACAGAGTATCTTCTTAGAGAACCAAGTGAGAGTCTGTTGAGTCAAGTCCTAGGCTGTGGATGGGGACTAGGAGATCATGTGTGATAGTCCCCTTCAGAGCACAGTCTGAACAGGAAGGAGGACTTCAGAAGCATGATAGCCACAGAAACGTGAGCCTCACCTCTTCAGTGCTGCCCCCAGAAATCCACCACCACTGCACGTGCTTCCCAGTGCACCATGGACAGCACCGCTAAGCTCCCAGTGCAGGACTGTTCCTGGGAGACACGGGGCCCTCCGAGTGTGCATCTGACAGCCTGGCTGAGCGCACCTAGAAATGCAGTGCAGTCTCAGATGTACCCCACCTTCGCTTCCCCCCTCCCCTGTGCCCTGACTGTGTCAATGTCCTCCAGTGCTCCCAGCTCCCTCCCGCCCTCCCCATCTTCCCTCACAGGCCTAGTCCCTAATGAATCTCTTACCTAGCTGTTTCCATCTAGATGTCTGCTTCTCAGAGGATGCCGGTAAACACAGGAGGCCATGAGCTCACCCCGGGGGGTTCCGTTGCTTTGAGCATCTTTGGAGCAGCCCTCATGCAGCATGGGGCTCTGGGCTGCCTGTCTCTGTGGTTCCTGGTGATTTGGGAGCTCGGGAGCCACGGGTCACTCCTTAGCATCATGTGCACAGGTCACAAAGTGGAGTCCAACTCTCCCAGCCTTCTCAGGCCTCCAGTGTAGTGGGAAGCTCTGAAAGTCAGGGCAGCCTGGCTTCACGTCAAGGCCTTTATGGAGGGAGGCAAGTTAATGAGCAGCCTCCCTGCCACCTGCCAGTCCCGACTCAGTGCCGCCCATCCCTGTGCTGCTGTGCCTGCTCAGAGCCATCTGGCTCCCTGGGATTTGAGTCTGCTGTTTCTCCTCTCTCTCTCTGCAGGGGTGCTGATGGTCTGTATAGTGATTGGTGCTCGAAAGCTCGGGGTCAACCCAGACAACATTGCCACGCCCATTGCAGCCAGCCTGGGAGACCTCATCACATTGTCCATTCTGGCTTTGGTTAGCAGCTTCTTCTACAGACACAAAGGTAAGGAGTGCCTTCTTCTATAGACACAAAGGCTCCACGGAGAGGGGGCCCTGGAGCAGGTCACCACTGAGGCTGAGTGGGTACTTTTGCACCCAGCCCATGTGCTGTTGTTTGAATGTGTCCCCCACATTTCATGTGTTGGAAACTTAACCCCTAACTTGGCAGTAATGAAAGGTGGGGCCTTTAAAAGGTGATTGAATTAATGGATTGATGGATTAATGAGTTATCATGGGAGTGGGACTGGTGGCTTTATAAGAAGAGGAGGTGAGACCTGAGCTGCATGCTGGGTTCCCTCACCATGTGGTGCCCTGCACCACCTCCGGACCACAGAGTCCCCGCCAGCAAGAAGGCCCTCACCAGACATTGCCCCTCAACCTTGGGTTCTTCAGCCTCCGCAACCATAAGAAATTTCCTTATGAATTATCCAATTTCTGGTATTCCATTATAAGCAAATAGACTAAAGCAAAAAATTGATACTGAGAAGTAGGGTGTTACTGATGTCAACCTTAAATAACAATATCCAGATAATATTGTTACCAGCGGTGAGTCCAGCTATCTGGAGAAACTCCAGAATGGCAACTTTGCAGCAATTTCAGTTCTTTGTCTTCTGGAAGGAAAGATTTCAAATGAGAGACACAGGCAAGGTTTAAAGCAGGAGGGAGAATTTATTTTAAGCAAAGCAAGAGTTTATTAGAGAGAGTACACTTGAAGGAGAGCCATGTGGGCGACTTGAAAAATCAAGGGTGTTTGCTTCAGTCACGCCCCCCACATCCATGCCTGGGCAATTGTTTAAAGGCATTTTGTTCCTAACTGCCTCCCCCATTATCTTCATGTACCTGGAATTTGTGATACAATGAACAATAATATAGCCAATCCATAGCTTATATTATTTTAATGTAAATTCTTTGTAAACAACTTAGGAACAGTCTCTTCCTTTATCTTTAAAATCCCACTTGTAACTGCTACTAATTGAAGTGTATATTCAGGGCACTTGAATCTATGCTCCCACTGAGCTGTTCTTAAGTTTTGGGCTCAGGTGAACTCTAAACTTAGTCATAGAATAGGGGGTTAGACATGAGCAGGGGAGGAGAGAGGGCCCCCAAGAATGTTGGGCAGTTGTCAAGCCATGGTCAGGCAATTAGAAATCTGTCCCCCTGAAATAATGAGCAGGACAAGGGAGGAACCCCAGAGCTGACTGGTTCTCATTAAGTAACGGACAGGCAGGCATAAAACCGTCCCTCTAAGATAATAAGTGGCCATGACTGGTGCCTGGAATGACAGGAGTCTTAGAACAGACAGAAGACACCTGGAATTAGCAAGCCATAGTCCCTGACAGGGTTTCAAGCATGTGCAGTGAAAGGGCAAGATGGTGAAATTTAACTGGTATGTGACCTTCCTCTGGAGCGCTGGACCAGTGAGAACTGCCCCTACTGAGCATGTGCACCACTTCAATAAACACACTGCACATGCAGCTCTCCCAAGTGCTGGCAGGGCCACTGCACATGCGATAGATAAAGGCCAGCCCAGGGGAAGAACAAAAGGAGGACACAGAAAGCCCAGGAAAAGATAGGGGGTATAAAAACTCTAAACAGGCCAGGCGCGGTGGCTCACACCTGTAATCCCAGCACTTTGGGAGGCCGAGGCGGGCGGATCATGAGGTCAGGAGATCGAGACCATCCTGGCTAACACGGTGAAACCCTGTCTCTACTAAAAATACAAAAAATTAGCCAGGCATGGTGGCGGGCGCCTGTAGTCCCAGCTACTCGGGGAGGCTGAGGCAGGAGAATGGCGTGAACCCAGGAGGCGGAGCTTGCAGTGAGCCGAGATAGCGCCACTACATTCCAGCCTGGGCAACAGAGCAAGACTGTCTCAAAAAAAAACCAAACAAACAAACAAAAAAACTAAACAAAGAAGCAAACAACACACCTGATTTTGACAATTGGTTGAGTTTATCTAAAGACCTGGGATCAACAGAAAGGAATGTCTGTGTTAAGAAAAAGGATTGTGGAGACAGTTGTTATTTGCAGAGGAAGCCTTCAGGTAGCAGGCTTCAGAGAGAAGAGATTATAAAATGCTTCTTATCAGACTTAAAGTCTGCGTTGATGTTAATGCTGGAGAGGGATAATGAGGCATGTCTGACCCCCACTCCCCGTCATGGCCTGAACCAGTCTTTCAGGTTACATTTTAAGAGTGCCCTGGCTGAAGAGGAAGTCCATTCAGATGGTTGGGATGGAGCTTCGAATTTTATTTTTGGTTTACCTGGTGAACTCCTAGAGAAAATGGAAACGGTGAGAAAATTTGGAAAATTTTTAGCCTGGCCATATGGTAGAGAATGAAAGAGTTTCCAGGAGAGGAATCCAAGGGTGTGACTGAGCCACCGGTTTCTAAGGAGATTAGCATGGCTGAAAGGGAGCTGGGAGCTAATTGTCAAGACAAGGGGGAAAAGGCCCAAAAGCATTTCAGAGATTTTTTGAGGCCCCCCTCCCATCACAGGCCCAGAAGCCTAGAAAGACGGAATAGTTTCAGGGGACAAGCCCAGGGCATGAGCTTGCTGCCCAGGGCCACCTAGGGACTGTGTTCCCTGTATCCCAGTGCAGCGCTCCTTGGCCATCCCAGTCATGGCTCACACAGCTCGGGTGCAGCTCATGCTGCCGCTCCAGAAGGTACAAGTCATAAACCTAGGTCCATGTGGTGCTAATTGTCCAGACTTGCAGAGAGCAAGGGCCTTGGAAGCTTAGTAGCCACTACCAAGTTTTGGAAATATTTTGTCCAAAGCCTGGGGGCCCAGACAAAGACTTGTTTCAGGGCTGAAGCCACTGCAGAGTTCCCCTACTAGAGCAGTGCCAAGCAGAAATGTGGGATTCGAGCTGCTCCACATGGTTCCACCAGGACAATGCCTGGTGGAACCATGGAAGCAGGACTCCCATCAAGATCCCAGGACTGCAGAGCTGTTAGTGTGCGACTTCAGCCTGGGGAAGCTGGGTGGACTGAACACAGCACAGCCGTGGTTGGAGGTAGGGGAATCTCAGAGGCCTGGGAACCTCAACCCCCACACCAGCGTGTAGAGGATGCCTGGCATGGAGTCAGAGGAGAAAGCTCTGGAGTCATAAGCCCCAGTGTCTGCTCTCTCAGGTTTTGGCCTATTGGTCTTTTCTTTTTGTCCATTTCTTCCTTTTGGATGGGAATGTCTGCCTTATACTCATACCACCATTGTATCTTAGAAGCAGGTAGCTTGTTTTGATTTAATAGGCTCACATGTGAGACTCTGGACTTTGGGCTTTTGAGTTAATGCTGGCATAAGTTAAGACTCTGGGGCTATGGGGATGGAATGAATGTATTTTGCATGTGAGAATGACGGGGTACCATGGGTGGAATGCTGTGGTTCCAATGAGTTCCCTAAATTTCATGTGTTGATCCCCAATGTGGCAGTATTGAAAAGTGGGGCCTTTAAGAGGTGATTGGGTCATAAGGGCTCTGCCCTCATGAATAGATTAATCCATTCATGGATTAATAGATTAATGGGTTAATGGATTAATGAGTTACCATGGGAGTGGGACTGGTGGCTTTAAAAAAGAGGAAGAGAGACCTGAGCTACATGCTCAGTTCCCTCGCCATGTGGTGCCACCTCCGGACTCTGCAGAGTCCCCACCAGCAAGAAGGCCCTCACCAGAGGCAGCCTCTCAACCTTGGACTTCTCAGCCATTATAACCGTAAGAACAAATTCATTTTCTTTAGGAATTACCCAGTTTCGAGTGTTCTGTTATAAGCAACAAAACTGACTAAGACACTGTGACCTTCAGATCAGCCATTATTCCCACAGGAAGGACCCTGCTGTATTACAGTCAAAAATCCTTTTACAGAGGGAAAGCCTGAGGTTATTCCACAAGTTCAAGGAGTGCTCAGGAAAGTGCCTCAAGCTCTCCAAACCATGTTAGGAAGAATGAGCAACTGAAGCCTGCATTTATATGGGTTGTTAACTTCTACCTTTAGGGCAAAGGTGTACTAGGAGGTTGAGTGGGGCCTGAAGCTGGTTGGCCACACTGAGGTATCCTCACAGGATTGGTGGGCAGTGGGCAAGCAGTGACAGTTGTTGAAGAAGTGCCCAGACAAAGGGAAGAGCCTCAGCAAAGCTGCAGTTTATCACTCCCCATGGGAATGTAGGACTAGGGATTTGAGAAAGCATCCCATCTTTACCTGTTGGCAACTGAAGCAGACAAATAAACAGCTGTGATTTAGAGGGTATGGGCACGGGGCCCTTTCTGTCCCAGCTTTGGGACTGTCTCCTTGCCATCCTGGTGTTGCCTGCCAGCAGTGATGTTTAATCACCACAGAGATTTGCCAAGTTTACTTAAGTGGCAAGGGAGATCTGTAAGAAAGAATAAGATGACCTAACTTTACTTTTAAGCTAAACTGAACTTAAAACAAGAAGATTTGTATATGGGTTATTTGAGTTGGATTTGCAAAATAAGTGAGAGTTCAGACATCACATGAACCTTTCCCTCTGCCCCAGGCTGTACCGTGTGCTCATTTCCACATGACTTATGATTTAGACACAAAATCATTGTTGGGGCATCTGTCTCTCCAGTGAGACTGTGACCTTCTCTCTGTTGCACTCAGGAGTCACTGGGACTGGCCTGTATTAGGTAAATCTTGACCTGCTGAGGTGTGAGCAGCTGACTGTAATACCTGCTGGGTATAGTTGGGAATTGGCATTGCACACTGGGGAGGTGTGCTGGCGAAAGCATGAGGCAGGCCCTGGGGGTGCTTGTGAGTAGCTAACTGAAAACTCTGACTGAATTCAAAAGCGTGGTATAAGGTGATGCTTCTGCAGGCCGCTGTTTCCCAGAGGGTGGGAGACCTGGTTAGAGCTGGCTGGGCCTGGCTTATATCTCCTGCAGAGGCCATGCCCTCCTACCATAAAGTACCTTGTCTGTAGCCAGTCTGGGGCACCTGAGGCAGAGGAATGGGTCATGACCCTTTAGTGCAGAGAAGGAAGGAGCGGATGTTCCTGATAACACCCCCAGAGAGGGAGTACATGGGACACAGACCCATGCCTGGGTACCCCTGAGTGTTGGGCCCCCTTGGCAGGTGAGCCTGCCCTCCAGAGGGTGGGGCTGAGGGTGAGACGACCACTCTAGAGAAAGCCAGTGTCTTGTTCTGTCACTTGTGGGGGAGCACATGGAGCACAACACAGAAAGGGAGGAATGAATGCACAAGATGCCCGAGTGTGTCAGGCTTGTCCTGGGCCCCCGCAGCAGTGACAGATCCAGCACCTAGCCAGTCTTCACTGGCCCCTCGCCAGTGGAGAAGATGAGATGGGGACGCGAGTAGCTACCCGGCTGGTGACCCTGTGGTTGCCTGGGACTGGCCTCAGCCAGGACCACGGGTGGCATCCCGTAGCCGGCTGTGGCGTTCTATGGACCCAGGCCATAGCCCTGATGGGGCTGCTTGCTGTCTAGGCAGCCACCCTTTTTTGCATGTCTGCTTCCTCCTGCTGCCTGTCTGAGCAGGGGCTGTCGAGAAGGTGAGATGAGATTGTGCACATGAAGTACTGAGCATAGTGCTAGCTCATGGTGCGTTCCATACATTGTACTTCTATTTATTTATGACAGTAGCATCAGGGTGGGAGGAGGCAGAACAGGGTACTTTATGTGGGGAAAATAGCAAGTTTGCCAGAGAAGTGGAGTTGAATGTGGCAGGAATGGAGGACAGAGAGGAGCTTTTCCAGTTACTTCTTGGGATGGTGAAAGTTCTTTGAAAAGTATGGCAAGGCAGTTCTCCCTCAATTGATGAGGACAGGAGCGTCCTCACCCACCTCTCATTTGTGAAACCCAGGCCCAACCTGTGTGTGCTGGCCTTGGTCACGTGAGCCGCGTGTGTCCCTGTTCTCCTTTCAGATAGTCGGTATCTGATGCCGCTAGTCTGCCTCAGCTTTGCAGCTCTGACCCCAGTGTGGGTCCTCATTGCCAAGCAGAGCCCACCCATCGTGAAGATCCTGAAGTTTGGCTGGTTCCCAATCATCCTGGCCATGGTCATCAGCAGGTGAGCAGGAGCCAGGGCCACAGCCCCTCTTCCTCCTCTCAGCCATGAAGGCCCCTAGAACCAGGGTGACACTCACTGCCTTGGGAGACAGGAATGGAGTGAAATGTAGCTGTGGGCTCTTTCAGTAACTCTCATTGCTGATTGAATCGTACCTTTTTCCTTTCTTCTCTCCCTTTCACTGAGAACCCTGGGCCTTGTTGGTTCTAAGAGAGGCTGCCCTGTTTACATTTGCCAGAGCACCAGGGACCCGGGAAGAGCCAAAGCTGGGGCCGGCACTGGAGTGCACTGGAGCCCCAAGGGAGACAGCAGCTTTCAGACCATTGCCGCCAGAGCTTTGCTGGCCCAGATCCCTGCTTAGGTGGCAGGTCCCCCACCTCGGCCTCAAGGCCACATCTGCTGACTCACTCGTCCTCCTGGTCACTGGCCACGCATGGCTACTGGTGGGACCTAGACAGCTGTGGGGTTAGCATCCCTCTAGAGCCTTAGAACCTTCAGCTGAGCCCAGGTCCACCACTCTCCAGCTCCCTCTCAAGGCTCATTTCCTGAGAGTTGACCTTGATGGGGGCCACCCCAGTCCATTCTGATGGGTTTTTCTAACTTTGAGTCTTGGGGAGAAGAGGCGATAGAGTAGGTATCCTTACTTCCAGGAGGCTCCTGGGCTCCTTATACAGATTGACCTAGCTTCTCCAGGGCTCTAAGAAGTTCCAAGGGGTGGGAAAGCTTTTGCTAAACTACAGTGGCCAGTGGGAGCAAGGTCTGGCTGCAACATTTTCTGAGAACATGGGGTGGGCATGAGGTGATCCTCCTGCAGGTTCTGTTTTCTGCTAAAGAGCATCTCAGTCGTGGTGCCGGAGTCTTGGGACAGCCCAGCCAGCTGTGTGCCTTTGAAAAGGCATTTGTTTGTTTTGCAATCAGTGGGTGTTCTCGGATGGCCTTCTGCAATGGTTGAGGCTCAAAGTGGAGATGGAAAAGCATGAGCAGGGTGCAAAGGATGCTGGCGAGACCAGTTTGGCCGCAGCAGATATTTTGTGTAGGGGAGAGGAGAGTGACAGCCAAGGATGGGAAGCCGGGCTGAGAGGGTGATTTGTGTGGAGAGTTACAGGGCCATTGTAAGTGTAAACTCTGATAACTTGACTGCTGTCTGCTATTTCCCCAGTTTTGGAGGACTCATCTTGAGCAAAACCATTTCTAAACAGCAGTACAAAGGCATGGCGATATTTACCCCCGTCATATGTGGTACGTATTTGAAGGGTTCCCATGTGGTCCCTGGTTTGGGTTGGCCCACAGGATTGGGTTGGACCGGAACAGCAGACCTCAGAGGGGCAGCACCAGCCCCGCACAGGCAGTTGGGCAGCTGAGCGGTGGACAGACTGCTGCCTTACAGGGATGCCGGGGCAGGTCTTCTCAGATGGAAGAATCCTGGGGAGGAAGCCCCACACACTCTTCGCAGCAGCTCAGACCCGGCTCCTCACAGGCAGCCCTGGGACATGAGCTCTCCTGACAGGACCGAATTCCAGGCTTTGCAGGCACTGAGTCAAACTCCGGCCTCAATGGCACCTGCCAATTGAGCATGGCCTTCAGAACCAGGGCGCTGGCTCTTGTGGCTTTTCTTTTTCCTTTTTTGGATTCATTGCTGACATCAGAACTCAGATATTTACACTTAAAAATCTGGATTTCTTCTTCTTAAAAATGAAGACTGTAACAAACACCGGGTCTACACTCTGGGCACTGCAGCAGTGCCTGAGACAGATCCAGGACTGTGCTTCCCAGCTGCCTTGATCTCCCTTCCCTGTTGTCTGACACCTGGCTGTCTGCACATACTCACCTAGGCCTACACCCTGTGGGGTTTGTGTGGATGACCCCTCTTTTAACCAAAGCTTAGCTTGGTGTCTGGTGTCTTGATAAGTTTCCGTAAATGGAAGTGATCAGTTAGGAGAAGAACAAAACATGTTTTGTCCAGTTTAGCCCCCAGGCCCTGGCCTGCAGGGACTGAAGAAACAGCCTTCAGAGGCTCCTAGGCAGCCCCTGCGTGTCCACAGTGTCCCTCCTCCCTTGCTCCCTTAGGGGACCATGTCCTTATTCCTTGCATGTCAGTGGGCCACCCAGCGTGTCCTCACCCCAGCAGTGCCAAAGTGCCTTCACATTGTGCATGAGAACAGCAACAAAGGGCTTATTACGTTGGAGTGTTTTTTTGGGATGAGTCACCAACTCAGATGCCTTCAGTGGCCACTCAAACAATCTGCATGAATTATGCAGGCCAGGCAGCTAGACAGTGAGAAATGGCAGGGGCAAGCTGCAGAATGCATTTCTCATATGAACAGCGTGGTGCCTGTCCAGCTCCAGCCAATAGTTACCTCGGGAGAGTGTAGATCCAGATTTGCCAGAGCTGACTTGGGAAGAGAAGCTGGGAATCTGTATTAAGGGCCTAATTTGTAAACAGTAACAATTAATTTGAGATTTTTTTTTCCTTTTTCTTTTTAAAATTATGTATGGGCCAAGCAGAATAGATCGCAGCAGTCCTCTGCCTGAAGACAATTGTTTGCATCCTCTAGAACAGCCTATGTGGTTGGCCTCTGCCCCAGAGGTCACTGGTGCACACCTGGCCCAGCTAGGGAGAGTTCTCCATGGCACTGAGCAAGTAGGATGGGGGAATCCCCACGTTCCATCAGCCCGCCCCCGCATCTGCCCCCACAGAAGGAGCGCTCAGCATGGCCTTTGTCAGCTGGGCCATCTGGCCCTGGCAGAGCTTGAAACCTTTTTCATACCCCGTGGGATCCCGGAGCCTCAGCAGGAAGCCCTGGCGTTCCCGGAGACCGCATGTGCTCATGGTTTTCTGGGCCTCATGACTCTGCCTCTAGGGTTCTGTGTTCTGTGCCCTGTCAATCTACACATGACCCCGCTCATCCTGTTTCCCCTAAAGCCACTTGCTCTGGGCACACACCCAAAGCATCTATGAATGTGGGAGTTTGCACTGACAACTGAGCTCCGAGAGAGGGGCTCACCTAGCACCACAAATTGAAATCATGCAGCAGACAACGTCTTTTCTTCAAAGCTGTCAGACTACACAGCCATGAGAGGTGTCCCAGGCATGTCTCCTGCCGCATGCTTGCTTTGCCACCTGCCTGTGATCATCTCTGTCCTCCCCTCGCCTTCCCTTTCTTTTTTTTTTTTTTTTTATTTGAGACAGAGTCTCGCTCTGTCACCCAGGCTGGAGTGCAGTGGTGCGATCTTGGTTCAATGCAATCTCTGACTCCTGGGTTCAAGTGATTCTCCTGCCTCAGCCTCCTGAGTAGCTGGGATTACAGGTGTGCACCACCACGCCCAGCTAATTTTTTTTGTATTTTTAGTAGAGACAGAGTTTCACCATGTTGGTCAGGCTGGTCTCGAACTCCAGACCTCAAATGATCCACCCACCTCAGCCTCCAAAAGTGCTAGGATTACAGGCATGAGCCACCGTGCCCGGCCCCCTCTCATTCTTATCCACTGTTTTCATTCCTCTTCTCTCCTTCCCACCTTGAGTGAAAAAAAAAAAAAAAAAAATCACTTTCATTTTCTCAGATATTCCAGGCTGTAGTCTGGTTCCTGTCAATGCCTGTGGCCTTGAGGTCTGACTTATCCAGACTGCCTTATCACACTGTTCTCAGACCTTTCTATCCACTCTCCCCTCATCCTCACTTTGTCCCTGGATCCCCTCCCTCCCATCCTCGCTCCAGCCAACAAATATTTATTGAGAACCTACTTTACAGCCGCACTCCCCTCACCTTAAGAGATGCCAGCGGTCAAGGTGATGCAGTTACTCCCTGGATACCTCACTCACAAGCTCTGGGCCACCCTGACTTGCTGCCAAACAAGATCTGTGGTCAAGTGGGAGGAAAGGAAAAGATAACGAAATACTGAATTAACCAAAAAAGGCTTCCTGGAGGAAGGGAACTTAAAATAAGGGAGACAACTTAGAGACTGGTGTAAAGAAAGGGAAAACAGATTCCTTTTCTCCTCGTAGGTGTTGGTGGCAATCTGGTGGCCATTCAGACCAGCCGAATCTCAACCTACCTGCACATGTGGAGTGCACCTGGTGTCCTGCCCCTCCAGATGAAGAAATTCTGGCCCAACCCATGTTCTACTTTCTGCACGTCAGGTGGGTGTCATGTCTTTCAGAGGCCATGATAGCCATTTCTTTAAACAAGAAAACATCGGTGTCATTGGAATCTGGTGTTTGTAGCAATGGATGCCTGAAGCCAGGGCTAATCTCGGCACACATCACCTTCAGGGCCCCAGAAATGAGACTCCCTGGCCCTGCCTTTCCTTCATTCCTTCATTCAATTATTTATTGAATGTCTACTGGGCACTAGGTGTTAGGTTAGTGGTGAAACAGGGAGAGCTGATTTCTTGCCCTTGGAGTACACAGTATAGAAGGGCAGATAAACACAAGTGAGTTCGTGATTAAAAATTATGGTGGGTACCGAACAGCGAAAGTGCAGAGTGCAATGAAAAAGAATTAGAGGAAATACACTTGGGATAAGGAAGCTCCTCCCTGAGGACAAGTGGGTGTTGTTGGGAGGAGGAGGGCCAGAGAAGAAGGGGCTTTCAGGGCAGTGGGTGCAGTCTAACAAAGGACCAGAGGCAGGGAGGAGTGTGGCAAGTCTGAAGAACTGAAAGGCCAATGTGGCCTGAGCTGAATGGACAGGAGGGGATGAAGGAGGCTGAGGCCAGAGAGGCCGGAAGGAGGTGATCAGACAGAGCCCTGGAGTTGAGGAAGGAGCCTGGATTCTACTCAGAACCACTGGAAGCTTTTGGAGATGTTGTATCTTTTTGTTGGCTTTGAAAAATTAGATCTTTTTTCCTGTTCCATTGTTTTGGATTTCCTTTCTGTTTTAAGAACTACCTTTAGCCGTCTTTTGGGTTGGCTGCTGGCACATTTCTGAAGGATATTTTCACTGGTTATAATATTCGGTGTTGATAATTGTTTTCAAACACTTGAAAAATGTGCCGCTTCCATCTGATTCCATAACTTATGATGAGAAATCTGCCATTTCAATGTATTTTGCTGTATAGGTATGGTGCCATTTCTCTCTTGCATATTTGAAGACCTTGTCTTTAGTTTCTAGGAGTTGAATTATGATATGTATTGGTATGGACTTCTTGGGGTTTATCCTGTTTGGGGTTTGTTAGGCTCCTTGAACACATGGATTTACATCTTTCGTCAAATCGGAAAATTTAAGCCATCACTTTTTCAGCTGCACTCTCCTTCTTTTTGATATTCTAATGACATGAATGTTAGATCCTCTGTTACAGCCCCACAAGTCCCTGAGACTCTGTTTGGTTTTTGCAAAGTCTATTACTCTCCTTGTTTAGATTGGCTCATTTCTATCACTTTTTTCTCCAAGTTGACTGATCTTTTTTTCCCCTGCCCTCTCCATTCTGTTATTGAGCCTATTCACTGAGTTGTCTGGGACTTTTGGGGGTATTGTATGTGTTTAGTTTTAACATTTCCATTTGGTTCTTCTTTCTTTCTATCTTCTTTTTCTTTTCTGAGACTTTCTATTTCTTTGCTTATACTTTCTATTTTTTTGTTTGTTTCAGGTGTGTTTGTGATTGCATGATGAAGGATTGTTGTAGTGGCTTCATTAGAACGGCTTTCAGGTGATGCTGACGTCTGTGTCATCTCACTCTGCTGTCTGTTGGTTGTCTTTTCTCATCCAGGTTGAGATGTTTCTTGCTTTTGGTAAGATGAGTGATTTTCATTTGAATCCAGACATTTTGGGTATTATGTGACAAGACTTTGGATCATGTTTGAATCTCTGCTTAGCTGGCCTTCTTTGACACTGCACCACTGGGGAGAAGGGATGGACTGCTGCCCAGGTGGGGATGGAAGACTGGGTTCACCATTCAGCCTCTATTGCTATCCTGGGAAAAGAGGAGCACCTTGTTATTGCTGGGCACAGTGCAATCTAGGTTCCTCACTAGGCCTCCTCTGAGACCACCCTGGCTGGGACGGGGAGAGATGCCTTGTTGTTGCTCCCCACATGGCTTCACTGACAAGGTGGGGGCCCCATTAGCACTGGGTAGAGATGAAAGTTCTGAATCTCACCCTGGCAGCCACAGGAGATGATGGTGGTCCCACAAGGCCTTCCTGATGAGGTCAGGGCTGCAGTTTTTCCTGTGGTGTTTGTTGGAATAGAGTAGTTATTGTCTGAAAGTTGTCTGTTTTGCCAGGCTTCCCCTTTCCTGGCCTTTGGCGAAAAAGATCAGACTTCTATGGAGTCTCTTTTTTTGAGACAGGGTCTCACTCTATTGCCCAGGCTGGAGTGCAGTGGCACAATCTGGGCACACTGCAACCTCCACCTCCCTGGTTCAAGCGATTCCCCTGCCTCAGCCTCCCAAGTAGCTGAGATTACAGGTGTGCGCCACCATACCCAACTAATTTTGTATTTTTAGTAGAGACAGGGTTTCACCACGTTGGCCAGGCTGGTCTCGAACTCCTGACCTCAACTGATTGCCTGCCTTGGCCTCCCAAAGTGTTGGGATTACAGGCGTGAGCCACGGCGCCCAGCCTATGGAGGGTTTTTTGTCTATTTGTATCTGCATTTCTTGATGGCTGAGGCCAGGACTCAGTCTTGGATATGTGAGGCAAAGAAAGAAAGACAAAAAGGACAATTCAGGGGACTCACGACCATGTTGTTCATTGCAGCCCAAGGTCCCCAGCCAGCCTTTCAGAATCTGCTTATGTTTGTTTTATATACAATGTTTAGGACTTTCAGTTGTACTTAATGGGAGAAATAGGACGAAGTGTGTCTTCCCCATTTGTTCAGAAGTCAAACTCCCTGTTATATTTTCTAACTTGTTATTTGTATATAGAAAAGCTGTTATTTTCTGTGTTGTACACCTAAACATTTTATTGAATTCTTATTGTTTACATGGTTTTCCTATAGATTTTCTTGAGTTCTTACACCAACTTCTAATAGTAGCTTCTTCCAATCATTTTGCTGCTTCTTTTTGACATTTTTTAAAATAATACTTTTATTCCATGTCTGATTTCTCATCATGAATACATGTTGTTGCTCCTCTGCACTAGCTTTGAACTACATGTGACCTTTTTTCTCCTTTTCTTTATTATTTTAGTGAAATACATATATTAATGCAGAGTCAAATGGAGGCCTACTTTTCATTAGAACTCTATTTCCATTTGAGAAATCAATCATATTCATGTTAGAATTTTAAAAAGTGTTTGTGGTAGGGCCAGGGTCAATCACACTTATTGTAAAGTCTCAAACTCAGAGCATGGGAATCTAAAGGAAACCCGGGGCTCACTGGCACATTGCAGGTGTGCTGACAGGGCCACAGAGGCTGCTGTGAAGAAGGGGCTGCCAGAGGTCCCCTTTTGAGCCAACTGCCCTCCCCAGATCACCAGCGCTGCATTGAGTGAAGCACCGTACCCAAAGCTCTTTTCCTCCTTAAGCCCCTTGTATGTTCTCTTTTCTCTGCTCAAACTCCTGTCCCCCAAATTCAAATCCCAGCTGAAATGTCATCTGCAGGAGCTCATCCCCACTGATACACACTTCCTGCTTTTTGCCCTTCTTTTTACCCTTATTTTCTTTAAAGTACTTGTCACAGTTTGAAATAGACTTTCTTGCTTCTTTTTATTTCTGCTTACTTGATTCTTGTTTCTCTTCTCTAAAATATCAGCTCCACGAGGGAAGGGGGAAGACTGTATCCCCATCTGCCAGAACCTGCTTGCCACAGAGTAGGTGTCCAGTGAACACTTGGGAATAAATGGATGAGTGAGTGTGGATGCCTCACTGAGGACTGTCACATGCCAAAGTGGCTTCGCTTCAGGTCACATGACCTTCTTGGTTCTGTTTCTTTCAGAAATCAATTCCATGTCAGCTCGAGTCCTGCTCTTGCTGGTGGTCCCAGGCCATCTGATTTTCTTCTACATCATCTACCTGGTGGAGGGTCAGTCAGTCATAAGCAGCCAGACCTTTGTGGTGCTCTACCTGCTGGCAGGCCTGATCCAGGTAAGCCTGGCTGCAGCAGCAGAGGTGCGCAGCTGTGTAGTCAGCCAGCAGGCTTGATCTCTTGTCTGAGTGAGAGGCTGAGGGAGGCGGGTGGGGGTGGCTGGACATGTGGGGCACAGTCCTTATCTTCCAGGAGTTGAGTCAACTTGTCAAATACAGAGGCCATTCCACACTGCACACCACATGCTGCATGCTACACACTCCACACCACACAGCGCATCCCACACACTCCACACCACACCACAAACTCCACACCACACACTGTACCCCACACACCACACCACACACTTCACACCACACACTTCACACACACTCCACAACACAGTGCAACCCACACACTTCACACTACACACTCCACACCACACACTCCATACCACACAGCATATCCCACACACTCCACACCACACACTCCACACCACACAGTGCATCCCACACACCCCACACCACACAATCCACACCACACACTCCACACCACACAGCACATTCCACACACTCCACACCACACAGCGCATCTCACACACTCCACACTCCACACCACACAGCGCATCCCACACACTCCACACCACACACTCCACACCACACAGCGCATCCCACACACTCCACACCACACACTCCACACCACAGTGCATCCCACACACTCCACACCACACAATCCACACCACACAGTGCATCCCACACTCCACACCACACATTCCACACCACACACCACACCACACGGCGCATCCCACACACTCCACACCACACACTCCACACCACACGGCGCATCCCACACACTCCACACCACACACTCCACACCACACGGCGCATCCCACACACTCCACACCACACAGCGTATCCCACACACTTCACACCACACACTCCACACCACACAGCACATCCCAGACACTACACATCACACACTGCACACTTCACACCACACAGCACATCCCACACACTCCACACCACACAGCGCATCCCACACACTTCACACCACACACTCCACACCACACAGTGCACGCCACACACACTACACACTGCATGTCACACACACTACACACTGCATGTCACAGTGCATGCCACACGCATGCTACAGAGTGTGTGCTGCATGCTACACGCTATACAGCTTACGCTACTTACTACACTGCATACTACACATTTCATCTTGCACATCACCCCTCACATTATATACTGCATGCTAGACACGGCACACAACATGCCACACACTGCATGCAGCACGTTCATCATCACAGGATAAGAGGAGCAGCCCTGAGGATGAAGCATGTTCCCATGGAACAGGCTGAGGAGTGGTCCAGCTATCCACTGCCTCCCCAGCAGTGGGTGGGCAGGGCCAGGCCCCTGCAGGGGCTGCTGCTGCAAGGCATGCGTAGACATTGATCAGGGCTGGACAGCAGTGAGCATGGTGAAGGAGATGTTGGGCAGGTATTCAGCACACTGTCTGCCTAGACTGCAGCGGGCTGATGGTCCCCAGTGGGTCTGGGGCCTTTGCAGGGAGCACTGTGGGCACTGGAGGGCAATTCTATGGGTGTGGTGCTGGTACTGGCACTTTCTCATCTCCCCGAGTTTATGGCATTTGTAATTGTGGTATGTTCCTGACCTTAAAGGGTAGGATTAGGGAAATCCCAGAAGTTGTCCTGAGCAGCAGCAGCTCATGACTCTGGTTGGGGAGAAGGAAGGAGCTGGGGTTAGCCTGGACAAGGGACTGAGGAGCCATGAGACCTGAGCAGGCTTGTGTAGACTACCCCATGGCACCTTCAGGAAGGGCTGACTGTCCTAACCCCCAGGGGAGAAGGGCTCAGGCAAACCCAAATGGACATCTCGGCAAAGTCCCATGAGTGGAGCCTATCGCAGCAGAGAGAGCCCCAGCTGGTGAGTGGCAGTGGGTCTGACTGGCCCTTCAGGGTGCCAGAAGCAGGGCCCACCAGAGGGAGGCTAGGTAAGTACAGATGAGGGTCAACTCTCTAGCCACTGCTTGAGCTCAGAGCTGGGCTTCAGACCCCAAGAGAAGCTGGATGAAGGAGGCTGGCTGGGGTTGACATGTCCACCTTGGTGTCTCTCCTTAAGCCTCAGCTAGTGCTTCCTGCCTGTACTTGACTTTCTGACTTGGTCTTCTTTTGTGTCTCTTTGCCCTTCTGACAGGTGACAATCCTGCTGTACCTGGCAGAAGTGTTGGTTCGGCTGACTTGGCACCAGGCCCTGGATCCTGACAACCACTGCATCCCCTACCTTACAGGGCTGGGGGACCTGCTCGGTACTGGCCTCCTGGCACTCTGCTTTTTCACTGACTGGCTACTGAAGAGCAAAGCAGAGCTGGGTGGCATCTCAGAACTGGCATCTGGACCTCCCTAACTGGGCCCGCTGGTCCCATTTGCTCATTAGAATTTCCTCTCACATCAGTGGGGTACAGAATTCAGTTTCTCCCTTGCCAGGTCCTTGGGATGGTTGACCCCTGCCTTTGCAGTAGCCTTTTGAGTCTGCTAAGGTAGCTCTCACACACCTCGGCTCTGGGGTTGATACCTGAGCCCGCAATAGAACCCTGAAATCAAGAGCATGGCTTGAGTGTGTGAATATGATGTGTGCACATGCTTAATGAGCATGTGAGTGTGCACACGTTTGTGGAGAGGAGGGTGTTCTGGCCTGAGAAGCTAAAGAAGAGGCATGTCCAGTAAGCTTTGCAGGGTGTTTGCTCTTTTCCATGCCCATGCAACCCAGATTGGGGTGGAGCAGGAAGGAGCTCTTTTCTGTTCCCAAGACTCAGGACTCTTGAGCTGTGGCTTACTTGCTGTCTTCACCAGGTTCAAGCTCCGTGGGCCACACTGCTGCTGTGCCAAGAAGGTGTACAGCCTCCCCAGGATGGGGCCTTGTACAACCCTTCATCTGCACTCAACATTTAATCGTGTCCTTGCTGTCTTTTTATTTTCCTTTTTGTTTGTTAGCAAAAACCTCTGTTTAGATTTCAATAATCAGAGAAGTGTAAAATAAAACAGATTACATTGTACTTGATCCTTTATGTCTTTAAAGATAGTTAATGCAACCCTGAGGCTTGGGGTATATAAACAACAAAAGCATCTGGCATTTCTCTAGTGCAGTGTTTCTCAAAGTGGTCTTCAGCCTAGAAACATCAATGTCACCAGAAAACTTGTTAGAAGTGCAAATTATTATCCCTCACCCCCTGGCCTGACCAGCCAAATCAGCATTTCTTGGGAGTAGAGCCCGCTATATGGGTTCCACAAGCCCTCCAGGTTTCTCATGCACACCCACGTTTGAGAACTACTACTCGAGAACATCATCTTTAAAAAATGTATGATCATTTCCTGTCTCTTATTAACTCATGAGGACAACTGTAGCCGTGCTTGGACCTGAGGATTATTATCTTCATGTGGTAAAACAGACATCTATTCATGTATTCAACAAATGTTGATATAGAACCTCTTGTATCAATGTTCTAGAAGGAAGGACATGGTACATTAACTGGAGTAATTCAGCAGACTTTAAGGAAGGCACAGTTTATAGGTGCATGGGGACTAGAAGAAGGGGTGAAGCATCCTGGGGCCAGGCACTACCAGACATTCACCTGTCCTGGAGAATAGTTGGGATTGCGGTTTCCTGAGATGCATGGGGATCTCTAATAAAGAGACACAGCTACATCAGCTTGTGGCCTGGCAGAGAAAGCCAGGGAAATAAATATCCCAATCTCATTCTCTGTCCACCCTATTATCTCCTGCAAGTGTCTCCCATTGGCCAACCCAACCAGAAGTTCAATGACTGGGGAGCCACTTGACGATCCACAGAGGTTTCAGCCTCCTGGGGCACAGAGCCAGGGGAGGCTGGGGATAGATCTGGAGAGGCAACTGGAGAATATTCAGCACAACTGTATGCCAAGCTCCAGGCTAGATACTGGGGACACACTTGTGGGCAAAGCACTCATCATCCCTGGTTCAAGTCCCTACTAGGAGAGATAGTCAACATCACACAAGTATTGAAAGTCCAGCTCTGATAAGTCCTGCAAAAGACAAGCATGTGATGCTATTGAAGCATGTAATGAGAGCTAAGATCTATCGAGCACCTTCTGTGTGTCTGGCTGTATTCTAAGCATTTGACCTGTAAACTCTGATAACCTCACAATAAGTGATGCAGTACATACCACTCCCATTTGTAGATGACTGAAGCATTGTGAGGCTTCTTAACGTTACCAAGGCCCTATGGCTAGTGAGTGGTGGACTGATTTGAACAGACATTTGGGCTCAGACCCAAGCGATGTGTGTGCTAAAGAGGTTTGACCAACACAGTGTTACAAGATCCTTGAGGTGTTGCTTTTCCAGCCAGAAACCTCTGTGGCCAGTGGTGCCTTTGCCTGAGTTTTGCTCAGGCCCGCTGGGCTTGTTCTGTCCACTCAGCCTGGCAGGCTGCGCTCAGCTCACGCTACCAGCCTGGGATCCCACACTTGCCAAGGGTGAGCCAGGCATGGAGTAATGAGGGGTATGGGAGCGAGTGAGCATGAGGTCCAACCACTGCACACAGCCAGGCACTCCCTGCTGTGGCAGGGCAGGCAGCTCCAGGCACTGGCACAGGCGCCGGCTCCGTGCAAGGCTGCAACTGGATCAGATGTACCACAAGCAGCTTCCACTGCGGTCACCTACATCTGGACAAGGGGAACATGGTGGTGCCCAGAAGCTTGGAGACACCAGGAACCACAGAGCCCCAAAGAGGGCATCACAGCTCTGGCCTGGGGAGCTCCAAGGTCTGGGCTCCCAGAATGGCTACAGCTCTTCTCTCCTTCTCATCGCCTGCAACATGGCAAGTGGGGGGCATGTTTCAGCCCTGTTTGTATTACAGCTGTTTGAGTCTTGCCATTCAGCGTGTCCCAAGTTCTTGTCCTGCCTCCAGGAGGAATGAGGTATGCAGACAACTGGAGGGTGAGCAAGACAGAGGGGAGCTTCACCAAGTGACAAAACAGCTCTCAGGAGACCCGGAGTGGGTAGCTGTTTTCCACAGGCAGGTCGTCCCAACAAGCGTGAGTCTGCCTGAGTCCAGGGTTTTTAATGGGCACATAAGGGAGGAAGTGCATGCTGATTGGTCCATGAGTGTCCATGAGAGGTCCATGAGTGGCCTGGAAAAAGCACCATTAAGTTCTCACTCCGGGCTGCCAACTCCACCCTGAACTGGCAGCTCAGTCCCCAGGCTTCAGGCCATTCCTGGATCGAAGTGGGGGTTTCAACAAGACCCCACCCCTTTCTGCCCAGGAACCTGTCTGCCTCCTGCTACCGACATGCTGTCCATGGTGCCCAGGCTGTTTGTGTCAAAGGGCACCTGCAGGCCTGTGCCAAGCTGCCCCTAACCACCTCCCAGCCTCCCTCCCAAAGGAGGGGACCCAAAGTTGGCACCCAAAGTCCAGAGAGGGGTGAGGCAGTGGTGGGGCTGGCATGTCAGTGCCGTCCTGAGTGCACACAAATTCGGCCGGGTCATGACAGCATCTGGGCTTGGCTTCCACTTTGCTCTGAAATTATAGTGGGTGCCAGGAGTAGGGAGAGGCCAGGGAGCCTGCAGGGGCAGGGGGGCTTCTGGGGCCCTGAGAGCACAGGGATGCCTGGGTCCAGAGCCACAGCTGGGTGGCTGCAGCTGTGCCCAGGAGCGCAGGGCTCCTGCCCCACTAATTAAATAGGGCACGGGGCCCTCGCCTGTTCCTGGCACCTGCCGGCCCCATGGAGTGTGCAAACCCAGCCGTGTCTCCCCCACTGCAGCTGGCATATTCACATCCGCTGCTCCAGATGGGCCGCCTCTGCCATCAACTCCCCCCTCTGAAGAGATACATCTGCCATTAGGATAGGGACAATGACTGTTCTTAACTGCTTAATGTTGACAAAGGCATTGTTTTGGGAAAAGTTGCAGTCAGAGATTCTCTCAGAGGCCTATCTAGGGTCCCCAGTTAAACGGAGCCACTGTCCGAGGCTCCCTTTGAATGACCATTTGGACTTTGATGGCCTGAAGGTAAGAAGAGACAAACCAGGTTATTAGAAGACATGGATCAAAATGAAACAAGGGGGTAGGGACAGCTCAAAAATCCTGAGGCTGCTAACACACCCAGATAACTGGTGGCTATAGTTGTATATATAGGTGGCTAAGATTTGGGTGCATGGGGTGTGACTCTAGTTAGCTCCTTTTGTCTTACTTTCCCCAAAAAGGAAACTTCTGGGTTATGGGCACTCCATTTACCCAGATGATGATCTGGCACGATTTGCAGGATAATTGCCCAGAATTAGAATACTGGTCCAGATTTTTACATTACTCATCCCTTTTGTATCTTCTGAGCCGCAGCCAGAGTTCAAGTTCAAAGTCATGAGAATATGGGCCTTAACGTGACAGGGATGTTAAATAGAAATGAGAAGTAGATCCGAATTAGTGTCAAGGTGAAAATTGAAGTAAAATTCAAGCACAGTTTCAAGGTCTAAGTCAAGTTAAAGGTTAAGATAAGTTCTAGGAAATTTCAAGCTGGAATTTCAGTCAGGAGCAATATAAAGGTTAAGGTCAAAGGCCAAGGTCTAAATCAAGCTCAAGTTCAAATCAGAGCTACACTTGCTCTGCATGTGAAGTGGTCTAAGGGTTTTCATCAAAATCAAGGAGAAATTTAAGGTACCGGTCAACTTCAAGTGTGCACATAAGGCTACATCTGGTAGATGGTAATAATAAAAGGATAGGAAGAAAGTCTTAACTGGTCAATAAAAGATCAAAATCAGTGCCAAAGTCAAAGTCAAGATTATATTCAACTTTGCAATTAGTGCTGTATATGATCTGGTTATTGTCCAAAAACAGGATGAGTGTTAGAACTACAGCAAAGCTCAAGGTCAAGATTAGTGTCAAGTTAAAGATCAAGTTCCAAATTTGTGCTAGACATGGCCTAGACATAAGGTGGGAAACAGGATTTTGTTTGAGTTGAGATCAAGTCAAGGTCAAGGTAAAATTTAAAGTCAGCATCAAAGGGAAGATCAACACCAATGTCATATAAAAATCAAAATTGAAATAATCAAGGCCAAGTTCAAGTAAATGTGAAAGGAATGTCATCTAGATGGTGGAGAATGAGTGTACAAAGAGTGATTGTCAAGTACACAAAATTTAGTGTCACAGAAGTTAGATGAGAGAACAAATATGCAAAAAGTGATTGCTGGATTACACAGTAAGTGTACATGAGTGGAGGTTCAATAGCACCTAGTAAGTTCGACAGGATTTGCTGAATGACACAGTGAGTGTGCAAAGCGTGAAAGTTGTAAGGTGCTGAATGAGTTTAATTTTTTTATTATTATACTTTAAGTTCTAGGGTACATGTGCACAACATGCAGATTTGTTACTTAGGTATACATGTGCCATGTTTGTTTGCTGCACCCATTAACTCGTCATTTACATTAGATATTTCTCGTAATGCTATCCCTCCCCCTGCCCCCCACCCCATGACAGGCCCCCGTGTGTGATGTTCCCCGCCCTGTGTCCAAGTGTTCTCATTGTTCAATTCCCACCTATAAGTGAGAACGTGCGGTGTTTGGTTTTCTGTCCTTGTGATAGTTTGCTGAGAATGATGGTTTCCAGCTTCATCCATATCCCTGCAAAGGGGTGGTGGTGCATGCCCATAGTCCCAGCTACTAGGGAGGCTAAGGTGGGAGAATCACTTGAGCCCAGGAGGTAGAGGCTGCAGTGAGCCATGAGTGTGCCACTGCACTCCAGCCTGGGTGACAGAGCAAGATCCTGTCTTAAAAAATATATATAGCCATTGTGACTAGTGGGAGATGGTATCTCACTGTGGTTCTGATACGTATTTCTCTAATGATTAGTAATGTACATTTTTTCATATGCTTGTTGACCACGTGTATATATTCTGACAAGTATCTGTTCATGTCATTCGCCAATTTGTTTATTTAAATTCCTTATAGATTCCAGATATTAGACCTTTGTGGAATGTATACTTTGCAAATATTTTCTTCCATTCTGAAGGTTCTCTGTTTACTCTGTTGATAGTTTGTTTTGCTGTGCAGAAGCTCTTTAGTTTAATTAGGTCGCATTTGTCAACTGCTGTTTTTGTTGCAGTTGCTTTTGGCATCTTTGTCATAAAATCTTTGCCAGGTCATATGCCCAGAATGGTATGTCCTAGGTTATCTTCCAGTGTTTTATCGTTTTAGGTTCTACAGTTAAGCCTTCAACCCCCATCTCCAATTGATTTTTTTATATAGTGTAAGAAAAGGGTCCAGTTTCAATCTTCTGCATATGACTAGCCAGTTGTACCAGCACCACTTATTAAATAGAGTCCTTTCCCCATTGCTTGTTCTTGTCAACGTTGTGAAAGATCAGTTGACAGATCCTGTCATCATGATGTTAGCTGCTTATTTTGCAGACTTGTTTATGTGGTTGCTCTGTAGTGTCATTGGTCTATGTACTTCACTGTGGTTTTGTAGTGGCTGGTAATGGTTATTCCTTTCCATATTTACTGCTTCCTTCAGGAGCTCTTGTAAGGTAGGTCTGGTGGTAACAAATTCTCTCAGGATTTGCTTGTCTGAAAAGGATCTTATTTCTCATTTGCTTATGAAGCTTAGTTTGGCTGACTATGAAATTCTGGGTTGAAATTTCTTTTTTATTATTATACTTTCAGTTCTGGGATACATGTGCAGAACGTGCAGGTTTGTTACATAGGTATACACGTGTGATAGTGGTTTGCTGCACTCATCAACTTGTCATCTACATTAGGTATTTCTCCTAATGCTATCCCTCCCCTAACTCCCCACCCCTGACAGGCACCGGTGTGTGATATTCCCCTCCCTCTGTCCATGTGTTCTCATTGTTCAACTCTCACTTATGAGTGAGAACATGTGGTGTTTGGTTTTGTTCTTGTGTTTGCTGAGAATGATGGTTTCCAGCTTCATCCATGTCCCCACAAAGGACATGAACTCATCCTTTTTCATGGCTGCACAGTATTCCATGGTGTATATGTGCCACATTTTCTTTATCCAGTCTATCTCTGATAGGCATCTGGCTTGGTTCCAAGTCTTTGCTATTGTGAACAGTGCTGCAATAAACATTATGTGTGCATGTGTCTTTATAGTAGAATGATTTATAATCCTTTGGATATATACCCAGTAATGGTATTGCTGGGTCAAATGGTATTTCTGGTTCTAGATCCTTGAGGAATTGCCACACTGTCTTCCACAATGGTTGAACTAATTTACACTCCCACCAACAGTGTAAAAGCATTCCTGTTTCTCCACATCCTCTCCAGCATCTGTTGTTTCCTGACTTTTTAATGATTGCCATTCTAACTGGCATGAGATGGTATCTCACTGTGGTTTTCGTTTGCATTACTCTAATGACCAGTGATGATGACCTTTTTTTCATATGTTTGTTGGCCAAATAAATGTCTTCTTTTGAAAAATGTCTGTTCATATCCTTTGCCCACTTTTTGATGGGGTTGTTTTTTTTCTTGTAAATTTAAGTTCTTTGTAGATTCTGGATATTAGCCCTTTGTCAGATGGACAGATTGCAAAAATTTTCTCCCATTCTGTAGGCTGCCTGTTCACTTTGATGATAGTTTATTTTGCTGTGCAGAAGCTCTTTAGTTTAATTAGATCCCATTTGTCTATTTTGGCTTTTGTTGCCATTGCTTTTGGTGTTTTAGACATGAAGTCTTTGCCCATGCATATGTCCTGAATGGTATTGCCTAGGTTTTCTTCTAGGGTTTTTATGGTTTTAGGTCTTAGGTTTAAGTCTTTAATCCATCTTGAGTTAATTTTTGTATAAGATGTAAGGAAAGGGTCCAGTTTCAGTTTTCTGCATATGGCTGGCCAGTTTTCCTGACACCATTTATTAAATAGGGTATCCTTTCCCCATTGCTTTTGTCAGGGTTGTGAAAGATCAGATGGTTGTAGATGTGTGGCATTATTTCTGAGGTCTCTGTTCTGTTCCGTTGGTCTATGTATCTGTTTTAGTACCAGTACCATGCTGTTTTGGTTACTGTAGCCTTATGGTATAGTTTGAAGTCAGGTAGCATGATGCCTCCAGCTTTGTTCTTTTTGCTTAGGATTGTCTTGGCTATACGGGCTCTTTTGGTTCCATATGAAATTTAAAGACGTTTTTTCTAATTCTGTGAAGAAAGTCAATGGTTGCTTGATGAGGAGAGCATTGACTCTATAAATTACTTTGGGCAGTATGGCCATTTTCACAATATTGATTCTGCCTATCCATGAGCATGGAATGTTCTTCCATTTGTGTCCTCTCTTATTTCCTTGAGCAGTGGTTTGTAGTTCTCCTTGAAGAAGTCCTTCACAGCCCTTGTAAGTTGTATTCCTAGGTATTTTATTCTCTTTGTAGCAGATGTGAATGGGAGTTCACTCATGATTTGGCTCTCTATTTGTCTGTTATTGGTGTATAGGAATGCTTTTGATTTTTGCACACTGATTTTGTATCCTGAGACTGCTGAAGTTGCTTATCAGCTTAAGGAGATTTGGGGCTGAGACTATGGGGTTTTCTAAATATACAATCATGTCGTCTGCAAACAGAAAACTTGACGTCCTCTCTTTCTATTTGAATACACTTTATTTCTTTCTCTTCCTTGATTGCCCTGGCCAGAACTTCCAATACTATGTTGAATAGGAGTGGTGAGAGAGGGCATCCTTGTCTTGTGCTGGTTTTCAAAGGGAATGCTTCCAGTTTTTGCCCATTCAGTATGATATTGGCTGTGGGTTTGTCATCAATAACTCTCATTATTTTGAGATACATTCCCCATCAATACCTAGTTTATTAAGAGTTTTTAGCATGAAGGGGTGTTGAATTTTATCAAAGGTCTTTTCTGCATCTATTGAGATAATCATGTGGTTTCTGTCATTGGTTCTTTTATGTGATGGATTACATTTATTGATTTGCATATGTTGAACCACGCTTGCATCCCAAAGATGAAGCCAACTTGATAGTAGTGGCTAAGTTTTTTGATGTGCTGCTGGATTCAGTT
Source organism: Pongo pygmaeus (assembly GCF_028885625.2). Taxonomy (NCBI): domain Eukaryota; kingdom Metazoa; phylum Chordata; class Mammalia; order Primates; family Hominidae; genus Pongo; species Pongo pygmaeus. Next base: position 58,675,528 of record NC_085930.1, on the reverse strand, counting down.
TGCCAGTATTTTATTGAGGATTTTCGCATTGATACTCATCAGGGATATTGGCCTGAAATTTTTTTTTTGTTGTGTCTCTGCCAGGTTTTGGTATCAGGATGATGCTGGCCTTATAAAATGAGTTAGGGAGGAGTCCCTCTTTTTCTATTGTTTGAAATAGTTTCAGAAGAAATGGTGCCAGCTCCTCTTTGTGCCTGTGGTAGAAATCAGCTGTGAATCTGTCTGATCCTGGGCTTTTTTTGATTGGCAGGCTATTAAATAATAAAATAAAAACTTGTTATTGGTCTATTCAGGGATTCAACTTCTTCCTGGTTTAGTCTTGGGAGGGTGTATGTGTCCAGGAATGTATCCATTTCCTCTAGACTTTCTAGTTTATTTGCATAGAGGTGTTTATAATATTCTCTGATGGTAGTTTGTATTTCTGTGGGATCAGTGGTGATATCTCCTTTATCATTTTTTATTGTGTCTATTTGATTCTTCCCTCTTTTATTGTGTCTATTTGATTCTTCCCTACCAGTCTATTTTGTTGATCTTTTCAAAAAAACCACCTCCTGGATTCATTTTTTAAAGGGTTTTTTGTGTCTCTATCTCCTTCAATTCTGCTCTGATCTTAGTTATTTCTTGTCTTCTGCTAGCTTTTGAATTTGTTTGCTCTTGTTCCTCTAGCTCTTTTAATTGTGATGTTAGGGTGTCAATTTTAGATCTTTCCTGCTTTCTCTTGTGGGCATTTAGTGCTATAAATTTCCCTTTAAACACTGCCTTAGCTGTGTCTCAGAGATTCTGGTATGTTGTGACTTTGTTCTCAGTGGTTTCAAAGAACTTATTTATTTCTGCCTTAATTTCATTATTTCCTAGTAGTCATTCAGGAGCAGGTTGTTCAGTTTCCATGCAGTTGTGTGGTTTTGAGTGAGTTTCTTAATCCTGAGTTCTAATTTGATTGCACTGTGGTCTGAGAGACTGTTATGATTTCCATTCTTTTGCATTTGCTGAGGAGTGTTTTACTTCCAATTATGTGGTCAATTTTAGAATTAGTGTGATGTGGTGCTGAGAAGAATGTATATTCTGCTGACTTGGGATGGAGAGTTCTGTAGATGTCTATTAGGTATGCTTCTTCCAGAGATGAGTTCAAGTCCTGAATATCCTTGTTAATTTTCTGTCTCATTGATCTAATATTGACAGTGGGGTGTTAAAGTCTCCCACTATTATTGTGTGGGAGTCTAAGTCTCTTTGTAGGTCTCTAAGAACTTGCTTTATGAATCTTGTGCTCCTGTACTGAGTACATATTTATTTAGGATAGTTAGCCCTTCTTTGTCTTTTTTGATCTTTGCTGGTTTAAAGTCTGTTTTATCAGAGACTATGATTGCAACCCGTGCTTTTTGGTTTTTTGGTTTTTTTTTGTTTTTTTGCTTTCCATTTGCTTGGTAAAGATTCCTCCATCCCTTTATTTTGAGCCTATGTGTGTCTTTGCATGTGAGATGGGTCTCCTGATACAACACACCGATGGGTCTTGACTGTTTATCCAATTTGCCAGTCTGTGTCTCTTAACTGGGGCATTTAGTCCATTTACATTTAAGGTTACTATTGTTATGTGCGAATCTGATCCTGTCATTATGATGCTAGGTGGTTATTTTGTCCATTAGTTGATGCAGTTTCTTCATAGTGTTGATGGTCTTTACAATTTGGTATGTTTTTACAGTGGCTGTTATCTGTTGTACCTTACCATATTTAGTGCTCCCTTCAGGAGCTCTTGTAGGGCAGGCCTGGTGGTGACAAAATCTCTCAGCATTTGCTTGTCTGTAAACAATTTTATTTCTTCTACATTTATGAAGCTTAGTTTGGCTGGATATGAAATTCTGGGTTGAAAATTCTTTAAGAATGTTGAACACTGGCCCCCACTGTCTTCTGGCTTGTAGGGTTCCTGCAGAGAGATCCGCTGTTGGTCTGATGGGCTTCCCTTTGTGGGTAACCTGACCTTTCTCTCTAGCTGCCCTTAATATTTTTTCCTTCATTTCAACCTTGGTGAATCTGACAATTATGTGTCTTGGGTTGCTCTTCTCAAAGAGTATCTTTGTGGTGTTCTCTGTATTTCCTGAAATTGAATGTTGGCCTGTCTTGCTAGGTTGGGGAAGTTCTCCTGTAATATCCTGAAGAGTGTTTTCCAGCTTGGTTCCATTCTCCCCATCACTTTCAGGTAGATCAATCAAACATAGATTTGGTCTTTTCACATAGTCCCATATTTCTTGGAGGCTTTGTTTTGCCTTTTTATTCTTTTTTCTCTAATCTTGTCTTCTCACTTTATTTCATTAAGTTGATCTTCAATCTCTGATATCCTTTCTTCTGCTTGATTGATTCGGCTATTGACACTTGTGTATGCTTCAGGAAGTTCTTGTGCTGTGTTTTTCAGCTCCATCAGGTCGCTTATGTTCTTCTCTAAACTGGTTATTCTAGTTAGCAATTTGTCTAACCTTTTTTCAAGGTTCTTAGCTTCCTTTGCACTGGGTTAGAACATGGTCCTTTAGCTCGCAGGAGTTTGTTGTTACCCACCTTCTGAAGCCTACTTCTGTCAGTTTGTCAAACTCATTCTCCATCCAGTTTTGTTCCCTTGCTGGTGAGAAGTTGTGATCCTTTGGAGGAGAAGAGGCATTCTGGTTTTTGGTATTTTCAGCCTTTTTGCACTGATTTCTCCCCATCTTTGTGGATTTATCTATCTTTGATCTTTGATGTTGGTGACCTTTGGATGGGGTCTCTGAGTGGACGTGCTCTTCCTTTCTGTTTGTTAGTTTTCCTTTTAACAGTCAGGCCCCTCTGCTACAGGTCTGCTGGAGTTTGCTGGAGGTCCACTCCAGACCGTTTGCCTGGGTATCACCAGCAGAGGCTGCAGAACAGCAAAGATTGTTGCCTGTTCTTTCCTCTGGAAGCTTCGTCCAGGGAGGCACCTGCCAGATGCCAGCCAGAGCTTTCCTGTATGAGGTGTTTGTCAGCCCCTACTGGGAGGTGTCTCCCAGTCAGGATACGTGGGGGTCAGGGACCCACTTGAGGAGGCAGTATGACCCTTAGCAGAGCTCGAACGCTGTGTTGGGAGATCCACTGCTCTCTTCACAGCCATCTGGCAGAAACATTTAAGTCTGCTGAAATTGCGCCTACAGGCACTCCTTTCCCCAGGTGCTCTGGCCCAGGGAGATGGGAGTTTTATCTAAAAGTCCCTGACTGGGGCTGCTGCCTTTTTTTCAGAGATGCCCTGCCCAGAGAGGGCAAATCTGGCAGTCTGGCCACAGCAGCCTTGCTCAGCTGCAGTGGGCTCTGCCCAGTTCGAACTTCCCAGTGGCTTTGTTTACACTGTGAGAGTAAAACCGCCTACTCAAGCCTCAGCAATGGTGGATGCCCCTCCCCGCACCAAGTTCGAGTGTCCCAGGTTGATCTCTGACTGCTGCTATGCTGGCAGCGAGAACTTCAAGCCAGTGGATCTTAGTTTGCTGGGCTCCATGGGGATGGGACCACAGAGCCAGACCACTTGGCTCCCTGGCTTCAGCCCCCTTTCCAGGGGAGTGAATGGTTTTGTCTCACTGTCTCACTGGCATTCCAGGCACCACTGGGGTATGGAAAAAGAAAAAAAAAAACCTCGTGCAGCTATTTCGGTGTCTGCCTAAATGGCCACCCAGTTTTATGCTTAAAACCCAGGGCCCCGGTGGGGTAGGCACTGGAGGGAATCTCCTGGTCTGCAGGTTGTGAAGACCGTTAGGAAAAGTGCAGTATCTGGGCCAGAGTGCACAGTTCCTCAGGTTCAGTCCCTTACAGCTTCTCTTGGGTAGGGGAGAAAATTCCCCGACCCCTGGCACTTCCAGGGTGAAGCAACACCCCACCCTGCTTCGGCTTGCCCTCCATGGGCTGCACCCACTGTCCAACCAGTCCCAATGAGATGAACCAGGTACCTCAGTTGGAAATGCAAACATCATCCACCTTCTGCATTCATCTCGCTGGGAGCTGCAGACTGGAGCTGTTCCTATTCAGCCATCTTGCCAGCAATCTGATGTCATTTTTTTCTTTTATTCATCTTCTCAAACTGAAACTCTGTACCAATCAAACAATACCTTTCCATCCCCTCTTCTCCCTGACCCTAACAACTACCATCCTAGTTTCTATGAATTTGACTACTCTAGAAACTTTATATAACTGGAATAATACAATATTTGTCCTTTTGTGACTGGCTTATTTCACTTAGCATAATGTCTTCAAGCTTCATCTATACTGTAGCGTATGTCAAAATGTTTCTTCCTTTTTGAGGCCAAATAATATTCCATTGTATGTATGCACCATATTATTCACTGTTTTAAGTAATGTGACATATCCTAAAAATCCACAATTATAATTTAATTAATATATTAAATTTATTTTATGTAGTGTCAAGCAAACAACACATATATTTGTTCCTTAAGTCTACTTAAGGTGAAAAAGAAATTGAGATATTTTATACCAGAAGTAACTACTACACTAAGTTCAGACTATATTAATCCCCTAAACATGTTCTATAGTCCCAAATTCTTTGAAACATACAAGTTAATTCAAGATACAGAACAGAATTCTTAACTCTGGTTCCTTTTATGTACATTCTTTAGAATGCCTGATTAGACCAGCAAATAAAAACTCTACCTTTCTCTTTATCTACATCTCATTGTCTTAATCTTTCTTTTTAGACTTACATGGCACTGTTGTTTTCTTAATTTTTTTTTTATTTTAAAAGTGACATAATGCATTACCTTTTGTGTAGAAAAACAGGAAAAAATAGGCATTTGTTTTTAACTGCATCCAATATCTTGGGAGTTATGCCAGAAACAGTTAATCACGGTTGCCTCTGGGGAGAGAAACTGAGTATCTGGGGGACAGAGCAAGAAAGGACACTTTCCATGGTATACTATTTTATATCTTAATAACTTTATATCAGATAAATATAATCTCTATTCAAAATAATTTTAAATAAACATGAGTTAAAGTCCCTGATTCCCCCTAGTTCCATCCTCCAGATGTAGTCACTGTTGGCAGTTTCATTTATAATTTCTCTTGACATATTTACATATTTCATCTCAAGATAGCTTTGAGCAGTAACTACCAAACTTTCTGAAGTTATATATTCTATTACATGCTTGAATATGTGCTCCATCCTTCTAAGAATGTCACTGAGAATACATTTGTTAAAAATTGGGTTGATAAGAGTTATACTTCTTGAGATAACTTGGATTATGATGGAGGGTCATGAAGCCAGCAGTGAGAACCAACAATGTAGGAAATAAGACCTTGTGTAACATCACTCCACTGGTCTCTGTGTCACATTCTCAGGGTCTTTCCCTTTGGTATATCTATGTCAATGTCCTGGCTGGAATTATAATAAAAAATCCAAGCCATGACACTATAATACTACACCCTGGATCGAGTCCAAAAACAACTACCACAATTATTCTTTCAAAAAAAAAAATTTTTTTTTTGAGACAGCGTTTCGCTCTTTATTTTGCCCAGGCTAGAGTGCAATGGTGCAATCTCAGCTCACCGCAACCTCCACCTCCTGGGTTCAAGCAATTCTCCTACCTCAGCCTCCCGAGTAGCTGGGATTACAGGCATGCGCCACCACGCCTGGCTAATTTTGTATTTTTTAGTAGAGTCAGGATTTCTCCATGTTGGCCAGGCTGGTTTTGAACTCCCGACCTCAAGTGATCCGCCTGCCTCAACCTTCCAAAGTTGCTGGGATTACAGGCGTGAGCCACCACACCCGGCTGAAAAAAAAATTTTTTAAGTACACTGTCTAAGGTACATGTCTGGCATAACTATAAGATTATATATGGCGTTTCTCAAAAAAATATACACAAGGCTATATTATAGAAAATCTGGTAAAGAAAATTACCCATGATAAAAGCACCTTGAGATGGTAGCTATCATATTGGAACAATTCCTTTCCCTTTTTTTTGTAGTTTCTACTATGAAATAATAGAACAAAGAAGTCCTATATATGCTTCACTCAGATTCCATGACCCTTGACATTTTCCATTTTCCATGTTCTCTCAACATATATACACAGCATTACTTTTTGCCTGAACCATTAGAGTTAAGTTGCAGATATACTACTCCTTTACTCCTAAATAGTTCCTAAAAACAAGGCCATTCTCTAATACAACCACAGTATAATTATCAAAACCAGGAAATTAACACTGATACAGAATTATGATCTAACGTTTAGACCTTATTTGCATGTTGCCAATTATCCCAATACTGTCCTTCACAAAAAAAAAAAAAAATCCCTCTGGTTCACACCAAATCCAGGATCACATGTTGCATTAAATTGTCATAGCTCTTTAGTCTCCTTTAATCTATAACAATTCCTCAGGCTGTCATTCATTGTCTGTTATAACCTTGACATATTTAAAGAGACTAAGCCAGTTATTTTGTACAATGTCCCTCTGGACATTTAGATTTGTCTGATGTTTACCTATGATTAGACACAGGTCATGCATTTTTGGCAGGAATCCACAAAAGAGGTATGTTCTTCTCAATACAATAAATAGACACATGTCAGTTTGTCCCATTATTGATGATGTAAACTTTATTACCGAAGATGGTGTCTGCCAGGTTTTTTATTGTAGTTTCTACTTTTATCTTTCTAATTGTTAAGCATTTTGTGAAGAGATACTTTCAGACTATATAGATATCCCAATCATCAAACTTTCACCCCATAGTTTTAGCATCCATTGATGATTCTTGGCTGAATCAATTGTTTGACAAATGGTGATTTTCTAACTATGTAATTCCTTCTACATTTATTAGTTGGCATTCAACTTTAGGGAAGCACGTTTTCCTTCTTCCTTGTTAGTGGGGACTCACTGATTCCTATTTTCTTCAGTGGGTTATGATCCGTTATTATCACTTTATTTTGATGCTCAAATTGTCTCAAATTTGGTCACTGGGAGCCCCTTGAAGTTGACTCCTGTATCATTTTAACATGTCCCCATCACTTTTTGAGCCGTTCCTTACTTTCTACAACAAGGTGCTCCCAGTTCATCTTTTTTTTTTTTTTAATAATTGCCACAAGGGTATTTAAAATGAGATCTACCTTCTCAACAAAATGTAGTATTAACTATAGACATGATATTGTACAGCAGATCTCAAGAATTTCTTCATCTCACATAAATGTAACTTTATATTTGCTGAATAGCAACGCCGTCTCTCTCTTCTAACAGCCCCTAGCAACCACCATTCTATTCTGTTTCTATGAGTTTTAACTATTTGATACTTTATATAAGTAAAATCATGCAGTATTTGTCCTTCTGTGACTAGCTTATTTCACTTAGCATGATCTCTTCAAGGTTCATCTCTGTTATTGCATATGACAGCTATTTCCTTCTTTTTAAAGGTTGAATAATAGTCCGTTGTATGTATATACCATATTTTATCTATTCATCTGTAGATAGACATTTACGTTGTTCCTACATCTTGGCTATTGTGAATAGTGCTGCAATGAACACAAGAGTGCAAATATCTCTTCTATATCCTGATGTCAATTCTTTTGGATAAATTCCCAGAAGTAGAATTGCTGGGTGATATAGTTCTATTTTTAATTTGGTGAGGAATCTCCATATTGTTTTCCATAGCGGCTATACCATTTTACATTCCCACTGACAGTGTGCAAGGGTTCCAATTCTTCCAAATCCTTGCCAATACTTGTTTTTTGTTTTTTTAATAAGTCATCCTAACAGGTGTTAGGTGACAGCTCATTGTGGTTTTAATTTGCATTTCCTTGATAATTAGTGATGTTGAGCATCTTTTTATATACCTGTTGGTCATCTGTACGTCTTCTTTGGAAAAATGTCTATTCAAATCCTTTTTTCATTTTTTAACCAGGTCATGTGTTGTTCTGCTTTTGAATTACAGAAATTCCTTATATGTATTTTGGATATTAATTATTTATCAGATACATGGCTTGGATTTCTCCCATTCTGTAGATTGCCTTTTCACTCCATTAATCATTTCCTGTGCTGTGCAGAGGCTTTTTAGTTTGATGTATCCATGCTCTTCTTATATTAACCCTGCTCAGCCCTGGAGCTGGTCATTTCTCCAAGAAGCCATGACTCCTTAGTGGACAGTGGTACTTGGAAACCAAGATCTAGGTACTAGATGTGTTCTTTGCTATTGGGGCTTCCAATCTTCTTTCATATGCATTTTTTACTTAGTCATATTAACTAGATATTTGCAATTTTGAATCTTGTGTTTTCTACTTTTAAATCTTTTTCATATTAATACTCAAAAATGTTTAATGGTTGTATAATATTTCAGTGGAAATAATATAATATGGTCTTGGTTTGTTTCATATTTTTCATAATTTAAAAAACCTGGAATAAGCCTTTCTACCTCTTGTAAATAGCCTTCTCATATTTAGGATTAAAAGGAAAATTATTTGGTGAAAGGTAATTGGCAATTTAATAACTCTTGATACAAACTGCAAAGCTGCTCTCCAAAAGGAGTGTCCTGATCACAATACAGGATAATCAGTTTGCTTTATTTTACACTTACTTCTATGGGGTTATTATCATTAAACTTTTAATTTTGCTATTATTATTTCTGTGAGGTGGGAACCTAAATTTCAGAAAAGTGGTTTGTTCAAAGTCATACATCTACTAGGTAAAATGTTTAAAAGAAGAATGGACTCTGGCATCAGCTTTGTGAGTCTGAATCTTGATTCCACAGCTGTGTAACCGTTAGGAAGTTATTTGAACCCTCCAGCCCTCAATTTCCTCGTGTAAAAGACGGATAATGGTACCTACCTCATAAGGATATTGTGACTATGAAATGGGTTATTCTATGTAATACATAAAAGCACTTAGAGTAGTACCTGCCACATAAGTCCTATCTAAATGTTAGCTGCTGTTATCATTAAGACGGTGGCAAACTACGTATTTTTAAGGGAACTAAATTCTGTTGCATGTCTACGCCAATTGTGTGATCGATGTTTTTACCGGGTCCTCTCATTTAACCTTCCCAATTCTTTGAGACAGAATTTTATGCTTGTTTCTGCCTATTTTGCAGCTTAGGAATAGTAAGTTCCGAGAAGTAAGTAGTGGAATCTCAATGTGCAAGTAACTGAAGCTAGGGGAGCCTTGTCACTCGACCCAGCGGCGAAGGCTGGGACTTGAACCCGGGCCTGACCCGAAAGCCGGCGCTCTAGAGGGCTACGACGATTTAAACAGAAACACAAATAGAGACCAAGCGGCTGTGTTACGAAGAGAAGATTAGGTGTTCCCTGCCCCTCTGTCCCAGCACTTAAATGTCGATGCACGGTCTCTTTTTTCGAGCAGAGTTTTACAAGTTTCTGGCCCGAAAACCCCCCTGTCCCTCTCCATCCTCCAGTGGACTCCTCAGGTCCTCAGCCCTCACCTGGCCCGGTCGAGATCCGGACGTGACCATCTCTCGCAGCCTCAGAGAAGCCCAGACCGACGTAAGTGAAGCCTCACGGTACAAACAATTAACCGCCGTGGGCTCCCGGACCTTCTTGGCCCGCCCCCCCAGCTTCCGCTTCCGGAAAGGATCACGCAGGAGGCCGCGCTTCATGGTCACCGACGCACCTCCACGCCCTTTCTCCTGCTCTAGGCCCAGCGCCTTGGACGTGCACGGTAGATCCCTCCCGGCTTCCCGGCTTCCCGGCTTCCCACCTCGTCACCCTCTGGCAGGTGGTGGGAGAAGCCAGTAGACGGCGAACGGGGCGGGGCCGAGGCATGGCTGGGGCGGGGCCGGGGCGTAGCCGCCGAGAAAAGAGTTAAGAGGCGGTTCCAGGACTTGCGGTGGGGGTTCGGGACGAGGACCCGCCAGCGCCAGAGGAAGGGACAGGAGTAGGAGGCGGATAGGTTTCAGAAGGAATTGCGCGCAACTTTTGGATTTTCGCTCTTTATTTTTAGTTTGGATGATTTTGTTCTTGATATTCTATAAAAATAAGACCTCCGGGTTGTTATCTTGCATAGGTGTGATGCCAATTTCAGAATTATTCCCTGTGGCCACTGATCTCAGAACGATGCTCGTTAGTTGGGATTTTGGGTTTACTTCCATGCGTACATGTCTCCTCTTGTGTTGAGGTAATTACTTTTGATGAAGAATGACACAACATTCTTAGTATTGGCATGTGCACTCATTTTAATGAGGATTTTAGTCATTGGTTTTGGGGTTTAGGCATTGGGTTTTGGGTTGATGATTTAAATCAAGTTGAAGAGAGAGAACTCAGTTGATTCCATTTCAACTGTCGCCCAGGCTGGAGTGCAGTGGTGCCATCTCAGCTCACTGCAACCTTCGCCTCCCGGGTTCCAGCGATTCTCCTGCCTCAGCCTCCTGAGGAGCTGGGATTACAGATGCGCTCCACCACACACGGCTAATTTTTGTATTTTTAGTAGAGACAGGGTTTCACCATGTTGGCCAGGCTGGTCTCGAACTCCTGACCTCAGGTGATCTGCCGACTTTGGCCTCCCAAAGTGCTGGGATTACAGGCGTGAGCCACCATGCCCAGCCTCATTTTTTTTTAATGGAGAAAAGAGCTACCCTTTAAAAGTCTGTTACAATTAATGTCAAAGCCCAGGAACTAAAATATGTCCACCAATATATCACACACTTATCATGAGTAATTTTAGGAAACTTGAGTATTTCACAGATTTAGTTTTGAATTAGATCAAACTGTGAAAACCTCTCCTTTCCTTCCCCAGCCCTCACATAACTTCATAACTTTCTAAAATATTCACCTGAAATTAAGGGTTTTTTTTTTAGTTAAGTTTATTTTTTAAAATTCATGTTGATTTTTCTTAATACATGTTTATTTTAGAAAATATAGATAAGCAAAAAGGAAAAGACCACCTATAACCCCATTGCCCGTGAGTTATCACTCTGAACAGCTTGGTGCATTCCCTTCAAGATTTTTTCCACCTACGTATATATGTATAAATGTATTATAACAATATGAAATAATAGGTATTACTGTAACATGAGTGTTTTAATATCTAATCAACATTGTTTCTCATTAATCTACAGTTATAAAATGGCTGCCTGGTGTTCCATGATTCATTTCCCTAGTGTTGGGAATGTTATGCCCCCACCCCACTTTTCGTTTTGTTATTTGCTATTATAAATAATGTTACAGTGAGCTGAGATCTGCAAATGAAGTAGAGAGTGGAGAGCAGAGTATTCTAAAGATGTGGAGACAGCATGATGTTGAGAAAGAGAAACCCAGAGAGGCTCTTGCTGCTGAAGTATAGACAGTGGGGATGGAAATGTATGTAGGGCCAGACTATACAGTCCTCATAGGCTACATGATTTGGCTTATTATCCTAAGGCCATTGGGAATATGTAAAAGTTCAAGCAGGGGGCACGGTGAACTGACTGGGGTTTTACAAAGATCCATGGCTGTAGTGTAGAGTAGGAATCTAAAATCTACAGTCCCTGGCTAAATTCTGTCTGCCATTCTTGGATACAGCCTGAGAACAGTTTTCACATTTTCAAGTAGTTTTTTTTAAGTCAAAGGAATAATATTATGTGATGTGAAAAGTTACCTGAAAATCATCTCAGTGTTATAAAGTTTTATTGGAACACAGTCACACTAATGTGTTTACACATTATCTGTGCTACAACTGCCAAAGTTGAGTATTTGTGATAGAGACCGGCTAGCCGGCCAAGCCTAAGATATTTACTGTCTGGGCCTTTACAGAAGAAGTTTGCTGATCACTAGCATAGAGGGTTCTTGAGGGAAAGGCAAGTATGGGTGTGAGCAAGTTCTCTCCTCCTGCATCGATTTTCTGTCCTCCCCTTGGACTGACATCAGTCAGACATGCCCTCCAGCTTCAGGTTCTGTTTAGTCAATAGAATAGGGAGAGAATGGGATATTCCTGCTATCTCAGAACCATTTGGCTGGTGCACTGGCCCTCTGCATCATCAGGGGAGCACCTGGAGCTCCAGTCCTCTCACACTCTAATAAAACATGTCCTTCCCTTTGTCTCTTCAGTCTTAGGGGTGATAATGGTTTGCTAGTCCCTGGGTGCCTCAACCCCCTTGTTGTTTTCCTTGTCCATTCTGTAAAACTTTTAATTATCTTCAAAACTCTAGATTGTCTTCTGTTCCCTGTGAGGACCAGATTGATAGAAAGTCCAGATGAAATATATTGGTAGCTGGGAGGGGATGAGGGGACCTAAGGGAGGTGATGGTGAGGGAAAGTGAAGAGGACATATTTGAGAGATGCATAGGAGGTAAAATGGAGAGGACTTGGCGATAGAATTGGAAAGTAAGGCCGGGGGAGGTATTTGTTGACCCTGTTTTCTGGGTTTTGTATCTTGGCACATGGTGGGAGAGATCCACATTTAGGAAGGAAGCTTATGAACTCATTTCTCTCCAACATTTTATTATGAAAAAAATGAAAACCAGGAAAGTCATTTTTGGATTTGTTAAATTAGGGAGTACTTTGGCATCATCCAAGAAAAGATGTCAAGTTAGCTACTGGATAGTTGAGTCTGGAGCTTGGCAAAGACGGGTGGGCTGCAAATACACCTTTCTGAGTTGCCTGTGGCTTCTGAACTTGCTCTCAAATTACTTCCTCAAGAAAGCCTCTCTATCCTGCCCCTGCAAACTAGCTGTGTGCTCCATGCTGCTATGTAGTAGCATCGTTTCTCACAATTATAAACTTGTGTTTAGTTATGTAATGTCTGTCTTCCTAAGTAGAATTTAATCTCTATGAAAGCAGGGATCTCACCTTGTTCAAAGGAGTATCCCCAGTGCCTAGCACAATCCCTTGCACTTGTAGGAATTTCTTAATTGTTTGTTGAATAAACCAATGAATCAACCATTGTTTGGACTGCTTTGGTGCATTGGGGCTGACAGCTACTTGAATGTCCGAGGCTCAGGATTATCCAGGACTAGCCCTTTGAGCTTGGTCCGGAGGTTTAGTCCCTCTAGTATCATGGATACACAACTCTGCTTGTCTATCCAGTCTTTCATAATTCAGCACATTGGACCAGTGACTTTGCCAATTGGCTCACCTCTGAAGTGTGGAAGTCTCTGTTCAGGTTTGACCATGTTCCAGTTTATAGGAAATGACCAAAGTTGAAAGTGTATGAGGATCTAAACTAAAAACACAGATTTATGGCCAGGATCTAAGATTCAAAAAGTAAGAGGCTATGGATAAAAAGTCACATGTTGGGAGCGTGAGCTCAGTTCTGCTTGGAAAGATCTGAGAGACTGTGTTGTTGCCTTTCCTCAAGCCATTTAGTGCTCTCTGGGGCTATTTTGAACCCAAAGGTTCTTGGCCTTTTGAGATAATATACAACTTTGAGAAATTGCTCAAAGCCTTATAATTCTTCAGAAAAATGCTAATGAGCACATTTTGGAGACATAGTTACATATATAATGTTATCAGAGGCACTCAGGAGCCTCTCCAAGGATTTCAGGTTAAGATTCCTATTCTAACCTAATTCAAAACCAGCCTTCCACATTGGGTTGTCCAGCTCCTTCTGTTGCAGGGCCCTGGTGATCCTGGAAGTAGTTGGTTAACTAGGGATGGTAGGTCCCTGATGGAATAGCATCAAGGAGAGGAAGGGCATGGAGCATAGAGAAAATGGAATTGAGCCATAATCTTTGCATTTCCCACTGAAGCTTATGTATCTGCAGTCTTCGCTTTAATCAAAATAGCTTAATTTAGGAAAGAAAGAGCCCAGTTTTTGCTTTATAAAATCCTGATTTTATTGCTTCCTGAAAATTTTTTTAAAGAAGAAATACAAACCATATGTTACAAGGGCCTTCGTTTGACAGCTTAACTGGGGTCATGTTAGGACTCTATAGATACTGCTGATTATGATAGGAAAGCGAGTGAGATGGGTCTAACAAGGATCTGTTGGCAGCAAGAATCAAGGGACCCCCTTTGGAATGGATCCCATCACAAGGAAGAAATGGTTGGGGACAATGTGTCATGTTTGTGGGTCAGTTGTGAATTTTAAATACAGCACAATGACAGTCACTTATTGCCCTGCAGACCCTGAAGACTTCTGCGTGACCCAAAGAGAGAAACATTAATAGTGATTAAAATGTTAAAATTTTGTTTTATTAAAATATCTGTAAGGCAGTGTAGCAGATGCAGGTGGCTTCTTATTGTGAACATCTATGTCTTCCTGGCCGAGAGCCTTTTTTTCTGGAGCAAAAGGAGCAGGCTGAGGCAAGCTGGAAAGGCAGAACATTAATTCCCCTGGAAGAAGCCCTCAGTCGATGACAGGTGGGGATTATCCAGTGATGGATGAAGAGCTTCCTCACCCTTCGATTGGGATGACTCTGAGATGTGTTCTGTGCTGTCTCCCAGAGTTCCCCAGCAGTATTGGGGTACAGGGGTAACTGGCTGGATAACACACCATTTATTAACTTTCTTCCCATCACTATAATATCTTACTTTTCCTATCCCTATTCCCTGTTCCTGGGATCACCTCCTAAATAAACTATTTGCATGTAAATCTCTGTCTCAGGGATTATTTCAGGTCGGGGGTGGGAGGAATCCCATACCTAGACAGGCACTGAGGATATATACAAGGCATCATAGGTTTGGAGTCAGATCTGGATTCAAATTCTTTCTCACCAGTGACATTGAACAACTTAATTTATCTAAGATTGTTTCTTAGAGATAATGACACTGACTTCATGAGGTCATATTGTAAGGAAAAATTTGAGAATGTATAAAGCAGTGTACACAGTGGCTTACACCTGGTAAGTGCTTAATAAATGTTGGGTATTATCATTAATACAGTATTTATAATATTGTTAATACAGCATAGCCCAGGTACAGGGCAAAGCACAAAGCTGTTTTCCATCCTTGGGGTGGCTGCAGAAGCAGGGTGATTTGGCACATGTGCTGTAGATACTGTGTCCCTAGTGAGCAGCTGTGGCACAGCAATATCAATAGCTTAGAGCAGGCATTGCCCCAGTGAGCCAGGGCGGGAGAGGAGGAAGATGGTGCACACCAAGTGGTGGCTCAAAAGGTGAGCAATTGGCAGTGAACAGTGGTATTGCCAGTTGTGCTTAGTCACAGTAAGCACAGATAGCTACAGCACCAATAACTTCACGTCTGTGTCTAGTATACACTTGGGTCGTTGGAATTTCATTGGCCTCACTCTTGAGGGATTATGTTCAAGGCTACCAAGACTAAGTTTCTGATTTCAACCTGTTTTCCTAAATGTACAAAGGACTCCTGCTTTTGTTACATTTATGAACCTAATTTGTTATTTTAAGGTCTTTCAAATTGGAGCTGTCTCTTCTGTCCCCCTTTATTCCCTATTTGCAGACAAGACCATATTTCAGTTCTTTGGACACAGTGGAAGAGAAACTGAGAGACACCAAGAATCTGAGGCAGGTTACAGGATTTCACTCATTCTCTAATCCTGATTAATTACAGTGTCAGGTTTCACCTGTAGTGCTTCAGACTTCTCAAACAGCCTTAGGTTCCAGAGCAGAGAGAAATGAGGGGCCACTCACATGTACACATATGTAACAAACCTGCACGTTGTGCACATGTACCCTAGAACTTAAAGTATAATTTAAAAAATAAAGAAATGCGGGGCCACTTTGGCTAGGAAGGCAGACAGCAGGTAGGATTAGTTGTTGCCCATCCCCTGCAGGTGCAGCCCAGTGCTGTGGGGGAAGAATTTGTTTCAGTCCCTTTTATTGTTTCACTCGAGTCAGAAATCAAGGACCATGGTAACATCCAATCACAATCTCCTCTTACCTTTAGACACTAATAGACAAATTTCTCCTCAATTGATGTAGAGACACATATGCATGTAACAACACAATTTTTGAGCAAAAGCAACTTTTAAGAGGGGATAGTATTACAAATACAAGGGACTGACCCAGCGACCTTGGCACACCTGACATTAAGAACCATAATCACAGCCTGTTAATCTCATCTGTTTCCTTCGAGAAAGGAAAATCTTTAAGACCTTGTCAGAAGGTCTTAGGCTCATATAGGGGATTTTCTCTAGTGGGTTCCATGACATCTGTATATGGTTTCAGAAAAATCCGTTGAATTGACACTTACTGGAATCCTGTTAGTTCTTCTCAAGGCCATTTGCATGAAAGTAATGTATGTTCATGTATTTTCTTATGTTAGACTGTGAGCTCCTTGAAGGCAGAATTCAGATATTATTTGTATCTGCTCAGAAGCCAGCATAGTTCCTGGAATGTTGCCATGTTTAGCAAAAAACAAAACAAAACATTTGCTGTTTGTCTGAAATTCAAATTTAACTGGGTGTCCTGTATTTTTTCTGGCAACCCTATTCCTGGCACATAGCTAACCTCAATAAATATTGATGAGAGGATGAATGAATGACTAGCACAGTACCAACAAATGGAGAAATAAACTGGTAAAAACTTCAATTGACCATATAAAAGACACTCATCTAAATTATGCCTAACAATCACAGAACAACAACACTGTGTCTGGTTAACATACTGCTTTTTAAAATCTGACAGTCTGGCTTTGATTGGAAATGCATTTTCTATCCGTGCTTTGTCACCCACTTTTACTCAGTGTCCACGTGGGAAGAATACTAATCTCCTGGTAATTAAGGTGTTTTGTTCCAACAACTTCACATCTTAATTCCGCACATTTCTGATCTCACATGTTTGTTTGTTTATTAGTGTGTACCAGTTGTACAAGAAACTTGATTTTGGGTGGTATATGGGTTTCAGTCATTCTGAAGTACAGTCATCTCTGTATCTTCCTTTAAAATTGCCAAAATTGTGCTGTTACTCCAGCCAAACCATGGGGTTTTGGGTAAAGTCATTCACCGTGATTAAACCATCAGGACCAATTCTGTTTGGATAAAGGTATATCTGCAGTTAGTTAATTGACAGTTAATCTTAAGAAAGACATTATACAAACAACTCTCATTTCAAATTAATTCTGCTGTTGCTCGTTTTTCTCTTAACTTTGTTTTTCTGAGACAGGGTCTGGCTCCATCATCCAGGCTGGAGTAAGTGATGCAATCTCGGCTCACTGCAACCTCCGCCTCCTGGGCTCAAGCCATTCTCCCAATTAACTGATACAGACACATACCACCACGCCCAGCTAATTTTTGTATTTTTAGTAAAGATGGGGTTTCACCATATTGCCCAGGCTGGTCTTGAACCCCTGAGCTCAAGCCATTCACCCACCCTAGGATTACAGGTGTGAGCCGCCATGACCGGCCCTCTTTTCCTCTTAACTCTTGACTCACTGCTCCTCCTCTCATCCTCCTCTTCCACTTCTGTTTCACTGGTCATAGCTAAGCATGAGTCAGAGTTACTGGAGGAGCTTATAAATACACAGATTCCTGGGCTCCACCCCTACAGTTTATGATTCCATAGGTCTAGGGTGTAGCCTGAGATTCTGCATTTCTAACGTGTTCTCAGATGCTGCTGCCACTACTGCTAGCCTCAGTAGCACTCAAAGAATTATTGTCCTGTATCATTCTTTTCCTTCCTCTTCTCCTTCCCTTTCCCCTTTTGTCTCAGATCCATATTTCATGTCCTCACTTTTCTGTTCCCAGAGCAGTATAATACAATAATCTCACTCTGTCTTGGCCCCATAGATTTGTTTTCCTGGTATTCTTTCACCTCCAATTGGTAAAAGTTAACTTACACTTCCTGTTCAATGTAGTTTAGCATCCTGCTGACGTGCGATGCACAGATCTCCCCATCCACTTCGGCAATATACGTGTAGAGAAACTGGAAGGTGCTGAACGGGATCCGGGGCAACCCACCATTATGGTCACATGATAAGACCTCACACACTATCTTGAGAGTTTTGGTAATAGTCTATAAAAGTTACATAAAATGAGGAGAAAGTTACTCTTCCAGGAAATATTCCTGAGATCCATTTAAATACAAGAAAGAAAACAAAAATATTGCTCTTACAAAATGAAGTGGGAACAATTTAAGATTCTAGAAAGCTTGAAATTTTTACATTCAAATGTCACTAATTCATTCTAAAAAATATTAAGTATTGGGTATCTTTATTTTTCTTTCTTTGTTGGAAGACTACTCAAGGAATTAAATTTATAAATTCCTAAATACTTTAAGATATTTGTTACTTTAGTCCGAATAACCTCACTAAAGGAGGGAAGTTGATTTGCATTCTATATCATTAGAATTATTTCTTATTACCCTCCAATCTTATCTCTAAAGAGCTGAGATAAATGGTCTAGCCTATGTACTCCAGCAAGATACTATATACTCCAGCAAGACACAGTAGAGGAGAAGAAGGTAAGAGAAGGATAATTTCCCCAGGAAAATGGAGTCCCAGGAAGACACTGGAAAAATGGTCTTGAACGTCAAGATAAACCTTCATCTAAAGCATCTGGGTCCATCTAAATAGAATCACCTAGTGCTTTATTTCATATTACATAATACTAACCCTTATATTGCTGGGGAAATATCGGTTGACAATGAGTGCCAGGAATTTTAACAGAAGGGTTACTACAGAAGCAAATCCTCCTTACAATGAAACTTGAACATTAAAGGAGCATGCTCAGAACTCATCTCACGTCTTTAAATAAACCCACCCTTTGAATAAATGTTACAAGCAAAAGAGTTGTGAAATGAAGGTCAACATACAGATCTTGGTGGTTTACTGAAACTGATGATGTACAGATCATCCTGACACACTCTTCCAGGGATCAGTGAAAGATCAGTCCTGAGTGGTGACTTAGGGTGAGTGAAAAAGCAGCTGCTGTGTCTTCCCACATGATTAGTAGAGGAGACTTGTCCTGCCTTAGCAGTTCATGTTTGCTGTTCTCCTCTCATCCTCTCCCAGAACAGAATGATTGCCTAGATGGGACTTCTCTAACTGTGGTGTGTGTTACCCAGGAGCGTAAGTCTATGTCAGGAGGTACTGAGGATGTGAATAAACTCGTCCTTGAGTGATAGTTTTACTTGATGGCAAGTAATTTAAACATAATTTGTAATAATTATTAATTTTAATTGAGTTAATATTTAAAATTTGTTTCTTTACATTTAATAAGCATTGTTATTTTATGAAACAGAATCTTCAATAAACCACACGATGTCAAAAAAAATTGAGTTTGAGGCAGGCCACCTTCCTTTCCTCTCCTCTGCCCCTGGGGGTCCTCTCATGGAAATCGTTGTGAAACACTGCATCTTCTACTCACTTTCACTTAATTCAGAGCAGGTGGGAGGGCAGGCATGGGGCTAACTAGTATATATGAGGCTGTCTGGGAGGATGGTAAGTCATGCATGTGAGATGAGGTCAGTGGGAGAATGCTTTGGGGTAGATTTGCAAGCACACTCTAAACTTTATAATTTCCACCCACAGCTCACCCGTTTCTGTAAAAAAACAAACAAGCAAACAAGAACAACCCTCTGCACCACTAATGCTTTGTTCTGTTGCCCTCTCCCATGGGGTGCTGGTATGGGCTGAATTGTTCCCCCTAAAATTCATATGTCGAAGTCTTAACCCCAGAACTGGAGAATGCAATTGTATTTGAACATATGACCTTTAAAAAGATAAGTTAAAATGAAGTCAGTAGGGTGTCTTTATAAGAAGAGAAGTTAGGACATAGAGAGAGCCACCAGACATGTAGGCACAGAGGGACACAGTTCGAGAAGCTGGCCATTTTTAAGCCAAGGAGAAACATCTCAGAAGAAAGCAATCCTGCTGACAGCTTGTTCCCAGCACTTCTGTCCTCCAGAACTGAGAGACAACAAATTTCTGTTGTTCAAGCCACCAAGTCATGGCAGCCCTAACAAACTAACATAGGGGCTTTCAACTCTAAACATCATCTTTTATTGTTTATTCAAACAATAAACCTTCAAATTCTATTGCCTCGTAAGATTTTAAAATATTTTTAAAGATTTGATAAATGGATGAGTGGATAAATAACTCTTTGTACTAGAGCTATTTGGTAAACTGACATAAATCTAAAGTAAACAGATCTTCATTCTCTTGCACAATATTTTTTTGGGGATCCACTTCACAGAGGTAGTCTTTAAACATCTTGCGAGCTTCATTTTCAAAGTCAGAGGTGAAAGCCTTGAAATGTGAATAATTTGCTTAAAAAAGTCATTCTTTCCAGTGAACATTATTTTCTACATACATGATCTCTTCCTTTTTTAATAATCAATTCAGTGGAACAGGAGGTGGCATAGGCCAGTCCAGAGGAAGGAATGCTGAAGGGAGGAGGAATACAGGTCTGCATGCCATCGCATTGTGAATAATGTGTATTAGACCCAGAGAGCTCAAGATGGAGTAAATGTACCTATTACCTACCAGAGTAAAAACTCCTGTTACTAGACTCTTCTACAAGGAACAAACTGGCTTTTCTAGATGACACAGAGATCCTGTCTTGCCGTTGAATTCGCAAAGGAAAGAGAAATTCTGGGCTTGCCTCTAAGCCCAGAATTAATATGAATTAACTAGGATGCAAGGTCTCCACCAGATGTGACCCCTGACTTAGTCTCAGCTGTAAAAAAAATACCTTAGAATGGGTAATTTATAAACAACAGAAATTTATTGCTCACAGTTTTGGAGTCTGGGAAGTCCAAGACCAAGGTGCCAGCAGATTTGCTCTCTGGTGAGGGCCTGTTCCTCATGAATGATGCCTTCTATGTGTCCTCACTTGGTGGAGGGGGCAGCTTTTATAAGGGCACTAATCCCATTCATGAGGGCTCCACCCTCATGACCTAATCAACTCCCAGAGTCCCTACTTTTAAGGCCATCATCTTGGAAGTTGAGATTTCAATATATGAATTTTGGGAGAGCACAAACATTCACACCGCACCACTGACCAACCCCACATTTAAGATCCCAGAAACAGTCCAGCATGATAGAAATGAATATAAGGGTATTGATTACTGGATTCATAGGGCACCCCTTATTTACAGACTTAACCTCCAGGCTGACTTTACCTCTAGGGGTTCTTTGACATGGGGATGATGAGGAGCAAAGTCAGATGTGTCAAGGCATCTTAGAATTGGAGGAGCTCACTGTTATTCAGAGGTAGGCCTGAGGGTGTCTCAGAGGAAGCAGAGAAGCCTCAGAGGAAGCAGAGAAGTCTCAGAGGAAGCAGAGAAGTGGGGATAGAATCACAGGATGTCAGAGGTAGATGAATCTCATGGAACATTGAATCCCACCTCCTTGTTTTAGAAGGGAAGTAGAAAGATCCAATTCACCTCATGATTTCCCCTCTCTAGTTTGGGAGGCAGGTACATCAGAAGAAACTTAGCATCTACACGGTGGGCTAAGCAGAGGGACGGTTGGAATTTGACTTTCCAAAGTCACTCTTTGTTACTCTGAGGTATGGGGATAAGGGAAGGGCTCAGACACCTCACACACTGGTGAGGGGCTGTGAAGTAGGCCACCAGAGCCAGGGAGCAGATAGCACACCCTGGCAGACTCAAAGAGGCCCTCGACACCATTGAGAACGGAAATGAGCCAGTTGGGGAGGCATCATCAGCCTTTCACCAATCTGGGAGAGACGAAACCAAAAACTTAAGCTGCAAGCAGCTAGCGACCAGACAGACAGGGATTGCCATGGAGACCAGAGATGCCAGAGAAGACTGAGGGATGTGAGAAATGACTGCTCTGTGGTCCTAGAGTCCCCTCTTTCCGTCTACATTCAACTGCCATCTTGGTGAAGACAGCATGGTGAGGAAAAACCTGAGATACTGGAAAATGTACCTTTAGGCTCTTTCAGTTACTGCCTCAGACTAAAATTTCAGGATTGGATTGAATTTATTTATTTTCTTATTTGACCCTTTGTGGGTGGGGTAGACAAAGAAGATCAGAATTAACTACAGATAAAATTTTAAAGGTACATTTTCCCCCAAAACATCTCCAAATGTGGTGTGAAAAAAATCTGTAAGCCTATAAAAATTTAATAAAATATGTTCTTTTTTTATCTTCCCGTTTGTGATTTTCCCCAGTCCTGATTGACAACTCATAGGCCTCTGCTGCTTACTTTCTTTTCCTCCTCAGAGGATAGTGATTTATTCAGTAATAAATGCTATAAAGGACAATGAAGAAAAAAAGCCACAAATGTCCTCTTGTTTACTTCTCTTTAAAGCAATGATAAACATTGTAGGGGAACCTATAGGAAAAGTTGGACTACAATATTTCTGCTAAATTTTCTCAGAAACAAACCTGTCAAATATGCATTCCAAGCATATTTGAGAAGAACAAGATTATGTTTAGATATGCTGAATGATTCAGACTACCTTTTCATACCATTTGGTTTTGGCAGAGGCAATTATTTTCTCAATAATTTTCAAACTTGTATGTATCTCAGGGATTCTTTTTAAAAACCATGTTTTTGATTCATTTTAAGTTATTTTAACAATGTTTAACAATGTAAGTCCACATATAAGATACCCAAGCTTTAGATATCTATACATATAAACTGATTTCAGCATC
This sequence comes from Pongo pygmaeus, assembly GCF_028885625.2. Classification (NCBI taxonomy): domain Eukaryota; kingdom Metazoa; phylum Chordata; class Mammalia; order Primates; family Hominidae; genus Pongo; species Pongo pygmaeus. Next base: position 58,653,084 of record NC_085930.1, on the reverse strand, counting down.
TTTGGCTTCAAAACCATAAAATTGTTTTTCCAATATCAAACAAGTCAAATTTGGAAAAGGCATAAATCTCTATGAACATCCTGCATCCATGGAGATGTCGTGACTAAATTCAGAAATAGCCTCATCTCTCTTTTCTTTTGCTTTCTTATGTCTGAGTTTTGCATCCAATTCTGTTTATTACATAGTAGTATTCTATAAGATTGTACCCCTTTTAAAAAGTGTCTATTGATATATATTCTAGGTGTCTAGAAGTCTTTTTCTACAGTCGGCTCTTGGTTGTCTCTGGGAATATGAATGGAGGGAGCAGAGTGAAAATAAATCTGAGGGCAATATTCATAAATAATCCAAGAGCTACACTGTAGTCAACTCTCCCCAGAGCCTGACCACAGTGTTTCCCTCTCTCTTCCTCCCAACCCCTGCTACTGCCTGATGAGCACAGAAATGACCTTGCTTTAGAGAGGAGAAGGACAAGATGAGAAGAGGCATGTTTATCATCAGCCCTGGAGAGTTGACCGCGTGTATAGATGCACTGCCCTTCCAGGCCCAGAGAGAGATTTCCCCTTCAGGAACAAAAAAGAGTCAAGGTAACTTACAACTCCCAGAGCGCTGCAAGCAAGGGCTAAAAACTTCAGCCACTCGATCTCCTCCGTGAAGCGACCCACATTCATCACACTATTAAACAGATCTGTTGGGAGATTCACCACTTTCCACATCTGGGCCAGCTCCTCTGCATGGATGATCAGTCTGCCAGCAACCTGCAGGGCAGGGGACAGACACAACACAGAGGATATGGGAGAAGTTGAGACAAAGCCCAGAGAAACACCCTGCCCCCAGGCTAGGTCCACATCTCCCAGCACATGGCAAGGGGCGGGAGGGGGTGTTAGGAAGGTAAAGATGGCTCTGTGTGGCAGTTATCTTTGCAAATCCTAGTGAAGAGCATGCTGAAATATAATTTATTAATTGTTAAACTTTAGGTGTCAGAATTATGCAAAAGATATACATTTATATTACATTTTAATTTCTGGTGATGCTTTCATCTGCTATTGTATTCCTAAATTGTTTTATTCCTTATATGACAGATAGAACAGCCTGAAAACAAAACCAAGGGGTAGAGGGCTTACCTGAGACCACTAATTAGTGGTAAAATTAGAACAAGACATAGGTCTCTTTCTTCCAGATTGCACTGAGTTCTTAGCTCTAGACCTCAAGTGCATCCCTCATGCTTTCCCAGGAATGATATGGGATATGTGGCTGACCCACGGGGATTTGGTCTGGCTGCCTAATGTTGCTTGATCCCAGGTACTTTAGAGCTCTGTCTTGTTCACTGCACAAGGTACTTGGTGGATAAAAGGAGGGAAGGTGACTGGTTGTTGGCCACCAATGCAACAAGAGCACAGATGCCCCTGATGAAGTGCTCCAACACCTTTCCTGACCGTCTGATTCTAGTGAAATGCTAAGCCTCTGGGACCAAGGTAGTTAGCCAAGCCAGTCCTAAATCACCCCAAACCTCTCTGTCCTGGATCATAACGCAGGGTATGGTGGTGCTCAACCATATTTCCTGGGAATTGGCCAAACCACAAACTTTCTCAAGCTGGACCCTCCTCATGCATTCATTCACCAGGCAGCTCCTAGGATGATGTGGCTGTGAAGAGGCTCACAGCCTCTCCCTAAAAGGTAAAAGCTATGTCTGGACCTGGGATAACTGGGGAGCTAAAATATGACCTTCCCCAAACTGTGATTGGCATCATATTATGGTCTTGATCAGTAAGGGAGACACTGTCGAGTGACTGAGGACCTGCACTTTTCTGGAGAGACGAGATGAGCATTGCATTGAGCCCCTGTACATTCTGCCAGCTTCAAGGAAATCTGGGATGACTCCACCAATGACTCAGCCTACAGTCAATTTCAAAATTATTCCCATTTCCCCAAGGGAAGATTTACTTTCAGTCCACGGTTTAGTGTATTTTAGGGTGGTGCTAAGTGGTCAGCTGACTGGCAGGAGAACAGAGGGCTTTTGTCTGTACCCACCCAGCCTCAACACTGTCCCTACATCCCCGTCGATGCTGCAGCAGGGCCCCTACCTGAGAATGCAGGATCTTTAACAGCTCAGGTGTTAGCTCTGCCCAGTTACACAAAGGGACTCGCTCAGACTGCTCTCTCACCGGAGGCATCTCTCCACGGGACAGGGCCTCAAAATAACTACAAGAAAAAAAGTCAGAGAGCAGGAGGAGCATCGTATACACCAGTGGCCTCTGACTGTTCTAGCAATCCTTCCCCCTTCTTCTGAGGGAAGGAGGTAGAGAAAGGAACCTTTCTTAAGTGGCTTCTATGTGTCATTGTGTTTAGTTCACTTACATATGGGAAAAGCCTGAATGTGTTACTCTCCACTTAGGGCATAGAGAATGCTTAGAGAATACAAAGCTTTGTTCTTCTCTAAGGATGAGGAAGAACCAAGACAAGTTTGGGTATGCAATTCCCTGGAGCATATTGGGTTCAGGTTTCTTTTTCAGTCATCTCTGAATGTTTTATACACACAGATATATATTACATATGTATATATAATCTTGGGAAGAGAAGTTGGAAGAGAACTAAAAAGTAATGTACGTAAGAAAGGGGAAGGCAGCACAGGAATGGTGGCTAGGGCCTGTAATCTGGTGACTCCAGAGGCTGAGGCTGGAGGACCACTTGAGCCCAGGAGTTTGAGGCTGCAGTGAACTATAATTGTGCCACTACACTCCAGACTGGGTAACACAGTGAGACCCCCATCTCTGAAGAAACAAAAAAGGAGGGAAGGGGAGGAGATGTTAAGTGTCCTGGGGTGAATCAGGAAGGGTTTCTGGCCGCAGGTAGTGAGGCTTGGGGCTTCAAGAGGGAAGGGAGAGAGGCTTGGCAGGGCAGCCTGCGAGGCTCAGGAGAGAAGAGAAGCCAAAGAAGGTTTGAGACAATCTTAAGCTATATGGTGCCTGTGAAATAAAACTGTTTCTCCATCTTCCCTCAAAATTTTCAGTGAAATCTGCCTGCTCCTCAATGTTTTGTGGAGTGGACTTTGTTTTGGGGCATTGTGGAACAAGTACTGAGTTCTGTTTCAGGATTGGCATAAGATGAAAAGAGGCTGCCTGCAGCAGGGAACGGACATGAGCCGCTGACATGTGGGTCACCAATGCAGCATGGCAGGGTCTGTCTCCGTCAAAAGCCTGGTTATTGACGATCCATGAACCACAAATTTCTGTCCCTCCCTGCTTTTTTCCCTCCATTACTTCCTCCAAATCCAGGTAGTATGAAAATAATATAGAGGGAATTTTGTAAAAGCCCACTTTAGGGTCAAGCCATACAATGATGGGCTAACGATTGCCTGTCTGTGAGCCACATAGCAAGGCAGAGTGAAAGCTACATGGACTAAAGGAGTAACTGCCAGTCACCCCTTGGAGGTCATCAGCAGGAAGGGCAGAAGAAATACATTAAGGCCACCTTTAACAATGTGCATGAGAAATTTCTGCACACAGATCAGTGTTGGGGTGGGTGGGGCATGGGTGCAATATGACAATAGGAGCAGGGTGTGGCCTCAGGCTTTATAATCAGACTTGGGTGGTATAAATGGGACGGACAGAGACACACAGCACCTCATTCCACAGAAGTGCTGCCCAGGTAGAGTAACACTCAGCACCAACATCTCTGGACTTCTTGTGGAATTGGTTAGACAACACGGAAGCAAAGCTGTAATCATGGATTTCGTTCTTTGGGTTATTGAGCTTCATTTGCAAGTGATCAGGTCCATGGTTATACACATATATTGCAAATTTGAGTTGTAACACATGCCTACCAGAGGACAAATAAGCGTATGTCCTGCCAATACCTGGTAAGAGGTTTCTTCGTTGACAACACATATGTAGGGAAATTCTTACTTGCACTGGATTAAATACATATTTTTCTTTGAAATACTTTGTAGAGTTTTATTCTCTAAAATGCTACAGGTTTTAATAAGTCACATACAACCATCTGAGAGGTGCTTTTCATGTCTGGATAGAATGGAGGGGGCTCTTAGGTCATGCCCTCCTTTTTCATTGTGGTTAAACTACAAACTAAGTTTTCATGGATGTCTAAAAAAATTATAGCACGTGTTACAATACAAGAGCAAGCAGGCTACAATAGTGGAATTCCTTCTTCCATAAATGTCAGGGACAATACTAAGCAATGTCATTTTGCTTACTATAAAACAACAGCACAAGAACAATCAAATGGGTTTGAAACTAACGTATAAGATAAAGTCTGTCTATCTGACTATGCCAAAATAAATTAGTCTTATGAAGCTAAAGTTCAATCTTAGAGGCAATATATAAAATTTAGAATGGAAAACTAAACAGAGCTCATTACTAGGCAAAGCAACCCCGATTTATGTTTCTTTTTATGAGCACCACTGGCCTATTTTCCTTCCAATTGTAAAAGCTGCATCCTAATCTAGTCCAGGAGCACAACACTGGCTCAGAGACTCCGAAAGTCCCCTCTTAGATGACATTTTATGTCTTCTCAAAGGTGTCCACACTCTTCCCACCATCTGCGCAGAACACCCACTCACAGCCTCAGGCTGAGGACATCTTCCCTTCCCCAACTCACTGGCTTTCTCTCAATGGCCTCTCTCACTCTCACTTTCCCACTGAAACCCTCCTAAGCAGGGAATCATCAAACAGTAAAAATGCCTGAAAATGGTCCGTGAGGTCTAGTTATCTTCCAACTCCTGTCTCAAGTCCTGGTTCCCCAGTTTCAAGCAGGCAAGTTTGTCCAAGGAGCAATTTCATAGCTGAGAGGTTTTCTGTGCAAAGCTACTTCAATGCAGGCCCGCAGCGATTGTTGTGTAAGCTCCATCTACTGAGCAGCCTCTGGAGGTCTCTCCTGAAAGAAGGCACCCGTGTTTGAGGCACACTGTTTTCAGCCATGCCTGAGGACCCCATCACTCTGCTTGGCCTTTCCCCAGAATGCAGTGTGTACTGTGTGGACATCTTTATGTTGGCAGAGCAAATCGGTTCAGAGAAACACCAAAGAAAATAACAATAATTTCCTCAAAGATACAAAGCCTCTTTGGTTGGGTCCGAGTAAGAGTTTTAACAGCAGGAGAGGAAGTGTCTCCTTAAAGGGGTGAACTAGCTGGACTGGTCCCACCCCAGCCACCCAGGGCTGTCGCTTCCCTCCCCCGGCTGCACTTCTGCCATCTAGTGGTGAGACAGGAGAACGAAGAAAGGCAGATTAAGCTTCGGAGATTCCCAGCCCTTCTTTCCACCGAGAGTGGGAAAAGGAGTGCAGGGAGGAGGTGGGTATGCATAAGCTGGTGTGACGCGGTCATCTAACTTGCTGCTTGCCCCAGGACACGGCCTATTGACCTAGCGTCCTACTGCTCAATCTGGCTCGCTTAGGGGAGGCATCCCATCCTTGCCCAGCTAGATTAGTATTTATGTGTAGATTCTAAAGCATCAAAGCAATGCAAGAGCTAAAACAAAGACGATGCCAGTTAGTCCCGACCCCCTGTCTGCAGCCATGACAACCTTCGCGGTTTTCCAGGACCCTCTCTCCCCGCCCGTCCTCCAAGAGATGAAGGCGAGAAAGGAGCACATACTCGGCCCCCCACTGGATGAGGTCCTGCGGCTGCGCCCGAATGGCGGCTTTGGCAAACTCCTTCAGCATTTTCGGCAGCTCCGGCGGGACGCATGTTGGCTTATCTGTCTGAGCCATTGATTGGTTGACCTATTCTCAGGAGAAAAAATACAAAAGATGAAAACTTGGACTCTAAAGATGAGAGCAATCCTGGACAGGAGGTCACCCAGCCTCTGTTTGACACTCAATTTTGGGGACTCCGCAAGACAAATGCATTCTATTGTTACACAACGGCAAGGTTAGAAAGCCGTTATAACCCCTACTTTTTGTTGTAAATAGTTATATCCTTTACATAAAAATTACACAGTCCTTGTTTATTTAAAAAGGGGAAGTCAACAAAAAATTCCCTAATGATATCACCCCAAAATATTGGATGTCTCCTTCCAGAATTTTTCAGTATAAATATATATGTTTGTAAAATTAAAAAATAAGATTATACAAAACAGCTTATTTACTCAAAAGTATATCATGAACATCTTTGCATGTCATCCAGCTGTTATTAGCTAGGTAAGAATTGTAGCAAAATTTACTCTGAACCCTCTATGAATTAACATTAGGTTATTTCCATATAAAAATAGTCATTAAACAGCCATTTCATGAGCATCTCTCTTTATAGCTGCATGTTTTTTCAACTCTAATTGTCAGGCGGAAAACTTGTACATTTTCTCTCAAAAAGTTCCAGGACAAATTGAAACAAAACATGAAAATCCATAAAGTGTATACAATTCCATCCACAAATAAACAACAGATCAAAAGATTTTTGTCTGCTTTTAGTAGAGAAAGGGACAGACTAGATATGCTAAAACGCTGTCCCTCTTCAAAACACCTAGAGGCAAGACAAATCTCAGTATAAGCCTTTCACATTGCCTTGCTGGGCTTGCAGTGAAGTGAGAGAAATCTTCCAGTGGCAAATCAGGTGAGTAAAGCGGAACCCGCAGTGCTGGGCAAATGAAGAAACTAGGGCTCACCTGGGCAAATGTAGATGGCAGGAACTTGAAGCTTTGAGATAAATGGCCAGGCAGGGTGGGTAGAGACCAAGGATTGGGCTCACAAAAGGCAAATGTCTGGACTAAAGGACTCCCCTTCTGACCTAAACTTGAGACCCGCCCAGGGACTACACCCTCAGCCTGAAAAGTTGTGGCTGAAAATATCCGCCTACAGGCAGGGGTAAGCAACAAAGAAACCTGTCTCCATTGCTGCTTCTAGTCAGGAGAGAAACAGTCCCCCAGGAGTTTGTAGCCACAGACTAGTTCTAAGTTTTCAATTTATACCAACACCAGCATGGCTCGGAAATCCCAAGACAAGAAACTAAAGTGGTCTTAGGTTGGTGGGACTTCATGACCTTTTACTTTATTTATATTCTTTTATTTGGAGGAAAAGGATGATAAAATAATGATTAATTTTAGACTTTGCAAAGTATTAGAAAAGTTTTAACAGTAATATAATCACTAAATCTGTACAGAGGAAAAAAGGAATTTTTTTAAAAACACAAAAAAGCAAACAAAACATGCCTCCCAATGTGAAATGGCAGCCCAATATATACCTGCCAAGTGCTGAAGAATGTAGGTCTTAAAATAGACTATATAGTCTTGTTTCTGGAATCTCTCACTTGGTTTTATCGGTATGGGCTAAACAGGGCTTCCGTTTCATAAATGAAAGTCTCCATTACATGAATGAAAGGCTCCAGGCCAGAATCTCAGAGGGTTTCTATGAGCAGCTTGGAACCAAGCACAGACAACTGCACATCCCTGTTTGGGTTTGGAATTGGAGGTGGTGAGTTTGGGATGTGGTTACTCTTGTTTGGAATGCATTCTCCTCCTCTTAACAAGTTAATTCTTCCTTTGGAGGTCTGCTCAGCCTTCCCTGATTACCCTGTCAGTTCCATTGTACATACCCTTTCAGAGCATCACTTACCTATCGTTGGTATGATTCTTTGAGTAACATGTGCCTCCCCCAGCAAACTCCACGGCAGGACTGGTCAGTTTTTGCTCACCATACCATCCCAATGCCTAGCCCAGTGCCTGGAACTTAGTGTTCAATAGATACTAGTAAAAATGAACGCGTGATAGCAGTCTATGAAGTGCTAGGTATAAAATAATGCGTGATAGGAGCCTACGAAGTGCTAGGTATAAAATAATGTGTGACAGGAGTCTATGAAGTGCTAGGTATAAAATAATGCGTGATAGGAGTCTATGAAGTGCTAGGTATAAAATAATGCGTGATAGGAGTCTATGAAGTGCTAGGTATAAAATAATGCGTGATAGGAGTCTATGAAGTGCTAGGTATAAAATAATGCGTGATAGGAGTCTATGAAGTGCTAGGTATGCCCATTGGTCCACATGACAATTCCCCAAAGGTATTTTTATATCCCTGTTGCTGATGAAAAAGCAGAGGTGTGGCTCCTCCGTGGAGGGCTCTGATTCCAGACTCTTGAGTCTCCCAACCACTGTCCTCCGGGTAAGAAACCGTATAACAGTATTCTGGGTACAAAATACGCACACAAATTGGCCAGAAAGCCTTAATCCCCCACAGTCACATTCTCTTGAAGATCTCCTTGCCTCCCCTTGCCCTGTGAACTAGGAGAGGCTCAGAATCCAGGGGGCGTCCGGCAGTGCTCCTCCCTCAGACCAGCGCAGCCCTCGGGGCGCTCAGAGCCCTGCCCTCCCTCCACTTCCCCTCGGGGTGGCTACCTCAGGCTCGCTCCCAAACCGGCTGTCTGGCTTCAGGCGACACCTGGCGCCTGGCCTCAGGCGAGAGGTGTGGGGAGAGATCCAGTGCTTCCCACCCTTCTTCTCAAGAAGGAGAGCAGTAGAACGTAGGTGGCTGGCGGGGGCCGGGGGGAGAGGCGGGGACAGCAGCGGCCAGGGGTGACAGCAGCGGCGGGGCACGACCGCCGTTAGCGTTAGACGTTAGCGCTCCGCCTTCGCCTGGCAAACCCTGCGCGGGTTCAGCTGCCAGGTCACCCGGGGTAGCGCCAGGCCCGACGTCACAGAGCCGCCCCGCCTCTCCTGAAGCGGCGGGTTCCCAGGGTCCTGCTAGGGCGCTGCTGGGGGAAGCTGAAAGCTGTTTGGGGCTTTGCTGGTGGTGGAAGGACCAGACGGCCTGGAGGGTTAAGGATAGGTCTGGGGGCGTTAGGAAACCCGGGCTGGGGGCGCTGGGGGTGGGGCGGAATGTGTAGCCATTGACCGTGCGCTTTTGTAGGTGAGAGAGCGGAAGTGGAGCTTAACTTGATCTTTGGGCTTGTGGAAAGTGGACAGGTGAGAAGTCCTCGGGAATCGTAGTAACAACACTTCTTACAATGAGTTTTTTGGTGCCAGGAATTGTTCTAAGTGCATTACACACATGAACTCATTTCATCCTTACTGTCACCCCATGAGGCAAGTACTGTTGTTATCCCCGTTTTTATAGATGAGGGAACTGAGCAGAGAGGTTAAACTTGTCCAAGATGTCAGCAAGTGACAGAGTCAGGATCTGAATCTGGGTTGCGTGGTCCCAGATTCCTCACTCTTGACCTTATAATGCTAAGAAAGGGGGATGGAGTGGATAGGAACAGAGCCTGAGATGCCTGGGGACAACAGGGAAAGATAGAAAATATTTACTGGGTAGAATGTGATCGCTGTGCCAGGGCACTTTTACAAACATGATGACATCAAAGTTTCACAGTAAACTCTGAAGGTAGATATTACCTTCATTTCAGAAAACAGGCTCAAGGCTTCGAGTAATTTTGCCTGTGATCGAACAGCTGGCAGTAGGGCCCAGGGCCCAACTTGACTCCAGGTCTTCTGATTTCAAGACTGTTGTTTTTGTTTTGTTTTGCTTTCCTTTGCTTTGTTTTGAGACAGAGTCTCACTCTGTTGCCCAGGCTGGAGTGCAATGGGGTAATCATGACTCACTGCAGCCTTAATCTCCTAGGTCTAAGCAATCCTCCCACCTCAGCCTCCCAAGTAGCTGAGACTACAGGTGTGTGCCACCACACCAGGCTAATTTTTATATTTTTATAAACGGGGTTTTGCCATGTTGCCCAGGCTGGTCTTGAACCCCTGGGCTCAAGTGATCCACCCCCCTTGGTCACCCAAAGCACTGGGATTACAGGTGTGAGCCACTGCACCTGGCCTCAAGACTGTTCTTTTTAAGCACCCAAGGAGGCAAGAAAAGCTCCATCTTTCTCTGCTACACCCCGTGTCACTTTACACCCTTTTGAAAACTGCCCATTGCATCATGTAATCCTTCAGTCCATTTATACTACAGTGTATATTAGTCTAAATAGATTAGTTCACCCAGGGTCTTCAGAGCTTTCTCTGGTTGTGAGATGAAAGCTTTTCTCTCTCCTTAAAGCAATTTTAAGCATCAGTGAACAGGTGGGGGAACTAGATTTTTGGCATATGCATGCAGAAAGCTTTTCACAGCCTGTCGTCATCCATTTGTAAAGAGGCCACTCTGCTGGCATTTGTCAAAATCCTGCAGGTCCTTGCACACCTGGAGAATCCTGGATGGTCTGGGGATGGCCACTCCCCACAGGGCAAGATCTGGGGATGAAAGAAACCTAGTCACTAGCTATCACCTACCTTTCTGAGGCCTCTGTGGAGGGGCTACCAGGTGTTGGTACAGGCACCTGACCAACAGAGTATGCCTTAGGATGGGAGGGAGAGGCTGGAGGCTTGAGGGCTGCAGGTGCATCTTCCAGGATAACAAGAATGCTCTGGCCACTGGGGTCTGTTCTGTTGTATGCACATGAGATGAAGGTGTGCCAATCTCTTCCTGCTTTCATGCTGAGTAAATAATACTGACAGGAATGAATAATAATGATCTTTGTGCAGAAGAGGTTTTTCAGACAAAGCACTAACAGCTGGAGATGGAAGATGAAATAAAATAGAATTTTAGAGTAGCAGGTTAAACACAAGGGAGGAATTTCATAGCACTGTCTGACTGAGGTGGTTTGATGTCTGTCTGTAGGAGGCCAGGTTGAGAGGCATAGGTTAGATTATCCTTGATCTATCAGTCAATAAATAACAGGATACAATAAATAACAGGATACAGTCAAGAGAATATAATTTTACAGGGAAATGATAATAACACAATTCAGGAAAGTTGCTTTCTTCTAAAACAGAGGTAAGAGTAGAGAGGGAGGAGCACATAGATGTTACTGGTAGTGGTCTAGCTCTTCGGGTGGATGGTGGGTTCATGGGTGTTTATTATGTTTCAGTAAAAAAATCTGTCTTAAACATTACAATAAAAACTTTTATTACATAAAATCTTTTATCAAGTAGGTTACATTGTTTTCTGCTATTTTCTTGTACAAATGAATATCCTTTCTCATCATTTCCCTTGTTCTACTAGATAATTCCCATCAATATACAAACATGCTCTAATTTCTCCCATCATTTTCCTCTTCAGCTTTCACCCATTTCTCTGCTTCCCTTTATTGCCAAGTTCTTTAAAGAGTTGCCCATACCTGCCACCACTAATTTCTCTCTTCCAAATCTCTTTTTAATCTACTTGAACCAGGCTTTCATCCCCATCACTCCACTGAAATGACTTGTGTCAAGTTCCCCGGTGACATGCTGTTAAATCCAACATCATCTCTCAGCCTCGGCTCAACCTATCAGCAGCATTTGACCCTGCTGATCACTTTCACATGATTGAAACACTTTCTTTCCTTGGATTCCGGGACATCACACTCTTGGTTTTTCTCCTTCCTCATTGGCTGTTCTTTTGCTTGTTCTTCCTCCTCTCCCTGACACTTTAATCTTGGAGTGCCCCAGGATTTACACTTGGACTTCTCTATCTACATGCACTCTCTTTTTTATCTCACCCAGTTTCATGTTTTGGATATTACATTTATGTCTTCAGCCCTAATCCTTCCCTAAACACCACAGTAGAACATCCAACTGTTTACTCTGCACCACTGGATGTCTAATAGGCTTCTCAGACTTAATACACCCCAACTATACTCCAAGATTCCTCTCCAAACCAGCTCCTCCAGGCTTCCTCATAGCAGAATATAGCAACTGTAAATTCTAGTTTCTCAGGCTAAAAACCTTGGCATTATCCTTGGCTGCTTTTTCTCTCACACCTTAAATCCAATCAGAGCAAATGCTATTGGCTGTATCTCCAAAAGTCATTCAGAATTGGAGCACTTCTCTCCACTTCCATCACCTTGGTCCAAGCAAACCTCATCTCTTACCTGGACCACTACAGTGGCTTCCTAACCCATCTCCCTGTTTCTGCCCTTCCCTTCCGATGGTCTGCTCTCATCACAGGTGCCCAATCAAATTACTGAAAACCTAAGGCTGATCATGTCATTCCTCTGTTTAGAACCCTCAGTGGCTCCCACCTTGTGCAAGTAAAAGTCAAAGTAACCCACAGGCCCTTAAACTCTCTGAACCCATCATTTTCTCTTTTCTCCTTCCTCACTTCCCTCCAGTCATGCTGGCCGTCTTATTATCCCTCAGAAAGGCCAGACCCTCTCCTGCCTCAAGACTTAGGCACTTGCATTTCGTCTGCCTGGAACATGATTTCCTCAGGTATCCACAGGGTTCATTCCTTAGCACCTTTGGTTTTGTATCCAGATGTGACCTTTTAAGGGAGTCTTATCTGACTCTTTTAAGTTGAACACCAATATCCCTTCCAACTCCTCCCTTGCTTTACAATCATTACACACTATTTTTACATTTTTGTTTTATTGATTTCTCTATGTTTTTTCACTGGAGTGCATGGGATTCTGTTTGTTTTAGTCACTGCTGTATTTCGGGAGCCTAGAACAGAACTGTGCACATAATGGGCACCATAAATATTTGTTTACTGAATTAAATTCTCCTTTTTTTCTCTCCTTCCACCTTGCTTCCCCTTCCTTCCTTCTTCTAAGCGGCCCTTCTGAAAAAATGATACTTCAGTGTCCATTCAGCTTTGCATGTTCAGTATCTTAGGGACTAAAGTTCTATTTGGCCAAGTAACCATAGGTCTGGCACCAGAGAGTGGGAATCCTGACGGTCTTCTCTACCATCTCAGCCTTATAATAAATATCAACTGTCTCATACTAGCTATGAGCTCCGAAAATCAGTTCTCCCTATCCTGTGTGGCTTATATTGTGGCTCACTTTCCCCAGATCTTAAGTGTGCCATTTCATAGGAGGAAATGAGAGTGACCCTGTCCCACCTGCTGCTTGGATCATGGTGAGGATGGGGCTGAGTAGTGATGATGGGTACACCATACTCGGGACCTTGGCTCAGGTTCAGCACAATTCTGTGATTTAGCTGTGGGTGTGATTGTTAGACTCCCTGTGGAGCCAATCTACCCTGTGTATATAAACTCCTTTCACATATACATTTGTTTTCTTTTGCTGCATTGCAAATTACCACATACTTAGCAGCTTAAAACAACAGATTTATGATCTCGGTTTCCACAGGGCAGGAGTCTGGGTAGATTAGCTGGGTCCTCTGCTAAGTCTGCTGAGGGTCTTGCCCAGCTAAAATCCAAGTGTTGGCTAGGGCTGTGCTCTCATATGAGCCTTAGGGTCCCCTTCCACATTTATTGGTTGTTGACAAAATTCAGTTCCTTGGGGATATAGGACTGAAGTCCCTGTTTTCTTGCTGGATTTTGGCCAGGGATTGCTCTCAGCTCCTAGAAGCCACTTTCACGTCACAGTTCCATGGCCCCAGAATAGCAGTTTATTGATGTTTGCTTTCTTCCAGGCCAGCAGAGGCATCTGTTGTTGTTTCTTTTGTCTGTTTTTTAAGGCTCACCTGATGATGATTAGGTCAGATCCACCCTTTTGACTAACTCAAAGTCAACTGATTAGGGACCTTAATTATATCTGAAAGTTCTCTTTTGCCACATAATATTAATTACAGGAATGATATCTCCTCATATTCACAGGTCTCACCCACACTTACAGTGATGATGAGATTATACAGGGCATGTGCCCCAGCCGGTGGAAATGTTGGAGGCCATCTTAGAATCCTGCCTACCACAATATGCCCCTTTGTGAGAGAAAATGATGAGAAGGTTTGTCATCTCTCTTCAGAGTTGGAATCATTGAGACGACAAGCACAGCTACTCTTTGTGGTTCTGGATCCCCTCCTCTTCCTGCTATCTCTGTGTGTAGTCTTTTTCCAGAACGGAGAAGAGCAACACCTATAACCATTCAGTTATGAGAAACAAACCACAAAATTCCACATAAATGAAAATGTCTACCTAATCAAAGTCTACTTCTTTAAGGACTTGAGTGATTGAGGGGAAAAAAGGAGAATTTTACCACTGGGAGTTGGGGTGAATTGTGTGGACAAGGTTCCTCCCTTCTTGACACCTGTGTCTTCTGTGGCTGCCCTGATTCTCCTCAGGACTGCCCTAGCCTCTATGGCACCTTTGCATACATTAGAAGGGGGCAGACATAGCCCCTTGGGCATATGGCCTGACAAGTAGGGTAGGAGCTGAACTTCAGCCCACTCTCACCCCTCAGAAAACTGCCTGGTTTTCCCGCCCCCAGAGCCTTCTATTTCTATCCCACATTATTCATCTTCTAAATTCCACAACACTCCTTGCTGCCCACCATCACCAAAAACAACAACAACAACAAAAACAACAACAAAAAACTTCAGTAACTTCAGTACTTAGTTTTCTATCTTCCCTTCATGAGAACTACTGTCCTCCTATGGATACAAGTTTGCCAGCTAGTTCTCTGTGTGGCTGACTCAAATCTACACCTAAAATCTCAACCTCCCTGCTCAACTCAATCCCTTGTCCAAATGTCCTGGACCTCATTCAAACAAGTTCACAAAGGGGCACATCAACTTCCCCAAGGCCAGCCTCGACATTCATAGTGCTGTCAGTGGAGACATCCTCCTCCCTCTTATCCCACTACAAACCTAAGAATCACCCTTAGCCACTCCCCTCTGCCTCTCCTCACACAGCCCATATGCTTCTCACCTATAGGCACCATACCTTTGTCCATTTCTTGCCGGTCTCACTGCTCCACATTGATCTAGGCCCTTAGCATCTTACATTTGCCCTGTGTTTCAATGGTTTTCTGATCATGGTCTCCTCCGTTTCCTCTCCCAGTGGTTCTCAACTTGGAGGTAGTTTTACATTTGTAGGGTACATTTGGCAATATGTGATGACATTTTTGCTTATCACAACTGGGAGTGGGCTGATGTTAGCATATAGAGGGTAGGGGCCAGGGCTGCTGCTAAACATCCTACAAAGGAGAGGACAGTCCCCCAAACAAAAATTATCCTACCCCAAATGTCAGTTGTGCTGGGATAAAGAAACTCTGACCTATGTCAATTCCTCTAAGTTTCCTGAATGTTAAGAAAATGCACTGTGCGCATATGGCCTCCTCACTGGAAAAAAATTATTTCCCATTTCCTATATGCACATGTCTACTTCTGCTTAAGATGATCTCCCCCTTCCTTTTCTATGCCAATATATCTTCCCTTTCTCTTAAAGCCTTGCTGGATAGCGAGCCCTCCAGCCTGTGTGCTGGGCTAGCCTCCATTTGTCCCGCTAGGTCCACTCTGTAGTCCTCTCTAACCTGGTGTCTGCACCAGAATTGTATCTCCTGGGTTTCCTTGCTCTCTAGTAGCTGGATTTGGCCTATTGGAGGTATCAGCAGGTGATCAGACATTGGGTATTTATTTCCCACCTCCCAAACTGAGCTTCTTGCCTTGCCTCCATAGCCTCAGCTACTGTAAAGCACCCCATTTTCCATGGAACCAGTTCTCATTGGCTCCAATAACATCATTTCCTCCCTTGCCCTTTCAGGTCTAGGGGTGGTAACAGCTTCCCACAATTGCTAGTCCCTAAGTTCACCACTGTGATTGATTCACTCAACTCTGCCCATTCTTCAGTAAATATTTCCTTAGTTAAACTCTCTGGAGTATGCCATCTGCTTCCTGCTGGATCCTCAATGATGCTCAGTCACTTGAGGATTTTCCCTTCTCTTGGCTCTCATACAAAACTTACAGTTGGGACCACTCCTCTGTCATTCAGCATGTGTGCCTTGATATTGCCGTGATCCACTTACATCCAGTATTTTCATGGTTTCTAACCATGTTGCAAACTCCTGTGGGTCAGGGCTATTTAATACAACATTTCCACTCCCTTCACATAGTGTTGTGCTCAATCAATGTTTACCAATGAAAATTATAATATTATGCTGCATGAGGGACTCTAAGTAAAACTGGGGATTTCTCTACTGGCTTCCTTCCTTGAAACCTGTATTCCCTCCCTTCAAAGACCTTGCTGCATTACGCTATGCCTCATCTGCAGGGAGCAAATATTCTATGTGCTCCCTATGTCTAAAGCCTGCTGCTGCATCAAACATGTGCTTCATAAATGCCTTTCTGTCCCACGATTCACTTCAATGAGTTTTTATTTAAATATTTAATGATGTAATAAGTGGTGTAAGTACCTCCTTAGGGAATCTTGGTAAAGTACAGGGATGTAATCAAATGGTTTGCAAATTGTACTTATTTATTTATAACTCTAATTTTTTTGTTATAAAAAATAGTGCCATGGCACTTTTTATTTTCTTTAATCAGAAAAATAACCCCTGTGCTTCTGGGATGGAGGCCCCATGTGAGCACCAGAGGAAGGGGCCTGGGTGAGCAGAGAGTGAAGGGGCCCAGGGCCCAGAGCAGATGCTGCACCAGAGCCTGGCCAGGACCCAGGAGGGCCTGAGGGAGTGGGGTCCTCATGAGCAAGTGCTGGGGGCTGCAGGTCAGCAGCTGCCTGGCCTGGAAGCCAGGGACACCCACTTCCTGACACCTGCGGTGGCCCAGCTGGGTGAGATCAGGCCTGCACGGTCAGGACCTCTAGTCACGACGCAGGGGTTCAGGTGGCCAAAGCTGCTCTCTGGAGGGCCTCTGGCTGCAGCCCACCCAGTTCCCCTGAGGTCTGGAGAAAGTCAGAGCACCCCCACAAAACACCCCCTCCCTTTTGGGCCAGTGGCATGCCTCGGACTCCAGAAGACTTGAGTGGGGCTCCCTCCAGACCAGGGCCTGAGGGGGTGGCAACCCCTGACCACAGATGGGGGGCGTGGAAGGAGCGGGGATGGGCCCAGGGACAGCTTTGTAGTGTGAGGTCTGCCCGACTGCATGTAGGTCAACAGCCAGACAGGATGCTGCAGGGGACTGTGGGGAAGCCAGGAGAAGGCGCTGCCCATCCTGCAGGCTCCCCCTCGCCTGGAGACCCTGCGGGCAACCCTTCAGTGTGTGCCCACGGGGGTGGTGGAGGCAGAGTCCTGAGAGTAATGTGGGAGCCTCCGGGCCCCCTGCAGCTCCTGACCCACCAGATGGGCCTGTGTTCCCCCTGTAGCTTGGGGGCCCTGGAGGTGGACACCAGTACCACCTGACTGCCAGAGGGAGGGGCTGGACTGAAACCCACACCTTCACCATTCACCACTGGGCGATTCTGCCTGAGGGCAGGAATTGCATCTTGGCCAAAGGGGTGGGGCCTGTGAAGAGCAAGGCCTGCAGCAACCACCCCCACAGATCCTTCATGCCCAGCACACCACTCACTCTCACACCCACTCTCGCACGCAAGCACGCACTCACAGGGTGCACACACCATGCTCACGCACTCTACAAAGGTGGCACAGCTGGGACAATCGTGCACGGAGACTCAGAGATGCAAGGACAGTACTGGCAATTTAGAGGCACAGAAAGACGCTGAGGGGCACCCAGCAAGCTCCCGGCCCTCAGGGGCTGTGTTCCCTTCCCAGGGCATGCACACCACAGGCAGCATACGCAGGTGGGGGCACTGTGACACGAGTGGGAGGGGGCATGGTGGGGTGGCAGGAAGATGCCGGGTTCATCTCTCCTCCTGGCGTGGCGGGCCTCTGCCTGATCACTGCACTGCAGGGACTCCCGCCTCAGGCTGAGCCTCAATTTCCAACGGCAAACAGCCCGGCTCTGTCTGGAAAAGGCCTCGAGCTAGTCCGGCAAAGCATCTCTGGCCCGAAGGACGAGGCGGCCTTGGCCCTCGAGGCCCTGCCAAGGTGCAGCTCATACTGGGGTGGCCTGGAAAACGCATCCGGGAAGAGGCCCGCAGGCAACACGCTCCAGGGCTCACAGATGGGGCCACCCCAGGGGCACAGGATCGGGTTCGCCGTGACCTCAGGGGCCAGCAGGGATGGCCCAGGACCAGGAATGAGAGCCGGGGCTGAAGGGGCCGGCACCAGATCCAACAGGGACTGCAGTGGCTGGCACAGGGGCCCCAGAAGAGGCCGGCAGGGTGGGCCTGGGTACCCCAGGAGCGAAGGGCGATCGGGAATGGGGAGCAACGGCTGGGGTTTGCAGGGTTTGTTGGGGCCCATGAGTGGCCGCAGGGGCTGGCAGGGCTGCTCCAGGCCCATGAGCCGCTGCTTGGGTGGGCAGGGCTGCTCCAGGCCCATGAGCGGCCGCTTCTGCTGCCTTGACTGTCCCGGGCCCAGGAGTGAAGGCGTGAGTGGGCCCTGCAGCTCTGGGGCTTCCACTAACCACTGGGGCTACCTGATGCGCAGCAGCGACCGCCAGGGGCGGCTGGGCTGGCTCAGCAGGGACCTTCGGGGCTGGCCGTACTGATATGGAGCTAGGAAGGCCCACCGGGGGCAGCAGCATTGTCCTGGGAGGAAACTGGCAGGCCGTCGGCGTGGTCAGAGGGTGTAGAGTGGCCATGGGGGCTGGTACCCCTGGCACCGGGATAGCAGTGACTACAGGGGCCGGCTGCGCTGTCCTGAGGAGGCCCTACCAGGCTGGTCACAGTGACACGGGCTGGCCCACGGCCACAGGGGCCGGCAGCGGCGCCACAGGGTCAGGAGGGACTGCAGGCGCCTGCAGCGGTGCCTTGGGGCCAGGAGGAACCGCAGGCGCCAGCAGTAGAGGCAGGGGTCCAGAAGGGACCGTGGGGTCAGGAGGGACCTGGGAGTGCCCAATGCAGCCGGCAGGGCTGAGCCAGGAGTGACTGTTGGGGCTGGCAGAGCTGATCTGGGCCTGGAAGGAGCCGCTGGGGCCGGCAGGGCTGACTGGGGCCCAGAAGTGACCGCCGGGGCTGGCAAGGCTGTTTCAGGCCCAGAAGTGACCCCGGGGCCAGCTGCGCTGACCCAGGAGTGGCCGCTGGGAGGGCTGGCAGGGCTGCTAGGAGTAGGGCTGGGAGGGACCCCTGGGGCTGGCCGGGCTGGCTGGGCTGGAGCTGTTGCTGGCGCTGGGCCGGGCCCTTCTGGTCCCAGTGGCTGGCTGGGAGCGGTCCCCCTTCTGGGGAGCACACCTGCTTGGAGGGCTGCAGCGGGACCTTCCTCGCCCCATGGCAGGCGGGCTCGAGGTCCTGCCCGGGGCTGCCTGCCTCCAGGGGCCGCCTGGTCTCACCCGGCTCCGCAGGGAGGCAGATTTCCGACTTCCGGGGTTCTTGATGAGGCGACGTTCCCATTTCTCCTTCCGCTCCTGTGACTCCAGGGCCATATCCTTCTCAGGGCCTCCAGGGTGCTGAAGCTGGCTATGGCGAAGCCGTCCATGACCTCCTCCTTCTGCGAGTTGAACTTCCGGGCGTCGCGGCGCTGGGTGGGTGGGGGGCGCGCGGCGCGGGGCGCGGGGGCAGCGCCTCGGGGGCGCGCCTCGGGGGCGCGCCTCGGAGGCCCGCCGCGGAGGCGCGCCGCGGAGGCCCGCCGCGGAGGCGCGCCGCGGAGGCCCGCCGCGGAGGCGCGCCGCGGAGGCCCGCCGCGGAGGCGCGCCGCGGAGGCCCGCCGCGGAGGCGCGCCGCGGAGGCCCGCCGCGGAGGCGCGCCGCGGAGGCCCGCCGCGGAGGCGCGCCGCGGAGGCCCGCCGCGGAGGCCCGCCGCGGAGGCCCGCCGCGGAGGCCCGCCGCGGAGGCCCGCCGCGGAGGCCCGCCGCGGAGGCCCGCCGCGGAGGCCCGCGTTCTCCTTGCCTGGGCTGGGCTGGGACTCGTTGCCTGATGGGGCTGTGAGCGCGGGCGTGGCGGGTGGCCTCCATGCGCAGGCTCGGGGGGGCGGGGGGGGGACCTTGGCCTCCGTGGCAGTGCGTGCGCCCTGTCGGGCCGGTGACCTTGACGCTCGGCGCCTGGCTCGCGGCAGCCGGGCTCCCTCGGCTACGCGGCGCGGCGGGGCTTGGGCCCTGGGCGGAGGCAGGCGGCGGCCCCCACGCCGGCCGGGCACGCGGGGTGCGGGGCACGGCTCACCCCGGACCTGCGCAACCTGGGATCGCGGCTGGGCGTATCAGCGGGGGCGGGCCCCGCGCTCAGCGGCCCCCGGCCGCCTCCCGCCCCGCCGCGGGGGCGCGCCCCATGCGCGCTGGCGCAGTGTTCTGGCCTAGCGGGAGGCCGGCTGCTGGGCTTCTGGGCGCCTGGCTCATGATTCTAATTTTAAAAGGACCAGGGTTATGAAAGGGATGTTCACATTTCACAGAAATATTATCCTAAGGAATGAGGGACAATTTTTGCTAGGAAAAGGGGCCAATGCCCTATCATTTCATAGAGTTATTGCATCTTATCCATCAGTATTGTAACGGTTTTTGTGGGAGCAATTTAAAAGCTTTTTCTATTTTTGCAATCTATCCATCTGACAAAGGGCTAATATCCAGAATCTACAAAGAACTTAAACAAATTTAGAAGAAAAAAACAACCCCATCAAAAAGTGGGAGGATATGAACAGACACTTTCAAAAGAAGACATTTATGCAGCCAACAAACATGAAAAAAGCTCGTCATCACTGGTCATTAGAGAAATGCAAATAAAAACCACAATGAGATACCATCTCACACTAGTTAGAATGGTGATCATTAAAAAGTCAGGAAACAACAGATGCTGGTGAGGCTGTGGAGAAATAGGAATGCTTTTACACTGTTGGTGGGAGTGTAAATTAGTTCAATCATTGTGGAAGACAGGATGGCGATTCCTCAAGGACCTAGAACTAGAAATGCCATTTGACCCAGCAATCCCATTACTGGGTATATACCCAAAGGATTATAAATCATTCTACTATAAAGACACATGCACATGTATGTTTACTGCAGCACTGTTCACAATAGCAAAGACTTAGAACCAACCCAAATGCCCATCAATGATAGACTGGTAAAGAAAATGTGGCACATATACTTCATGTAATACTATGCAGCCATAAAAAAGGATGAGTTCATGTCCTTTGCAGGGACGTGGATGAAGCTGGAAACCATCATTCTCAGCAAACTGTCACAAGAACAGAAAACCAATCATAAGTGGGAGAGGAACAATGAGAATGGACACAGGGAGGGGAACATCACACACTGGGGCCTGTTGAGGGGTGGGGAGCTAGGGGAGGGATAGCATTAGGAGAAATACCTAATGTAGACGACAGGTCGATGGGTGCAGCAAATCACCATGGCACATGTATACCTGTGTGATAAACCTGCACATTCTGCACATGTACCCTAGAATCTAAAGTATAATGATAATTTTTTTTAAAGTTCTTTCTTCTGCTGTCTGCCAAATATGTCTCCATCTGCCTAATTCTGCTGTGAGGGTCTCCGTTTAACCTCAGGACTCTGGTTATTTTCATGCCAAAAATCTACACCCAAAGTCTGTTTCCTCCTTACCAGAATGATGAACGAGATGATTAGAGAGGAATAGTAGACATTTTGGTTCATAATCCACCTTGATAATTTCATGGAAAGGCTTGGAAAATATGAAGCTGAAATATAGGCTAAGTGACGAGGGCCATGTTGTGATTTTTGTGGGCAGTAGGCACTTCTGCCTTCTTGGACCTTTTCCTCCATTAAGAAAATGAAAAATCATATTTTATGACTGTTTTGGAATAATGGCAAATACATGAATATAATATGTTAAAACATTTTGTGTACCCCTAACAGTATTTTGGTCCCTAGCTACTGTGTCTCCTGTGCCTAATGAATGAGTTGGCCCTGTTCGCGAGCAATGGGGAAAGAATGTATCTTAACTCCTTTTTCAGGGCCTAAAGATACCAAGGTGCCAATCTGTTCTGAATGATGGCTGAGTTGGGAGGTTATAATCATAAATAAGGCAAATTCCTGTTCTTCCTCTGAGAGGCTTTGGAGGGCTTTGGAGGGCTTTGGAGGGGTGGGCAGCTGTGGACCACAAAGCTTGGCCACCTCCCAGATATGGGCTGCTCATCTCTTCACCTTGTCCTAGAGTGACATCACCTTCTCCATATGTGACAGATAGTGTTACAGTCTCTACTCTGGGAGGTCCAGGGTGACTGTGCACAATCCATAGATGGGGAGCCTCAAGCATGGTGAGATGAGCCTGGGTAACTTGCTCTTCTGCCTTGATTCAGATTCTAATGCCTTGCTGCTTTCTTGGCAGCAAGAAGGAGACATCTTTAAAATATTTTTTTTCTGACTATAAAAGTGACACTGGTTTATTATGAAATTTTGAAAAATATAAGAAGTTGAGAGATTTTTAAAAAACAACAACTCCCTTGATCCTACCTCCCGGAGCCAACCACTGCCAACTGCTTCATGAGGCTGCATAAATGGGTGCACCATACCATGGGTGGGATAGGACTATTTGACCTCCCGGGAGCCAGCCCAGGGGTGCCTGTCATTGCTGCTATTTCTGCCTGATGTCTCCCTCAACTGTAAAATGGCTGGATTTTATAATATCCTCCCCTCAAATACTTACAAGCTACAATGTTAACTGGAAAAGGCAGATTGCAAAATGTTTATTCAGTATGATCTCAATTACCGAGAAACATGCATAAAAAATTGAGGAAGGTAATAGATAATTATGTCAACAGTGGTATTAGCTGTCCCTCAGCCATGGGAGCTCCTGTATGGGTGAGGAACAGCTTTTTGGGGGGATGGTTGCTTTCCAGCACCACACAACATCCCCCAGAAGGCAATTTTCTCATTTTCCTTTGAATAAAATTCCTCCTGTTTTCACTCCTTAGAAGAGGGCAAAAGGAACCATGATGCCTCCATGCCTGAACCTCAAGACCTTTGGAGGTTGTTGTCCTCTTTCATCTCCTCTTCCCTGTGCCCACCCATGAAGCAGCAGCTTCTGCAGACTCTTATTTGTATCTGAGGCTGGCAGTGGGTTTTCCCAGCCATCCTCTGGGGAATATGAATCTATTCTCTACATAAAAGCAAAGATACAATTAAAGCTATGCATCAGAGAGCAATAAAGGGAACTAACAACTCCACATTACCATGGAGAGGATGCTATAGAACAAGGTCAGTTTCTGCTAGAAGACTCTTACTGTTGCCACAAATGCAGAAGAGCAGCTCCTGGTGCCTCTGCAGCCACTCAAGCCTGGCTTATCCAAGAGTGATGGGCATCTGCATACAAAATATTTTGTCTTCCTCAGCGGCTTGATCCAGTGTTTTACCATGTTTCCCTTAGCTCTTACCTACATCTTGCCTACTCAAGTCATCTTCCCATATCTGTTTTCCCTGATGAAGACAAGGCAGAGAACATTGGCCTGTGCATCCCCACAGGATAACCTTCCAAAGCTTGATGCTGGGTTTCTTCTAAAGTGTCTATATCAAACCCTGGATATTAGAATACTACCAGATTAAGGAACTTTGAGTCTAAATGGTATATTCAATAATTTAATTCAACAACTATTTGTTTGAGCATCTACTATGTGCTAAGCAGGAAATAAATAGTCAAGGGGAACACAGTCTGCACCAGAAGTCATCAGCATGTGCTACATCAGATGCTGTGTTCAAAGATCCCACGTCCTCTTTTGGTTTTTAAAGTGAGATTCGAAGTCAGATAAACTTGGGTCTAATTCATTTTTTGCCACTTACTTCTTCTGTTACCTAGGCTAAGCTACTCAACTTGCATGAGTCTCAGTTTTGTTGCCTACAAAGTGGGGATAATACCTATTTCACAAGTTGTAGAATAAATAAAATTATTTAAGCAAAGCACAATTCCTAAAGTGGAAGTTACTCTGCAAATGTTGCTCCTTCCTTCAGGTTTTATAATGATTTGGTGATGGGGACATCAGAGATATTGAATGTCATATAAAATTGGTTTTTAATTTGAAAATGTAAATTGTTACATGTATTTTTTACTTTGTGGATTAACTATAATTCCAAATTGGCTTCCCACAAACTCAGGTTGTGACTTATCATTTAATATGCCAGTATTCATTTGTTTATCCAACAAATATTTAAATATCTTTTATGGCACAGTCAATGTATGTGTGGGGAATAAAAGCTGCCTTTGATATAAGCTTAGTCCAGACATGATCAGGAAAAGACATCTGCCATGAAGAAAATCCTGTATGGAAGGCATTTTCAGGACAGTGGAAGATGGGTTCAGAGAAGCAGGGCTACCAGCAGAGACACTCCTCAAATGCTAGCAGGAAAAAACCCTAACAAATGCCTAACTGCAGAAGAATCCTGGGAGCCTGGACTTGCCTCTCATTCTTGAATTGCATTTATTCTGGGAACTAAGCAGAGTTCTGTGTCAATCTGCTATGAGGGAGGCAGAATTATAAATAGAATATGTGCTAGAAATAGAAAATGAGATGAAAGATGGCATTTTGGGGCTTTCACAGCTTCCCCCAGCCCCCCGCCCTCCTTCAGCAGAGGGAGAAAAGTCATCCAGTTTTGGTGAAGGCAAAAAATTCAGAAGCCATCATTCCAAGAGCAGTGGAAGGGAGGGAGGAAGTAGAAAGTATGAAAGTGGTGAAAAGTATAGAAGTGGGAAGAGTTGAGTGAGATGTGAATAGAGGGGTGGGAGGGTAAGCTGGCCTCCTGGGCAGATGAGAGGAAACCAAAGAGAAAAGCCCAGGGTTAGGACACAGAATGAAGATTTACCCAGCTGGAGAGAAACTTGAAATAGCAAGATAGTAATAACACATGGCCAGACAGGGATTGGGTTAGAAAAGAATTAAAAAGCTTAAACCCGGCTGGGCGCAGTGGCTCATGCCTGTAATCCCAGCACTTTTGGAGGCCGAGGCGGGTGGATCACAAGGTCAGGAGATCGAGACCATTCTGGATAACACGGCAAAACCCCGTCTCTACTAAAAATGCAAAAAAAAAAATAGCCGGGCGTGGTGGCAGGCACCTGTAGTCCCAGCTACTCAGGAGGCTGAGGCAGGAGAATGGCGTGAACCCGGGAGGCGGAGATTGCAGTGAGCCGAGATGGCGCCACTGCACTCCAGCCTGGGCAACAGAGCGAGACTCCGTCTCAAAAAAAAAAAATAATAAATAAAATAAAAAATAAAAATAAAAGCTTAAACCCTAAAAATGGAATTAGGTGGGAAGGCTAATATGACTGTGAGATAAAAGACCCAGGCCTGATCAGTAGCATTCCCAGGTAGCTCCATTTATCCTTTTCCCCAAAGCAGACCTTGACCTTCACCTTTCAAGGTGAAACTTGACCTTCACCTTTCAAGGCGAATATCTTCAAAGGTATTTTTGAATCCATAATGAGGTGTCATTTCATCAGGTATGGGGAAGGGTGTTCTAGCTGTGGTTGAGGAAGGCTTAGTGGGAAAAAGTCTTGAAGTTGGAGGTGGGTTCTGGTCCCAGCATTGCCATCAACTAGATATGTTACCTCAAACAAGTCACCTGACTGGCCTCTGTGAGCTGGGTTTGGATATCATCTCTACCATGAACTGCCTGTTTAATCTTGGTCTATTTACTTCCTTTATCTGTAGGCTTTCACAGCTTTCTTGCCTTCAGCAGACGGAGAAAAACCATCCATCCAGTTTTGGTGGAGGCAAGAAATTCAGCAGCCATCATTCCAAGCTAAGTGAAAGGGAAGGAGGAAATAAAAAGTATGAAAGTGGTAAAAAGTATAGAGGTGGGAGTGCGATGTAAACAGAAGGGTGGGAGGGTAAGCTGGCTTCCTGGGCCTTCATAGCTAGTCTTCATTTTTTTTCAAATCCGCAAAATGATGGGTATTAGACTCTATGTCTTAAAAGCTGCTGCCTGATGTAAAGTTCTACACTTTAATACTTGAATGAATACTTAGGGTGAGAGAGAATAGTGACCCCCTAACTTAATTTGTTCTACAATAGGAAACAGCTGCCATGGAGGTCATTCAGCTGAGATGCTGGATGAATTGACAGCTTTAAGACTTGCTATAGTCAGAATATGTCTCCTCTCCACCTGGCAGAGATCCATGCCTCCCACCATTGCTCTATTGCAGGGGTGCCAACTTTGGATCTGTGCTGCTTGAGTGGGGGAGCTCCCACAGTGTTTGTTCATACAAGAGGGTTTTTAGCAGCTACCCACCCAGAATAATTTGGGAAGAAGGCCTATAGATGCCATAAAATGGAGGTTCCTCAAGGAATCCTCAGGGGAAATGTTACAACAGCCGAGGAGATGAGATGCACCTAGTTATTTTGTAAGTAGAAGGTGTGGAACTTCAGGTATGGTTCTGCTTTGTTGCCCCAAAGTGATCAAAGTTTTGCAGCCCAAATAAGGATTTTGGGAAGTCACAGCTCAGAGAACACCCAAGCACATCAGTGTTCAAAAGTGTAGTATGAAGTGGTACTGCCCAAACTCATTAATCAGGAACAGCCACGTGGTATATATAGGAACTTGCATTCTTTTACCTTACAAAGTACATTATCAATTCACCTTGATGCAATAATGTGTCCTCCCATTCGTCCTTGAGCTTTATTAAGATAGTTTCTTTGGCCAGAATCCCTTTGAGGTCGCTATAAAGGGAACCCAACTTACCTAAGGAGATTCTATTGCTTCTGCTCCGTCTTCTGCTCATCTATTTCTCAGCCCTGATGGAACTAGTATGCAAAACACTAGTAGGGAGATAATGTTGAATCTTGTCAGCCTTTATGACTTGATCTAGTAAGGTACGCCTCAAATAGCTCAGGTAATCTGTCCCAATATAGTCCTGATTTTGCCCAATCAAATACACTTCTGACAATAGATATGAATTCAGACACTGGGCCACTGGGTCACACTGTCTGGTGGGCATCAGTCTTGGAGGTTAGGAGTCCTGGCCGGGGAAACAGGAGACTCACTATCCTATCAAGGATTGTATACAGCACACCCATATCTGGGGATAAATGTGGGTCTTGGTCAGAAACCATCCTTCTGGGAAACCGAGGGCATTCCTAGTAGACGAAGTATCCTCTCTGCTGGGGGTATTTTGTCACAGTGACAAAGTGTGGTGTTTTGCAAAGCTGATTGACTACCGTCACCTCTTAGAAGGAGGTAAACCCGTCATAAAGATTGATTGATGGCAAGGTCAGAGTGACTATGGCTTACAATTGGAACTCTGTTTGAGTTAAGTTCTTGCTCCCTAACTCAAACAGAAGTGCAGCCCTGGACAGGTAGGATTAGCATCATCTGGAAGTTTGTGAAAAAGCAGACTCAGGCCTCATGCCAATCCTACTGGATCAAAACTCCATTTGACAAGATTTATATGCCCATTAAAGTTTAAGAGGCCCTGGGTTAGGGTGCTCCTTTTGAAAAGAACATAAGTATCTATTCTAGAGGCCAGTCATTTACATTTTAATGAGATAGCTTAATCAGAATACTTCTCATTTATCCTTTAGCTGAAATATGCCGGAATGGGAATTTTTGTTGCAAGGGAGGGATCACCAAACCCCCAACTCCTGACCGCTACTGTAACTTCAGCTCTTACCATGGGGATCTAGCACATAGTAGCATCAACATATCTTTTGTCATTTGGCTGAATAACTCATTCACAATGAGAAAGAATATGTGGTTTTGTGTTTTTCAGTATTTGACATATGCTTAGGTGTGGTGGGCAGAATAACAGACTGCAAATGTCCATGTCCTAATCCCTAGAACCTGTGAATATGTTACCTTACACGGCAAAGGGGAGTGGAGGTTGCAGATAAAATTAAGGTGGCTAAGCAGCTGATTTTAAGATAGAGTGTTCTGGGTGATCCAGGTGGGCCCCATATAATCACAAGTGTCCTGAAAAGTGAAAGAGGGAGGCAGAAAAGAAGATCAGAGTCAGAGAAGGAGATGTGAGAAGGACTAGCGCTGCCCTTGCTGGCTTTGAAGACAGAGGAGGAGGGCCATGAGTTGAGAAATGTGGGTGATCTCTAGAAGCTGGAACAGGCAAGGAAAGTCTCCTAGAGCCCTCAGAAAAGAATGCAGTGCTACCAACACTTTGATTTTTGCCCAATAAGACATGTTGGGGGAGGAGCCAAGATGGCCGAATAGGAACAGCTCCGGTCTACAGCTCCCAGCGCGAGCGACGCAGAAGACGGGTGATTTCTGCATTTCCATCTGAGGTACCGTGTTCATCTCACTAGGGAGTGCCAGACAGTGGGCGCAGGTCAGTGGGTGAGCGCACTGTGCGCCAGCCGAAGCAGGGGCGAGGCATTGCCTCACTCGGGAAGCGCAAGGGGTCAGGGAGTTCCCTTTCCAGGGGTGACAGTCGGCACCTGGAAAATCGGGCCACTCCCACCCGAATACTGTGCTTTTCCGACGGGCTTAGGAACCGGTGCCCCAGGAGAGTATAGCCCGCACCTGGCTCAGAGGGTCCTACGCCCACGGAGTCTCGCTGATTGCTAGCACAGCAGTCTGAGATCAAACAGCAAGTCGGCAGCGAGGCTGGGGGAGGGGCGCCCGCCATTGCCCAGGCTCGCTTAGGTAAACAAAGCAGCTTGGAAGCTTGAACTGGGTGGAGCCCACCACAGCTCAAGGAGGCCTGCCTGCCTCTGTAGGCTCCACCTCTGGGGGCAGGGCACAGACAAACAAAAAGACAGCAGTAACCTCTGCAGACTTAAATGTCCCTGTCTGACAGCTGTGAGGAGAGCAGTGGTTCTCCCAGCACGCAGCTGGAGATCTGAGAACCGGCTGACTGCCTCCTCAAGTGGGTTCCTGACCCCTGACCCCCGAGCAGCCTAACTGGGAGGCATCCCCCAGCAGGGGCAGACTGACACCTCACACGGCCGGCCAGGTACTCCAACAGACCTGCAGCTGAGGGTTCTGTCTGTTAGAAGGAAAACTAACAGAAAGGACATCCACACCAAAAACCCATCTGTACATCACCATCATCAAAGACCAAAAGTAGATAAAACCACAAAGATGGGGAAAAAACAGAGCAGAAAAACTGGAAACTCTAAAAAGCAGAGTACCTCTCCTCCTCCAAAGGAACGCAGTTCCTCACCAGCAACGGAACAAAGCTGGACGGAGAATGACTTTGACGAGCTGAGAGAAGAAGGCTTCAGACGATCAAATTACTCCGAGCTACGGGAGGATATTCAAACCAAAGGCAAAGAAGTTGAAAACTTTGAAAAAAATTTAGAAGAATGTATAACTAGAATAACCAATACAGAGAAGTGCTTAAAGGAGCTGATGGAGCTGAAAACCAAGGCTCGAGAACTACGTGAAGAATGCAGAAGCCTCAGGAGCCGATGCGATCAAATGGAAGAAAGGGTATCAGCCCTGGAAGATGAAATGAATGAAATGAAGCGAGAAGGGAAGTTTAGAGAAAAAAGAATAAAAAGAAACGAGCAAAGCCTCCAAGAAATGTGGGACTATGTGAAAAGACCAAATCTACGTCTGATTGGTGTACCTGAAAGTGACGGGGAGAATGGAACCAAGTTGGAAAACACTCTGCAGGATATTATCCAGGAGAACTTCCCCAATCTAGCAAGGCAGGCCAACATTCAGATTCAGGAAATACAGAGAACGCCACAAAGATACTCCTCGAGAAGAGCAACTCCAAGACACATAATTGTCAGATTCACCAAAGTTGAAATGAAGGAAAAAATGTTAAGGGCAGCCAGAGAGAAAGGTCGGGTTACCATCAAAGGGAAGCCCATCAGACTAACAGCGGATCTCTCGGCAGAAACCCTACAAGCCAGAAGAGAGTGGGGGCCAATATTCAACATTCTTAAAGAAAAGAATTTTCAACCCAGAATTTCATATCCTGCCAAACTAAGCTTCATAAGTGAAGGAGAAATAAAATACTTTACAGACAAGCAAATGCTGAGAGATTTTGTCACCACCAGGCCTGCCCTAAAAGAGCTCCTGAAGGAAGCGCTAAACATGGAAAGGAACAACCGGTACCAGCCACTGCAAAATCATACCGAAATGTAAAGACCATCGAGACTAGGAAGAGACTGCATCAACTAACGAGAAAAATATCCAGCTAACATCATAATGACAGGATCAGATTCACACATAACAATATTAACTTTAAATGTAAATGGACTAAATGCTCCAATTAAAAGACACAGACTGGCAAATTGGATAAAGACTCAAGACCCATCAGTATGCTGTATTCAGGAAACCCATCTCACGTGCAGAGACACACATAGGCTCAAAATAAAAGGATGGAGGAAGATCTACCAAGCAAATGGAAAACAAAAAAAGGCAGGGGTTGCAATCCTAGTCTCCGATAAAACAGACTTTAAACCAACAAAGATCAAAAGAGACAAAGAAGGCCATTACATAATGGTAAAGGGATTAATTCAACAAGAAGAGCTAACTATCCTAAATATATATGCACCCAATACAGGAGCACCCAGATTCATAAAGCAAGTCCTGAGTGACCTACAAAGAGACTTAGACTCCCACACATTAATAATGGGAGACTTTAACACCCCGCTGTCAACATTAGACAGATCAACGAGACAGAAAGTCAACAAGGATACCCAGGAATTGAACTCAGCTCTGCACCAAGCAGACCTAATAGACATCTACAGAACTCTCCACCCCAAATCAACAGAATATACATTTTTTTCAGCACCACACCACACCTATTCCAAAATTGACCATATACTTGGAAGTAAAGCTCTCCTCAATAAATGTAAAAGAACAGAAATTGTAACAAACTGTCTCTCAGATCACAGTGCAATCAAGCTAGAACTCAGGATTAAGAATCTCACTCAAAACTGCTCAACTACGTGGAAACTGAACAACCTGCTCCTGAATGACTACTGGGTACATAACGAAATGAAGGCAGAAATAAAGATGTTCTTTGAAACCAACGAGAACCAAGACACAACATACCAGAATCTCTGGGATGCATTCAAAGCAGTGTGTAGAGGGAAATTTATAGCACTAAATGCCCAGAAGAGAAAGCAGGAAAGATCCAAAATTGACACCCTAACATCACAATTAAAAGAACTAGAAAAGCAAGAGCAAACACATTCAAAAGCTAGCAGAAGGCAAGAAATAACTAAAATCAGAGCAGAACTGAAGGAAATAGAGACACAAAAAATAAATGAATCCAGGAGCTGGTTTTTTGAAAGGATCAACAAAATTGATAGACCGCTAGCAAGATTAATAAAGAAAAAAAGAGAGAAGAATCAAATAGATGCAATAAAAAATGATAAAGGGGATATCACCACCGATCCCACAGAAATACAAACTACCATCAGAGAATATTACAAACACCTCTATGCAAATAAACTAGAAAATCTAGAAGAAATGGATAAATTCCTCAACACTTACACCCTCCCAAGACTAAACCCGGAAGAAGTTGAATCTCTGAATAGACCAAGAACAGGAGCTGAAATTGTGGCAATAATCAATAGCTTACCAACCAAAAAAAGTCCAGGACCAGATGGGTTCACAGCCGAATTCTACCAGAGGTACAAGGAGGAGCTGGTACCATTCCTTCTGAAACTATTCCAATCAATAGAAAAAGAGGGAATCCTCCCTAACTCATTTTATGAGGCCAGCATCATCCTGATACCAAAGCCTGGCAGAGACACAACAAAAAAAGAGAATTTTAGACCAATATCCTTGATGAACATTGATGCAAAAATCCTCAATAAGATACTGGCAAACAGAATCCAGCAGCACATCAAAAAGCTTATCCACCATGATCAAGTGGGCTTCATCCCTGGGATGCAAGGCTGGTTCAATATACGCAAATCAATAAATGTAATCCAGCATATAAACAGAACCAAAGACAAAAACCACATGATTATCTCAATAGATGCAGAAAAGGCCTTTGACAAAATTCAACAACCCTTCATTCTAAAAACTCTCAATAAATTAGGAATTGATGGGACGTATCTCAAAATAATAAGAGCTATTTATGACAAACCCACAGCCAATATCGTACTGAATGGGCAAAAACTGGAAGCATTCCCTTTGAAAACTGGCACAAGACAGGGATGCCCTCTCTCACCACTTCTATTCAACATAGTGTTGGAAGTTCTGGCCAGGGCAATTAGGCAGGAGAAGGAAATAAAGGGTATTCAATTAGGAAAAGAGGAAGTCAAATTGTCCTTGTTTGCAGATGACATGATAGTATATCTAGAAAACCCCATCGTCTCAGCCCAAAATCTCCTTAAGCTGATAAGCAACTTCAGCAAAGTCTCAGGATACAAAATCAATGTGCAAAAATCACAAGCATTCTTATACATCAATAACAGACAAACAGAGAGCCAAATCATGAGTGAACTCCCATTCACAATTGCTTCAAAGAGAATAAAATACCTAGGAATCCAACTTACAAGGGATGTGAAAGACCTCTTCAAGGAGAACTACAAACCACTGCTCAAGGAAATAAAAGAGGATACAAACAAATGGAAGAACATTCCATGCTCATGGGTAGGAAGAATCAATATCATGAAAATGGCCATCCTTCCCAAGGTAATTTACAGATTCAATGCCATCCCCATCAAGCTACCAATGACTTTCTTCACAGAATTGGAAAAAACTACTTTAAAGTTCATATGGAATCAAAAAAGAGCCCGCATCGCCAAGTCAATCCTAAGCCAAAAGAACAAAGCTGGAGGCATCACACTACCTGACTTCAAACTATACTACAAGGCTACAGTAACCAAAACAGCATGGTACTGGTACCAAAACAGAGATATAGATCAATGGAACAGAACAGAGCCGTCAGAAATAATGCCACATATCTACAAGTATCTGATCTTTGACAAACCTGACAAAAACAAGAAATGGGGAAAGGATTCCCTATTTAATAAATGGTGCTGGGAAAACTGGCTAGCCATATGTAGAAAGCTGAAACTGGATCCCTTCCTTACACCTTATACAAAAATCAATTCAAGATGGATTAAAGACTTAAATGTTAGACCTAAAACCATAAAAACCCTAGAAGAAAACCTGGGCATTACCATTCAGGACATAGGCATGGGCAAGGACTTCATGTCTAAAACACCAAAAGCAATGGCAACAAAAGCCAAAATTGACAAATGGGATCTAATTAAACTCAAGAGCTTCTGCACAGCAAAGGAAACTACCATCAGAGTGAACAGGCAACCTACAAAATGGGAGAACATTTTCGCAACCAACTCATCTGACAAAGGGCTAATATCCAGAATCTACAATGAACTCCAACAAATTTACAAGAAAAAACCAAACAACCCCATCAAAAAGTGGGCGAAGGACATGAACAGACACTTCTCAAAAGAAGACATTTATGCAGCCAAAAAACACATGAGAAAATGCTCACCATCACTGGCCATCAGAGAAATGCAAATCAAAACCACAATGAGATACCATCTCACACCAGTTAGAATGGCAATCATTAAAAAGTCAGGAAACAACAGGTGCTGGAGAGGATGTGGAGAAATAGGAACACTTTTACACTGTTGGTGGGACTGTAAACTAGTTCAACCCTTGTGGAAGTCAGTGTGGCGATTCCTCAGGGATCTAGAACTAGAAATTCCATTCGACCCAGCCATCCCATTACTGGGTATATACCCAAAGGACTATAAATCATGCTGCTATAAAGACACATGCACACGTATGTTTATTGCCGCATTATTCACAATAGCAAAGACTTGGAACCAACCCAAATGTCCAACAATGATAGACTGGATTAAGAAAATGTGGCACATATACACCATGGAATACTATGCAGCCATAAAAAATGATGAGTTCACGTCCTTTGTAGGGACATGGATGAAACTGGAAATCATCATTCTCAGTAAACTATCGCAAGAACAAAAAACCAAACACCGCATATTCTCACTCATAGGTGGGAATTGAACAATGAGAACACATGGACACAGGAAGGGGAACATCACACTTCGGGGACTGTTGTGGGGTGGGGGGAGGGGGGAGGGATAGCATTGGGAGATATACCTAATGCTAGATGACAAGTTGGTGGGTGCAGCGCACCAGCATGGCACATGTATACATATGTAACTTACCTGCACATTGCGCACATGTACCATAAAACCTAAAGTATAATAATGATAATAATAATAATAATAATAAAAGAAAAAAAAAAAAAAAAAAAAGACATGTGGTAGACTTCTTACCTACAGAACTGTAGGACAATAAATTTATGTTGTTTTAAGCTATTAAGTGTATAGTAATTTGTTATGGCAACAATAGAAAACCTGCAAAACAGGAAACAGTTCCTTTGTTTTGAATATGAGAAACAGACAAAATGCTAGAATTATGTCTATTTTTTTCTTTTTTATGTCTTTTGGAATTCACATGCACATGTTTGAGGTAATCCTGCTTCTCAGTTCGTGGAATATTATCATTTATTCATAGAATAACCAACCTTTTTGTGAAAACAGTTTTTAAGGTTTATAGTTTTTTTCCCTTCATCTATCATTCCTAATCCCACTGCCCTCCTCACACAGGCATCCACTCTAATACATTTAATATAGTTCTTCCAATCCATCCAGCAGGTGTTTATTTAGATATATGAGTGTCCTTACAAAAATACACAAGGCTGCTTTATTTGTGTATTTGATACATAAATGGAATTGTGCTATAAATCCCATTCTGTTTTTGCTTTTTTACTCTTAACTCCATTTTTGAGATCAATCCAGGTTTCTAAATGAAAATATAATTCATTATCCTATTGTATACACAAACTGTATTTTACCTGTACATTCCTTAGAGATGGACACTGAGGTTGCCTCCAGCAGGGTGGTAGTGAAGCTTGTTAGGAACATCTTGTGTTCCCTGGGAAGAATTTCCCCAGGTGTATACCCAGGAGTGGGCTTGGTGGATTTAAGGTGCACAATTGTCCTTCAGAATGGTGCACCTCCAGTGGGTGAGGGCTCTCTTTCCCCACCTCTTTGCCAATGCTTGGTAGTATCTGACTTGAAAAGTGATATGCAATGGGCAACAACTAGCTGTGAAAGGAAGTGCTATATAGATGACTCAGTGGAAACCATGCTGTAAATGCAGAATGAGCAGGGAAACGTTACAAAATAATTCTTGGAGGAAGAGCGTCTTACCAGCAGGACAGATATGGCTGGGAAGAGGAAAGCCCTCCAGGCAAGAAGGCTGTGTGTGTGGCTCACCATTGAGTGGTCTTTATCACCAGTAAGATCACCCTTCTTCTGACTACAGCTATCTGGAACTCAGTCTAGTCTATTTCCAGCCTGAGGTTTTTGCTAAACGTCCCTGGACACGTGAGGGGCTCTCTTGACTCAGCTTCCAACTCCTTCTCTGCTTTAACTTCCTCTTTGCCACTTTACAAATTTGTGTGATTTAATGACTTTTGACAGACACATGCCCCTGAGAAAGCACCATTATTAAGACATGAAACATTTCCATCATTCCAAAAAGTTCCCTTGTATATGTTTGCAGTCCATCCTGCCTCCTGCTCTTAGCATCATAGAACTACTGATTTGCTTTCTGTCACTTCAGGGAAGTTCACATTTTCCAGAATTTTATATAAATAGAATTGTTTAATATGTACTCTTTTGTGTCTGGCTTTTTTCCACTCAGCATAATTATTTTGAGATTTATTCATTTTATTGACATATCAATAATTTATTTGTTTTTACTGCTGAATAGTATTCCATTGTATGAATATATGGCATTTTGTTTCTCTTGTTGAGGGACACTTGTTTTGGGCTATTATTATTAAAGCTTCTATGGACATTCATGTATAAGCTTTGGTGTGGACATATGTTTTAATTTCCTTGGATACTTAGGAGTCCAATGGCTGGGTCATATGACAGGTGTATGTTTAATATTTTAAGAAACTGCTGGCTGGGTGCGGTGGCTCATGCTTGTAATCCCAGCACTTTGGGAGGCTGAGACAGGTGGATCACCTGAGGTCAGGAGTTCAAGACCACCCTGGCCAACATGGTGAAACCCCATTTCTACTAAAAATATAAAAATTAGCTCAGTGTGGTGGTGTGCGCCTGTAATCCCAGCTACTTGGGAGGTTGAGGCAGGAGAATTGCTTGAACCCGGGAGGTGGAGGTTGCAGTGAGCCGAGATCGCATCACTGCACTCCAGCCTGGGTGACAAGAGCAAAAAGTCTGTCAAAAAGAAAGAAAGAAAGAAGAAAGAAAGAAGGAAAGAAGGAAGGAAAGAAAGAAAGAAAGAAAGAAAGAAAGAAAGAAAGAAAGAAAGAAAGAAAGAAAGAAAGACTGCCATACTCTTTTTCAAAGTGGTTGTACCATTTTACATTCTGAACAGCATTATAGGAGAATTCCAGTTGTTTCCACATTCTTGTCAAGGGTTGGTAGGGTCAGTCTTTTAAATTTCTTGCCATTTTAGTGACTGTGCGTTTGTATTTCATTGTGATTTATTTGCATGATGACTAATGCTCAACACCAACTAATCATGTTGAGTATTTTTAATGTGCTTATTTGCCATTCATATATCTTCTTTGGTGAAGTGTCTCTTCAAATATTTTGCCCATTTAAAAACTGTATTGATTCTTGTTATTGAATTGTAAGAATTCTTTCTATCCGGATATATATCCTTTGCCAGATATGTGTATTACAAATATTTTCTCCTACCCTTCCACCTCAGCCTCCCAAGTAGCTGGGAATGCAGGTGTGCACCACCACTCCAGGGATTTTTTTTGTTGCTGTTGTTGTTGTTGTTGTTGTTTTTCTGT
Organism: Pongo pygmaeus; assembly: GCF_028885625.2. NCBI lineage: Eukaryota > Metazoa > Chordata > Mammalia > Primates > Hominidae > Pongo > Pongo pygmaeus. Next base: position 58,616,716 of record NC_085930.1, on the reverse strand, counting down.
AGAGACAGGGTCTTGCCATGCTGCCGAGGCTGCTCTCAAACTCCTGGGATCAAGAAATCCTCCTGCCTCGGCCTCCCAAAGTGCTGACATTACAAGCATGAGCCACTGTGCCTGGCTAACTTTTCATCTTTTAAAGTAGTGTCTTGCAAAGAACAACATTTTAACATTTTAATGAAGTCCAATTTATCAACTTTTTGATTCATTGTCCATGCTTTTTGCATAGTAAGAAATCTTTGCCTACCTCAAAATTGCAAAGCTTTTCTTCTATGTTTTCCTCTAGAAATAGTTTTAGATTTTTACATCACTTGTGCTTATTCTTAACTTCCTCATTTGATCTCTTGGATCCTTGGGTTCATGGAGCTATTCTGGAAGGGTTACTAGTATCTCTTTTTGCTTGTAATGGGAACAAACCTTAGGACCTAACTGGAGTCCTTTGATTACATCATCAGCCGTTTGGGCTTGCAATCACATAAACATACTGAAGAAAATTCCAGTAGGAGAGTGTTCTCGCCTACTTAGGTACTGTAATAGAGAATAAGACTAGTTATCCTTTTGGGAGCCTAAATTGGATTTATATCCCTCTGAAGAAAAGTAGGTGGGGTGCCAGGAGCTGATTTGGCTAAAAGAAGAGGGAAGGTGTTCTTGCTGAAATGCCTGGGGAGAACAGGGGGGTCAGGAGGCAACAAGGTGTCTGTCCTGGATATTTATGATGAGCCAAATTCTAGCAAGTCAAGCAGAAACTGAAGGATGTGATTTCATAACCGATGTTGTGAAACAGAAGAGCACAAAGGTGCTGCATTGGCACCTGGAGGGAAAGTGTCCTAAGGGGGAAAAAGAAGACACTTTTCCCCACTTCATGTAGACTCAGCATGGTTTTAGCCAGAAAACACTCTGGGAAGCCTAGGGCCACTTTGGCACCATAAGAGTTCGCCCCTCTGGTTGCTCCAAGAACACAAATATTAATGTAGCACAGATATTAATATTAATATTAATTAGCACAGATATAAATGTCACAGAAAGAAAAAGAGGTGAAAAAGAGGAGAAAAAAAGAAAAAGAAAAAAAAAGAGGTGAAAAAAAGAGACAGGTTCTTTCGTGCATGAGAGACTCCCTTTGGGATCTCTCAGAAATGTGGAAGCAGAGGCTATAGCACAAGCCTGGGTTATTGCTAGTAGCAAGACAGAAAATGAGGCTTGGGTAAGCTGTAGTTATAATCACAATAGAAATGACTGGCCCAGGAGAGTGCTACAGATTACATAACAGCCACTAAGTACAAAGACAGGCAGAAGGGGTAGGCAAGACATGTTCTCTGGCTGTTGCAGCCACCAAAAAGCCAGGGTACAAAGGCAGGGAGTTATCTGAACTGCCTTCCGGGGGGGTCATGCATTTAAGATCTGACTCATTGATTCTTTTCCTTAATTTTGCTCTGTACGTTTCTCTAAGAGGGCTAACCAGTGTCGAGGTTTGATAGTATCTGAAATGGTATTCTGGTGCCAAAGTATCATCTCACAAATTATTTAGAAATTGCAAAAGAGAAAATGTAATTTATAATCCAGATATCTGGCAGTTAACCACATGATCAAATTTAGCATCAGTGACAGTAAGACAACTAGATATTATATACCTCTTGCTAATATATTATGAAGTACACAACATCAACTATGAAGTTTTTTTTTTTTTTTTGAGATAGGGTTTTGCTCTGTCACCCAGTTTAGAGGGCAGCGATGCAAAGCTCACTGCAGCTTTGACCTCCCAGTCTCAAGTGATCCTCCCACCTCAGCCTCCCTAGTAGCTGGGACTACAGATGTGTGCCTCCATACCTGGCTAATTTTATATATATTTTTTGTAAAGATGTTGTTTCACCATGTTGCACAGGCCAGTCTCAAACTCCTGTGGGAGTTCTGCCTGAAAGTGCTGGGATTATAGGCGTGAGCCACTGTGTCCAAACTATGAATTATTCTTGCCAAAATGGATTAACCTAAATCTAATCAAGCTTCTAGGCCAGAAGTGTCCAATAGCAATATAATGTCAGCTACAGCTACATGTAATTTCAAATTTTCTGGTTGCCACCAAAAGCACAAAGAGAAAAAATAGATAAATTGTACTACATATAGATTAAATACTTCTGTGCATCAAAGGACACAATCGACACAGAGAAAAGGCAAACCACTGAAGGGGAGAAAATATTTGCAAATTGAGATTCATAATATGCGAAGAATCCTTACAACTCAACAACTACAAAATAATTAACAGATTGAAAAATATGGAAAGGACTTGAATAGACATTTCTCCAAAGAAGATGTGCAACTGGTCAATAAACACACGAAAAGACTAATTATGAGGGAAATGCAAATTAAAACCACAATGAGATAAAACACATTAAGTTGGCTATTATTAAAAAAAAAAAAAAAGAAAGTGCCAGGCACAATGATGCTGTAGTCCCAGCTACTCAAGAGGCTGAGGTGGGAGAATTTCTTGAGACCAGGAGTTAGAGGCTGCAGTGCGCTAAGTGTGAATAGCCACTGCACTCCAACATGTGCAACACAGCAAGACCCCATCCCTAAAATGAAATAAGATAAAATAAAGGCAACAAAAAATAACAAGTATTGGTAAGGATGTGGAGAAATTGGAACCCTTGTGCATTGCTGGTGGGTGTGTAAAAAGGTATGGCTGCTGTGAAAAATGGGATGGCTATTCCTCAAAAAATTAACCACAGAATTACTATATGATCCAGCAACCCCACTTCTGCATATACATCCAAAAGAAGTAAAATCAAGGACTCAAACAGGTATTTGTACCCCCCGTTCATAGCAGCATTATTTACAATAGCCAAAAAGTAGAAGCAATAAAAGTGTTCATCAATGTATGAATGGATAAACAAAATGTGGCATACACACATAGTGGGATATCATTCAGCTTTAAAAAGGGAGGAAATTCTAACACATGCCACAACATGGATAAACCTAGAAGACATTGTGCTAAGTGAAATAAGTCAGTCACAAAAGCACAAATATGTTGTGATTCTATTTACATGAAGTACCAGAGTTGTCAAATGTATAGAGACAGAAAGTAGAATGGTTGTTGCCAAGGGCTGAGGGGTTAGTATTTTACTGGATGCAGTTTCAGCGGGGTAGATAAAAAAGTTCTGGAGGTAGATGGTGGTGATGATTACACAACAATGTGAGTGGACTTAATGCCACTGAAGAGTACATTTAAAAATGGTTAAAATGGTACATTTTATGTTATGTGTATTTTGGCACAATGAAAACAGCTATAAAAGACATTCTTGAAACAACTGGGGATATCTGATATTCTGGAATTATTATTACTTTTCTTAGGTGTAATAAAAGTATTGCGGATATATACATTATATAAACACAGGATAATGTCCTTATTCTTAGGAGACGCCTTCTGAACTATTTGGGGATAAAGTGCTCTGTAATATCTGCTCTGTGAAGACAGACCTTAGGGAGGCTTTTCCTGTTTATTATACCTCAGGCACCATACTTGGGTACCATACTCATCACATGACCCAGCAATTGCCTGGGCTTTGCAGGCTCCAGATGGTCTTCCCACATGTTAACCCTCACAGCAACCCCAAAGATAGGTCTTACAGATCCCTATTTAGTAGGTAAGGAAACGAAAGTTCCAATGTTTCCCCAGGATCACTTGGTGGTACATCCCTGCAGGCCAACTGGAACTTGAAGCAAGCGACACAAGCTGGAGACTCTTATTTTCTCTACAGGACTGAAGTTTCAGTAAAGACTCAGTTAGCACAGTGGATTTTTCCAAGACTTTGGGGTTTGAAAGGTCACTGGGACAGGCTAGAAAAGAGGAAGCAGAAAACATATCAATTCTTAAGAGTGTGATATGTGAGATTCTTCCAAATGCTCTGTGATCTGGGTCTATTGCCCCACAGAAGGTAGATGGCATCTTGGATAAGATCAGGTCTTCTAAAGCAGACTTGGGGTTGGAATTTTTGCTCCATCATTTACCAGCCATGCTACTCGGGGTAAATTACTTAAACAGTCTGAACCTTAGCTTCCTCATCTGTAAAATAGAAATAATAATAATATTTCTCACGGGGCCGCTGTGAGGATAAAATTAGATAATGTACCCAAAGCTCTTCACACAGAAAAGCCTTCCCCTGCTGGATCTCTCATATACCCCCTGGATTTTCTAGGAGAGTGTGGCTTCTCCAATACCTTCTCAAACAGCTGTTGAGAATCACTGCTTGTAATGAGAAATATTACGAATGTGGAGCCAGAAAAAGTCTGACAGCCTTTGCAGCAGGGGGATGAGGAGGAGGTGGTTGTGTGTGTCCTCAGCTCAGTGGTAGCTGCTGGGCATGTGGTAGGAATGAGAAAGTAAAAGTAGCTATTATTATTAGTATAGTATCTATAACTTTTATTTTTTGGCATAAATTAACAATTTAACAAAAACCAGACATCATTTTTGTTGGTGCTTTACCAGAAACATTGCTGTTTTCTAATGACTTCTGGTAGTATTTAGTTATTATTTTTTCTTTTTGGTTTTATTTTGTGTAAAAGGACTAAGTGAGACGGGTCTTTGCAATTTTTTTCTTTCCTACTGACTAGCTAGTCAATGCTCCTTTGGACTCCAGCCCACCCCCCTGAAAAAAAGGAAAAAGAACAAATTGAGAACTTATGAAACCACAACCCAGAAACCTGAATGTTTTTCATTTTAACTTTTCTTGGAAAATTTTGATGAAAAGCCTGTGCTGTGGTTTTAAATGGCATTGGGATGCCCATCTCCTGTCCTTACCCCTAAGCTTCTGAACGTGATTTATATTTCCCTATTTTAAGCTAGTGCAGATTTATGAGACTTTGAACACCATGGATGGAGTTACTGGAGGTTTAAAGAGATTAAGCAGGTCCAGTAGCACCTGGAGGTGTATAAGTTGTTTAAAAGATTTATCGGCATTCCCATGTTAAAATTGACTTATCAAGGATTCTAATATCCTGAATCTGAATCTATTTTGGGCAGAGGAGTAAATTTTTAGGGTGTCTCATAAATGGAGAAAAAACCCATCCGTCTATCGCTTCTTGCTTTGTTTTTCGGGCTGTGCCTCTGCCCCCTCACCTCTCTATCTTGCATGTTTAGTTCTGTCTCTGGGGTTTCCCTTCTCTCTGTTCCTGTCCTCTCTCAAGCAGTTGATCTCTTAGTGTTTCTCCGTGTTCACAGACTCAGCCTGTGACCCAGGAACCTAACAACAGCCAGAGGGAGCCTGAAGTTTTCTTGCCTGCCCTTGGCTCCTTGTGGTCCAGGGAGGGCTGTGGTGGGTGGGAATGCCTGACACAGGGTGACTAGTCTCTGTGTTTACACCAGGGGGAGCAATGACTCCGTGGCTGAGAGAGGCTGGCTAGAGTCTGGAGTTTCCAAATGTCCATTCAAGGCAATACAATTCCTAGGCAGTTAAATTTAGGAGACTCTGTATTGAACAACCTTGAAAATAGGTTCAGGGCACAACATGGGCACACCGCTTTGTCATATTCTACAAATACTGGGGAGAGCCAACATTCTTCTCATTGCCAATAATTATGCTCATCAGCCTCCATGTCTTGCCTCTCACGTTTCTTCCACATCCCAGCTCTGCCCACCCTGTCAAATCAGTGTGGATGTAGGGAACATGAACACATTTTAATATCAGCCTAAACCAGACATCACTGGGAAGGAAATTGGAGAAACTAAAACCCTAGAAAAGACAAATCTAATCTATAGTGACAGAAAGCAGACTGGTGGTTGCTTGGGGCCAAGGTAGGGGCAGATTGGCTGAGATGGCACAAGAAAACTTTCTGTGATGTTGAGAATATGCTATGCCTTGATTGTGGTGATGGTCGCACAGGTATATAAAGTTGTAAACACTCACTAAAATGTACAATGAAAATGGGCATAAACTATACCTTGGTTTTTAAATGTCTCTGTTGTACATTCATGCCAGCCTTTACCTCCATTAGCACAGACAATAGGAAGTTGTGTGTGAATCTTAGAATGCTCCCCAATCCAGGGATGGTTGTTCAACCAGCCTATGCTGTGTGCCTATAGAGGGCACAGATAATCCAAAGCAGCCGATAAAACACCTAATTAGTTCTAATTGACTCTGGACTTTTTCTGTGCATTTGCATTCCCTGAGTACAACCTGACTGACAGGAGCAGGGAGAGTAGGCAGCCAAGAAATGTGGCAGGGGAGGCCAGATTAAACAATTACAAGGGAGGGACAATGAAAGGGTGACTGACCACACAGATGATAAAGAATTGTTGACTTTGTAATGAGAACCGCACATTGCACAAAGCAATTGGTGAGGTGGAGCAGATGTGCATTAGAAACGAAACTAACCACCTGGAATGGTCGTGGTCTCTGGATACCACGAGCTTCATCAACTCCGTCTTTTCCACATCTCTAAAATTTTGATATTACTTAAGTCAGGCACACTGGTCTATTCATTCTGACATCTGAATATCCATTTTAAAGTGGGCTAGGCTCACCCAGAGGATGATACAACTAGATTAAGAAATGAAGTGAAGGTTTAGAACATTGGATTTTTGTCCCTGTTTGTGTGACCTTCTGGAAAATCACTTGTTTCATTTATTTGTTCCTTTATTCCCTTATTCAATAAAATTATTGAGCACCTATTATAAACGAGGCTGTTTGCAAGACATTGGTGATATACTGCTGTAGGCATCGTTTTCCTCATTTGTAAATGCTCATTCTGGGATCCCTGGACTATCCTGACCACGTGCTAATGGTGGGTAGTGATGAAGTCAGGCTCTGAGACCTTCAGTGGTGCGCCTTAATGTTGAGGCTGCCTCAATATAAAAGATAAGACCCTCCAACTTCATTGGTCTGTATCTTTTTAAAGGGTGGCTCCAGATCACTGAAAGCATCTTTGCCATAAAAATTCCAAGGAAATGAAATTAAGCATTTTAGTTTTATTTGTTGAAAATTTGCCCTTTAAAAACCTCCTAAGACCATTTTAAAATTAATTTCTTATTGCTTCAAAGCACAAACTCACATATAGGTATGAACTAACATATGATCTAGCGCAAGGCAGTAAACTAGGGTTTTTGTCAGGCCTTTCTCCCTGATTTGCAGTGTTCCCTGGCACACCCACCCCCTCACTAAGCAAAATTTAGAAGTCAACAGACACAAAATTGCTTCTCCTTTGAAATCTTCCTCACACTTATTTTCAAGCATCCAAGATAGACAAGCTCTTTTCAAGCATACAAGATCCGTTCCCTTCCAGGTCATCAAGTCAACTCTCAGAAAAGAGTCTGATAGAGTGAGATTCAATTTCTACTCTGTCCATTTATAATGTGTGACCCACGGAAAGTTCCCTAGCTTCTTTGCCCCACAGTTTATTCATCTGGTAGTGGGGATAACAATATCTACTTTGAGTTGTTGTCTAGTTTAAATAAAATAATGGATATAAAAATGCCCAGCCAATAGTAGAAAATCAATGGTAGTTGTTATGAAAGCCTAGCAGAGGTGAAGGCTGGAGATTAGAGAGAAAAGTCTGCCACAGAGTGAGAAGTATTCCATGAGGAACCAGGACCTTCAGTCTTTGTTGAGTAGATGGCTTCTATGGAAGGATAGGATCTTCAGATTGTTAAGCTCAGAAGTATGTATTATCTATCTGGGAGGACTGGCATTCTAAAAGGGGAAATAGGTCATCCATATGCCAAAAATGGGAGGGCCCAGCACCCAGCTATAGGAAGAATGAATACGGAAGAAAATGATGAAGAAAAAGTCAGCTCCAGCCAGCTGCGGTGGCCATATCAGCAGATGCCACCATCAGATTACCTCCACATTCCCCTAGGAAAAGTTGACATTTCCTGGTCCTTTCCAAAGAAGGCACAGTCCCACCAACAGGTCAAAATTGGTATCACAAAGAGGGCTGAGAACCTGAAGATGGAGCGTGCCTGCTGATCCAAAAACAACAGACAACTGGCTCTGGCTGTGATTAAAGTTGGTTGGAATTCACAGCCGGTAGAACAATGACCACATTAATGAACTGAACTTCGGCTTACCCTCCTGTTCCAAAGTCCTTCTTCTTCCCTCCACACTCACAGCCAATTGTACTATTGAGATTTATGGTGTTAGCACCTGAAGTGTTAGATGGCCTTGATTGCTGTTAAATAAACTCTAACATGTATGATTTGAAAATACAGTTACAGGATATAAACTTACTTTTAATTGCTAGGAACCCCAAAGAAAAACCAACTATATTGTAGAGCTCCACATGGGCAGGGACAACATCTATCTTTTTTACTGCTTTATATCAAGCATCAAGCTCGGAGCTTCTTGGATGTCCAACCATCCTGGTTTGCCTGGAGCTCGCCTAGCTTCCGCACTGAAAATTCCTATGTCTCAGGAAATTGCTCAGTCACATATAACCAGGGATGGCTTGTCACCTGGACTTGGCACATAATAGGTGGCCAATAAATTTTCATCAACCAAAAGAAATGCATTAAATAAGTAGTAGAAGTGTAACTGGAATTACAGTGCAATAAATTATATTAACTACTTTGGATACAAATCAGCCTCTAATAGATACCGGTTTGAAGTTGAGTTTGATGAAACCAGCATACTAGTTTGATGATATATAGACTAGTTTTGGACTTTCTATACCTTCTTATTTCTGTCCCTTCTTTTGACCTTAGTGTGTATATCTGGGCAATTAGTCAGCAACGGGGCCACACAGTTTCGAACTGTCAAAACATGGTCAAACATGACTAGGATTTCTAAAGTTTATTTTCCTAATTATTTACTTTCCCATCCCATCTACATAGAAGCTAGCTGTTTTAATATGATCCATAGCATACACTTGGGAAGGAAGGAGCATTTGTGCAATCAAAGAAATTCAACAATCCTTTACTAACTGACTGCTCTGGGCACTGTGCTGGGTGCTGCAGGGCATTCAAAATGAGTGAAAAAAGATCCTTGCCCTTAGCAGCTCTCAGTCTAGGGAGAGGATGTATGAATAAACAGACATGAATATTTATGATATGAAGCAGATGGGTATACTATTTTAATGATTTTAATTGTGCCCTATATGACTACAGGAGAGAGGGAGATTGATTTTGAGGCATTGTGGAATGTCCACTTGAAGGAGATAGGATTTAAGGTGGGCTTTGAAGGAAGTACAGGACTTCAAAAGTTGGCTATGGGGTTGGGAGAATTTCTTTCCAGGTAGAAGGGAGAGTAAGGGCCTGGGAATTAGTTGTATTAGGCCACTCGCTACATAAACCTGAGTACAGGGACTTAGCTAAACAGAGATGTACATACAAGAAGCCCAAGGCTAATGCAGAACTTCAAGGAGCCATCAATGCCCCAGGTTTCTTTTCTCTTTCTGTTCCACCATCCTTAGCTTGTGGCTTTGTTGATCTGTGTTCCCAAGATGATTGCTCCACCTCAAGCCTCATGTTGTGCATAAGGCAGGAAAAAGGAGAAAGAGAAAAAGGTAGGAAAGAAAGTGAAGGAAGAAAGAAAGGAAGGAAGGATGGGGAGAAGGTGGAGCCTGTATAAGGAGGGCAAAAATTTTCCCCAAATCGCTAGCAGACTTTTTATTCAGTTGTATCTCATGATAAGAAACAGGTTACATGGCCACCCCAGCTGCAAAGGAGTCTGGGCAGTTGAGCATCGTAGCTGGACATATTGCCCTCCTGAATATTATTGTAGTTCTGTTAGAAGCAAGGTGGGGCATAATGGATTTGGGGTAGGTACCCAGCAGGGTCTGTGCCTTTGAGCAGAAGCCTAGAGATGAGGACAGGAAAGGGATTGCTGGATAAATGAGAGAATGAAGAGCAGAATCTTGTGCCTGGAATGAAGCAGGTGTGTGGTGTGTGTGTGTTTGTGTGTGTGTACGTGTGCATGTGTGTATATGTTGAGGAGGGGGCAGGACAAGATGAGATGGGATGGGATGGCTTTATAGGTGTGGAGAGAATTCATGTGGAGAAAATAGTGGGAAAATATGTGCCAAATGCTAGAGATACGTGGCTTTAACCTGTCTCTTTAATTTCTCTGCAAAAGCTCCAGATCAGCCTGTTTCGTGCTTCATGGGATGGTGTTCATCCTTTACTCCCATCTGCTTCCCTCATCAGTCACATGTTATCAAGAACCTTGGATAGGCTGGGTGTGGTAGCTCATGCCTGTATCCCAGCACTTTGGGAGGTTGAGGCAGGAGGATCGCTTGAGCCCAGGGGTTTGAGATCAGCCTAGGCAACATAGGGAGACCCTGTTTCTACAGGGGGCGGGGGGGGGAAAGAACTTTGGATAGTTGTATTAAAAATGCCACTTTCAAACCTGTACCTTCATGTCAGTATCAGAACATGACAGAAACACAGCTTTTTCTTTCTCTCAAATTTACCTCTTCTCTATATTTCAATTTTACATTATTGTTTATATATTATACTGACCAACTCTTTTATTTCCCTTGGGTACTATACAATATCAACCTTTCAGCATGAAACAATTGTGATTTTAGTTTGGTTAACTAATAATCAGGAGAAAAAAATATATACAGAAACATAATACTAATCAGAAATATACATATATATTTGTCTATATATTTCTGATTAGTATTTATGAATCTAAAATCGTATTTTATACACAAACACACTCCCTCCTCCCCCATGTGTATTTTCCATCTATAGCAGTATTTTTTTCTGGATAGACATTGAGGCCTTATTTTATTGTCAATATAGTAGTTTTCTTTTTTTTTTTTTTATTATACTTTAAGTTCTGGGATACACGTGCAGAACGTGCAGGTTTGTTACATAGGTATACACATGCCATGGTGGCTTGTTGCACTCATCAACCGGTCATCTAATGCTATCCCTCCCCTAGCCCCACCAACCCCTGACAGGCCCTGGTGTGTGATGTTCCCCTCCCTGTGTCCATGTGTTCTCATTGTTCAACTCTCACTTATGAGTGAGAATATGTGGTGTTTGGTTTTCTATTCCTGTGTTACTTTGCTGAGAATGATGGTTTCCAGCTTCTTCCATGTCCCAGCAAAGGACATGAACTAATCTTTTTTTATGGCTGCATAGTATTCCATGGTATATATGTGCCACATTTTATTTATCCAGTCTATCATTGATGGGCATTTAGGTTGGTTCCAAGTCTTTATAGCAGTCTTTTTGTGAGTCAGACTTGTTCTTTAGCTTGGAAATTTCTTTTGTATCTTGGAATGATTTTACTTTGGTTACTCTCTAAGCTACAGCTCTGATTAATTTTCCCATTGCTTGGCTCCAGTTTTGGTTTCTTTCAGGGCAATAGTTTCTGAAGATAACAACTATTCTGAAGAGTAGTTGAAGAACCACAGAGAGCCTATCAGTATTAGGGGAAGTTATAAGATTGTTATTACTCTAAGTCAGGGGTCAGCAAACATTTTTTTAAAGTGCCAGATAGTAAATATTTTTTACTTTGTAGGCCAAATGGTCTTTGTTGCAACTACTCTGCCCTTGTAATACAAAAGTAGCCATAAACACTAAGTAAATGAGTGGGCAGAGTTATGTTCTGATAAAACTTTATTTACAAGTCCCCTGCTCTAAGTGAACAGCAGAAAGAGATTCTCTCCCTTGAGCACGCTCGTTGTCTGTGTTTTTTCTTTTTGTCTTCATATCACCATCTTTCCTCCACATTTGTCTTTATTCCTTTTTCATCATAACTTCCCTGTTTCTCACTTTCTTTTCCACATCTTGGTCCTTTCTTGTCACTTGCTGCATGACATATCCTCCAGGATGCCTGGCAGATCCTCCTAGTCTCGTGGGATGACATCAGAAAGGAAACCTCACTCCTCCTTGGGGCCACTTGGTGACAGAGTGTTTCCTGGGATGACTGGATTGCGTGTCTGGCCACTTCTTAAGTACACCTAACTCTTTGTGGGTAGCTTAAGATATGTTTTAGTTTATTAACTACATCATTCCTCTGGCTTCCTGGGATCTGCATCTCTGAGATGACTAAGGGGGTCTTTGTTTTAAAATGCCAGTGGAAACTGAGGCATATTTGAGTGTTCTTTGGTTTGTTGAGTTCTCCCATCTCTTCCGAATAGGTGAAGGCTGACAGGGAACATGAGTGTGGCGTCTGTAAGGGCAACTTCCTGAGGATCTGTAGGAAATTAACATGATTTTACCTCCTGGAGATTTCCTCATTCAGGCAGGTTTTTGGTCACCACATGCTTCCCCCAAAGACAGGATGAGAGTGAGTGGGCTTCCACTGCAGCAGGAAAGATTATAGAGGTCAGGAAGAACTTTGGGGCTGTCACAACTGTATATCAAGCAAGGCCAAGACCAGGGGATGTTTTGGCATTCCCTTGGAATTGTTAAAAGAAGAGAGCAGATTATTTCCTGTCCTCACTCTAAATAGAAAATAGTGTGACAAAGGAAACAGCTTTCTGTTAGAAATTTCCTGTGCAGTATGGACTGAGGGCTGGGAATCAAGATTTGAGACCCAAATATCTTCCACCAGCTTCCTCTATGCAGCCCACCCTTCAGGGTGCCAGCTGCTTACTTCAACAGGGAAGACACCCACCCTTCCACAATCTGAGTGATGCTGATATTCTTCTGGCTTCAGAATTCTCTATTCCTTTCTTTTTCTCTCTGCTGTGTCTTTCCCTCAGCTTTTTAGCTATGCACAGCTGCTCCATTTTGAAAACAACAGAAAAAAATAAACATTTGGAAACTTGACCATCCTGTCTAGCTATTGTCTTCTTTCCTTTTTCACTGCCCACACTTCATGAAGAGATGATTCCTCTTTGCTGTTTCCATTCCCTCACCACACACTGGCCCCTGTCCTGCCTGTGGTACAGTTCTACCCTCTGCTTTGCTCCCTCACCACACACTGTCTCCTGTAAACCAGTCCTAGGCTCATCTTTCTCTACTGAAGCTCGCTTAAAACCTGCCACTTACCCAAATTCTGTCTCCATGTCTTAATCCTTTCTGCCCCTCACTTTCCTGTGGCATCTGACATGTTTGACCCCTGTCTCCTTCCTGACACCCTCTCCCCTAGTCTACATGGCCGACATATTCCTGTGACTTGTGTCTCTGGCCTATTGTTTCTTTCAATCATTGGCTTCACTTCCCCACTTTGCCTGGCCAGTTGGCAAGCTGCTGTAGAAATTCAAGACCATAGAGCTGAAGGCTGGGCTAGGATGGCATTAGAGGGAAAAGAGGGCAAGGGATGTTCTTTCAAAGGAAAACACAGGGTTAATGATAGCATGGATGCAGGAAGTGGAGGAAGGGGAGGAACCCCACAAGTCTCTCAGATTCTAGTCTGTGAAATTAGAATAAAGAGAACTCAAAAAAGTGGGGAGAGGTGCTGGTTCTAAGGCACGTTTGATTTGAGTAGAAAGCAGGACATATAGATAGATAATTCATCCAAAGAGGAAAGTTAATGGAAGTGGATAGAAAATCTTTTATCTCATTCGTTCTTGGTGCTTCAACCAGCTCCTAGCTCCTTAATCAATATTCCCAGCTGCCAAGCCCTCTCTCAGCTGCTCTGCCAACTGGACATCACCATAGTAATTGGACATTACTAATTGCTGATTGGACATTACCACCTGGATGCCCATCATCACTTCAGACTCCTAACATAGGTGAGGAAATGTGTGTGATAGGGAAACACCATGGGAACCGGCCTAGGACTCATGAATTCTGGGGTCTGCTGTGGGTCTTCGGGCAAGTCACTTTACTCTCTACTTTTCAATCTTCTTGTTGTTGAAATGAGGGGTTCGATTAAGTAATATTTTAATCACTTTCCTCATCTTTCCCCAGATTGTTTTCTCCTCTCTCTCTAGAGGAAAAATTTCTCCTTTAGAAGCCGATTTTTCCTGTTATGCTGTTGTTCTCTCTCGGTTACCTAGTGGTTCTTGGACTTCTGCTCACCCCGGCTCACTCTTTCCTGCCCACACCTGCTTCTTTCCATATATAAGGCATCAACACATGCTATTATGTTTCCTTTCTCATTGCCTTCCACAGCTTTCAGTCACAGCCACAGCTTCGTTGAAGTACTTCTACACTATTCTACGGACTCCAAACTCCTTCTTCCAGTCTCCTAGGCTCATCTACCTTCCGAAAACACTTCTTCCATCTTGTCCCATCCTGTCCCTTCCTTCCTTTAAATCTCTGAGTACGGGCGGAGCAAAGGGGGTGTGTGTCAAGATGCCTTGGGAGCTGTTTCTAAATACATAGACCTGAACATAGCTCTTCCTTCCTCCACTCTGGCATTCTTATGCATCATGGGAAAAAGTTTCTCCAGGTGATGATTTTCTCCCTGTCTCTCTCTCTCACATCATTGTAAAGAATCCACATTATGAAAATTTAAATATTTTATAGACTATAAAAGTCCCCTCAAGATAACTGGTATTTCCTTGTTAGCACATATAGCTTTATCCCATTTACTTAAAAAATTGCTTTTTGAAGAGTTTTATTGTGGTGTAATTGACATTTGACAAATTGCATGTATTTAAAGTGTGCAGTTTGATCAGTTTTGACATAAGCATACAGCCATAAAACCATCACTGCAGTCAAGAACATATCCATCACCTCCAAAAGTTATGCTGTTTGCATTTATGGTCCCCCCCTCTCCCCTCAGCTCTCAGTCCCTGACTCTGGTCATCTCCAGACAATCACTGATCTGCTTTCTGTCAGTATAGGTTACTTTGCATTTCCTAGAATTTTATAAAAATGGAATCACCTAGAATATACTCTTTGTTGTCTGACCTCTTTCACTCTCCATAATTATTCTGAGATTCATCCAAGTCCTGCGTAGTATTCCGTTGTATAGATATATCAAAATTTGTTTATCTGATCGCTTGTTGATGGATTTTTGGATCACTTCCTGGTCTTGGCTATTATAAATGAAGTTGCTATGAACATTTGTGTGCAAATCTTTACATGGATATATGCTTTTATTCTTCTTGGGCAAATACCAAGAGTGGAATGACTGTGTCACATGGTAAGTGTATGTTTACCTAGTTAAGAAACTGCCAAACTGTTTTTTGAAATAATTGCACCATTTTATGTTCGAAGTGTAAGAGAGTTCCATTTTGCATCCTCTCCTCATCCTCACCAACACTTGATATGTTTGAGCTGTTTAGTTTTAGGCATTCCAATAAATCATGGCATCTCATTGAGCTTTTAGTTTGTATTTTCCTCATGACTAATAGTGTTGAGCATTATCTCAAATGCTTATTGGTGTCTGTATAGCTGCTAAAGTGAGTGTCTAGTCAAATCTTTTGCCCAGTTTTTAAAAGTTAGGTTGTTTGTTTTCTTATGAAGGTCTGAGAGTTCTTTATATATTCTGGACACAGAGGGACGGCAGTGTGAGACAGACTTGGCCCATCTTTGTTGGTTTGGAGATGGAGGAAGGGAGACACCTAAAAAATGCAGGTGGCCTCTAAAAGCTAGAAAAAGTAAAGAAATGGATTCTCCCCTAGATCCTCCAGAAATGACACATCCCTGCTAACATATTTAGCCCAGTGGGACTCATTTCAGACTTCTGACTTCTAGAACTCTAAGGTAATAAAATTGTGTGGTTTTAAGCTACGAACTTTGTGGTAATTTTTTATAGCAGTCATAGAAAACTAATACAGATTTTCAATTATTCGAGCACCATTTGTAAAGACTATCATTTTTATACTGAATTCCCTTTGTTTTTTTTTATTCTTGAAAATCAACAATAGCAATTGATGATATATGTATGGGTCTGTTTCTGGACCCCATTTTATTTCATCAATCTATTTGTCTATCTTTACACCAATACCACATTGTCTGGATTACTATAGCCTCATAAATGTCTTGAAATTGGGTGGTGTAAGTCCTCCAACTCCTTCTTTTCAGTTGTTTTGGCTTTTCTAGGTTCTGTTCATCAAATCAACTTGTAAATTTCTACAAAAAAAAAAAGCCTATTGGGATTTCATTGAATCTACAGATCTATTTGAGAAAAATTAATGTCCTAAGGATTTTGAGTCATCACAAAATGCCATGACACAGTATTTCTCTCCATTTGCTTAGATCTCCTTTAATTTCCTTCAGCAATGTATTTTATCTTTGAGTGTATGGGTCTTACATATTTTAAAAATTAGACTAAGCCTTCAAATTTCATATTTCCGTGCTAATATAGTGATGTTTTAAAATTTCAAGTTCTAAATCTTCATCACTAGGTTATAGAAATACAATTTAATTTTTATATTGATCTTGTACCCTGAAATCTTGCTAAACTCATTATTAGATCTAGTAGTTTTAAAAAATATATTTCATGGAATTTTCTAAGTAGCAATCATATCATCTTTAATACAGACAGTTTTACCTCTTCCTCTCCAATTTGGAGGCCTTTAATTTCCTTTTCTTATTGCACTGTACATCCAGTACATTGAATAGGGGTAAGAGTAGACATGTTGCCTTCTTCTGATCTTAGGGAAAAAGCTTGCTGTAAACTATAGATTTTTGGTAGATGTCCTTTATTAAGTTAAGAGAGCCCCTTCTATTCGTAGTTTGCTGAGAGTTTTGGTCAGAAATGCATATTGGATTTTGTCAAATTATTTTCCTGCATCTACTTAGATGATCATATGCTATTGCTTTTTTAAATTTTAATTTAATTTTATTTTTTGAGACAGGATCTGACTCTCATGCCACCATGCCAGCTACTTTTTGTATTTTTTGTAGAAATGGGTTATGCCATGTTGCTCAGGCTGGTCTCAATATTCTGGGATCAAGTGATCTGCCCACCTTGGTCTCCCAAAGTGCTAGGATTACAGGCGTAAGCCACCGTGCTCGGACTAGTATTGCTTTTTAAATATGGTATATTAGTTTCCTAGGGCTGCTGTAACAAAGTAGTGCAAAGTAGGTAGCTTAAAATAATAGAAATTTATTCTGTCACAGTTCTGGAGAGAAGAAGTCTGCAATCAAGTGTTAGCATGGCCATGCTCCCTCTGAGACTCTGGGCAGAATCTTTCTTTGCCTCTTCCTAGCTTCTGGTGGTGGCTGTCAATTCTTGGTATTCTTTGCTGCTGCATCACTCCAATCTCTGCCTCTGCCATTACATGGCATTTTTCCCTATGTGTCTCTGTCTTCATATGCAATTTTTTTCTTTTTATCAGGACATCAGTCATATTGGATTAGGGTCCATCCTAGTGACCTCATCCAAACTTGATTATATCTACAAACACCTTATTTCCAAATAAGGCCACTTTCACAGCTACCAGGGGTTAGGACTTTAACATACATTTTTGGGAATACAATTCAACCCATAACATATGGTAAGTTACATTGAATAGTTTTCCAAATGTTAAACCAACCTTGTATATGTGGGATAAACCCACTTGGTCATGATGTATTATCCTTTTTATATATTGTGGATTTTATTTACTAAAATTTAATTAAGAATTTTACATTATATTCCTAAGGAATAGTAGTCTACAGTTTTTTTTTTTTTTCTTACATGGCCTTTGTTTAGTTTTGGCATCAGAATAATGCTGGCCTCATAGAAGTTGTTGGGAAATATTCCCTCCTCTTTACTTTTCTGGAA
Source organism: Pongo pygmaeus (assembly GCF_028885625.2). NCBI lineage: Eukaryota > Metazoa > Chordata > Mammalia > Primates > Hominidae > Pongo > Pongo pygmaeus. The sequence continues at coordinate 58,599,170 of NC_085930.1, read as the reverse complement.
GAGCTTTTTGTTGTTGTTTGTTTGTTTGTTTGTTTTTGAGATGGAGTCTTGCTCTGTGGCCCAGGCTGGAGTGCAGTGGCAAGAACTTGGCTCGCTGCAAGCTCCGCCTCCCGGGTTCACGCCATTCTCCTGCCTCAGCCTCCCGAGTAGCTGGGACTATAGGCGCCTGCCACCATGCCCGGCTAATTTTTTTTTTTTTTTTTTTTTTTAGTAGAGACAGGGTTTCACCATGTTAGCCAGGATGGTCTCGATCTCCTGACCTCATGATCTGCCCACCTTGGCCTCCCAAAATGCTGGGATTACAGGCGTGAGCCACCGGGCCTGGCCTCTGGAAGAGTTTTTATGGGACTGATATTATTTCTTCCTTAAATATTTCACAGATTTACAAAAAAAAGCCATATGAATCTTGAATTGTTTTGTGTGGGGGGGTGTGTGTGGGGGAAGCTTTTAAGCTACAAATTTAATTTCTTTAGTAAATAAATAGCTATTTAAGTTAGTGATTTCTCCTTGAGTGAACTTTAGTAGTCTGTGTCTTTCAAGAATGTGATCATCTTGTGAAAGTTGTCAAATTTGCTGGCATAAAGTTGTTTATAATATTCTCATTATTATTTTTACATTTATAGAATCTGTAGTGATGCCACCTCTCTCATTCCTGCTAATAGTAATTTGAGATTTTTCTCTTATTTTCTGATCTGTCTGGGTGGAGGTTTTTTGATTTTATCGATCTTCTCAAATAACCCACTTTAGTTTCATTGATTTTGTTTTGTTTTGTTTTCCTGCTATTTTATTGCTTCTGCTCTGATCTTTTTTATTTCTGTTCTTCCACTTTGATTTCACTTGCTCTTACAGTAGAATAGGAGCTTATTGATGGGAGATCTTTATTTTCAAAATAGGTATTTAGCACCTATATATCTTTCTGCTTTAGCTGCATCCCACAGATTTAGACTGCCTTAGCTGCATCCCACAGATTTTTATATAATGTGTTTTCATTTTTATTTACTTTGAGATTCTTTCTAATATCCCCCTTTGAATTCTTTTTTTCGGGGGGACTGGCAGGGGACAAAGTCTCACTTGTGTCACCCAGGCTGGAGTGCAGTGGCACAATCTTGGCTCACTGCAATCTCTGCTTCCTGGGTTCAAGCGATTCTTGTGCCTCAGCCACCAGAGTAGCTGGGATTACAGGCGTGCGCTACCGTGTCCAGCTAATTTTTGTATTTTTAGTAGAGATGGATTTTGCCATGTTGGTCAGTCTGGTCTCGAACTTCTGGCCTCAAGTGAGTGATCCACCGGCCTCAGCCTCCCAAAGTGTTAGAATTAAAGGTGTGAGCCACAGTGCCCAGCCCCTGCTTTGAATTCTTAATAGCTCAGGTGTTATTTAGAAGTATGTTATTTACTTCCCAAATATTTGGGAGTTTTTTCTGGATTCTTTTTGTTTTTGATTTCTAGTTTAATTCTATTGTGGTCAGAGAACATACTCTGTATGACTTTAAAAAAAACCAACTGAGGTATAATTTATATACCACTTTGCATGATTTTAATCCTTTTAAACTTATTGAGATTTGTTTTATGGCTTAGCATATGGTTTACCTTGATAAATGCTATCTGTGCATTTGAAAAAATGTGTATCTGCTGTTATGAAGTGGAATATTCTATAAATGTCAGTTAGGTTAGGTTGGTTGATAGCACTGTTCAAGTCTTCCATATCTTTACTGATGACCTGTCTCCTTATTCTATTAATTACTGCATTTTATAGATATTAAATTATCTGACTATAATTATAAATTTTTATATTTCTCCTTGCAATCCTATCAGCTTTGCTTCATGTACTTTGAAGCTGTCTTATTAGGACTGTTACATCTACTGGATGAATTGAAATGTCCCTCTTTATCCCTGGTAATATTCTTTGCTCTGAAATCTTCTTTGATATTAATATAGCCATGAACACTTAACATTTTAATAGAAATTGCCAAATTTCCTCTCAAAAAAAGTTTGTGTCATTACATAAGGTGTTCCCCCATTCTTGTCTGTATCTTGAGATTTTGATATGACCCTTCCTCTAAACATGTAATGTTTCTTCTGAACTGGGGTGAGCTAATGCCTTGCCAGGCCACTGGTTCTTTAGGTGCGCAATGGTGGCAATTCATTAATAGCAGCTCTGCCATCACATATGTGTGTGCGGGGGTAGGGGAGCAGACCAGGGGTTAGGCAAAGGATTAAGGGGAAAGAAGATTTTGAAAAGACAAATGAGAAGTATTTTCATTGTCAGAAAAGGCATAGGCAAAGGGGCATCTTAAGCCAGTTCAAGATACTAGGGCCAGATGAATTAGATCTCAGGGCAGTGAACTTGTGATGTCAGAGTCACTACAGAGGTCTGATAGATGTACTCAAGGTTGGAGACAGGTCTGATAGGTGTATCCAAAGTTGGAAACAGGTACTTTTTTTTTTAATGGGTGAAAAAAAATTAGACTATTTGTGTCAGTGAAGAAAGTGATGAGTACAGGGAGCCAGGAAGTGTTCACTATAAACTTTTAAAATTCATTTTATTTTTTGCTAGGGTTACCCAGTTAGTGGATCTGCCTTGGCCCTAAGAGAGAGGTGGAACCAAATAGGTTACTAGAGACAAACAGATCCAGGAGATGCTGTCTGATGGGTTTCAGGTCATCAACTTTAGACCAGCATCTGGTTTCCCTATTAGGCGTGTTTTAACTATTAGGTCAGGCCACCACTTCTCCATCTGTCTGGATGAGGCAACAGCGAACAGTGCTCAACAGACCTTATTGAGAGGTGAAACCGGCTGGGCTTCTGGGTCGGGTGGTGACTTGGAGAACTTTTCTGTCTAGCTAAAGGATTATAAATGCACCAATCAGTGCTCTGTGTCTAGCTAAAGATTTGCAAACACACCAATCAGCACTCTGTAAAAACGCACCAATCAGCGCTCTGTGTCTATCATACATATCCAGTGTTGTATCCTGTATGTGTTGTTTACTTGTGTCCCTCACATGGTCTTGGCTACAGTGGGGCAGGAGCTACATTGGGAAGGTGGGTCTTTTTCACTCAGGAAAGACTGCTTTGTACTAGATTTATACCAGAATTGAGTGGAAGGAGTTCTGGAGTAAGAGAGAAGGTTTCTTATTTTTAAAGACTAAGAAGGAAAAGCATAGCAAGGAGCATATAGCATCATGATGATAGGGCTGGGTGCTGATGTGGCTTCAGCAGCAGCATATGAGCCAACACTGCAACAATTTCAGCAAGATGAGCCTGGCCCTGTGCAAGGAGGATGTGTGAATTCAGAAGGATTACATATTTTGGGGTGAAGTTAGGGAAATTTGAATATAGGTTGGTTATTAGATGATATTCAGAATTATTATTAATTTTGTTAGGTGTGGTAATGGTATTGTAGCTGAGTGCCCTCATATTTAAGAGATTCATATTGTAGTATTTATGGGTGAATTGTCAGGATGTCTGTAATTCACTTCAAAATAATTCAGCAAAAATGATGAAGCAAATATGGCAATAAGCTAATAATTGTTAAATCTAGGTTATAGTGACTAGTTATAGTATTCTTTGTACTTTTCCACATGACTAAAACATTGCTTAGTTAAAAAAAAAAAAAAAAAAAGAGTACAGGCTCTGAAGCCAGACTGCATGGGCCCAAATCCTGGCATGTGGTTTTAACCTGTGTGCCATTTTCTCCTCTTTAAAATGAGATGAGATAATAAAGGTTCCTACTGCACAGGGTTGTGTGAAGATGGAATTGTATAACACAGAATGCTTAGATCAGTATCTAGTCCATAAATTCTCAACAACTGTTTATTATTATTAATAAAAAGAAACCATCTCAAGAAGTTGAGATTTCAAGCTTAGACTGGGGCTGAGAGAGAACATAACTTTTCTGGAAGCCAGTCAGAGACATCCAATCAGCTCACCTTCCAGTTTTGGTGAGTTTGGTGGGAGCAGGAGTAGAGCTGGGCTTGATGGGGATCCAGGATCCCTAATGACACTCTTTTCCCTGGGAGGGTGGCCTAAGTTTTGTCAGGGAGAGGGGCAGCGGGTCATCTCCCAGAAGAGATATTGAGTCATCAGGCTAGGTAGGAGAGCATATTAGACAATGACATGAACATTGTGTTGTGTTGCTCATCTATGCTCAGAAATGAGAGTTCTAGCCATTATGATTTTTTTTCTTTCTATGTTGCACAGGAAATTTTGCAGGTAGGGATGAAGAGGGGTGTGGAGAAAAGAAAACTCAGCTTCTGTGTGGAAATTCCGCTGCACTAGAGAGAGTCCTGAATGTGTTGAGTTGCATAGTATAGAGATTTTCAGAATGAATCAATTGTTCAAAGATGACACTAGGGGGAAAATGGGTTCATTAGATGTACCAGTCAGGGCTTTAGCAAGAAACAGATGGCCCAGCTGTGTTGGGTAACCTGAGGAAGGTTTAATGAAAGGACTCTTTTTTTTTTTTTTTTTTTTTTTAGACAGAGTCTCGCACTGTCGCCCGGGCTGGAGTGCAGTGATGCGATCTCGGCTCACTGCAACCTGTACCTCCCAGGTTCAAGTGATTCTCCTGCCTCAGCCTCCTGAGTAGCTGGAATTATAGGCGCCCACAACCATACCCAGCTAATTTTTTGTATTTTTAGTAGAGATGGGGTTTTACTATGTTGGCCAGGCTGGTCTTGAACGCCTGACCTCGTGATCCACCTGCCTCGGCCTCCCAAAATGCTGGGATTATAGGCATGAGCCACCGTGCCAGCCTAATGAAGGGACTCTTTACAAAGGTATGGGGAGGGATTTAGACTTGAACGAGTAAGGGAAGTGGATGGTTACCAGAATGTGTGTGAAAGAGCAACCTCAAAAGGAGCTATGACCTGGGTTAAGGGACATAGCGAGCTCATGGGCAGCCATGACAGTGTCTGGAATAGGGAGCACCGCAGCTTCACCCTCCTTGCTTCTTCTGATTTCCTTCCGTGACTTTTCAAAGGCTGAGCTTAGTAGAACGCCAGAGGGCAAGGGAGCCTTCATATGATCCATCTAGGTCAGCCTTGTGCACTCAGCCAGCTGGAGAGGGACAGAGGATGTGCCTGGAACAGGTGGAGAGTGATGGAAGGGCAAACAGGAGCCTCTGGTTGACTAGGAGAATATGAGGCTTTTAGGAGACACAATTTTCTCCAACCCCGCTTTCAGTTAGCTTCCCAGTACTAATATGTGAGCTAGGTGATCTCCATATTCTAGCTACGTAAGCTCCTGTATCTTTACACAAACTCCACTTTCTAAGGATGCAGTGTTAGCTGCAGTGCAGACTGAAGCAGACTTTAAATCCCCAAATGGCAGATCCAGAAGGCTCCAGAAGAGACATTAGAGATAATTTAGTCTATCTACCTCATTCCTTTAGATAAAAAAAACAGTTCCCAGGAGGCAAAGTGATTAGTCCACAACTTCTTCATGGCAGAGCCAAAAAGGGGATGCTCGTATCCAGGCTCTCAGTAAAATGATATTTTCTGAGGCCCTAATCCTACTCTGCCTTCAGATATGATATTAGCACTTATCCTCTCTTCCTACATCCCTGAACTTGACTGTTCTTTCCTACCCCACCCCACCCCACCCACCCCTGTTGTGAAGGGGAATTACTCTGATGCAATGGTGGCCTTTAAGTATGCTCTACACATAGTTGGCACCCAAACCAGAGGTCATGGAACTGGAAGCTCACAGCCAAATTAGGATGCTCAGATCACATGGTTTATTAAATCAATTTGAAGCATACAGCAAAACAACACAAAATACCCAAAAAACAAAAAAACAACAAGAGGAAAGATATGGGATAGGTCTGTGCACTTAGGATAGGGTAGAAATGGGGAGAAGGATCACATCCCTGACTTCTGGGTGACATATCAAAGTCTATGTCCTCTGTATCTCTCTGCCATGTCAGCCTTTCTTGCTGATGATGTGTTTATGGAAACCAGAATCGAGAAGTGAGCAGGAGGGCACAGCAGGCAGGAGGTACCTGTTCCTAACACACACTCACTTTTTCAGAGAGGCACTGGGGCAGCTGTGCTGGCCAGGGGAGCCACTCACCAGTTATCCTGATGAACTTCTCTGGGTTCTGGGTGCATGAATTGGGCAGAGGACTGGTGAGGCCTGACTAGGATGTGAAGACACAGTTTGAGAGGCTCCTGACGTAGTCTCGTAACTACCCACCTGCCTCCTGATGTACTGCACATGTTTCCTGAGGCCCTACGCCATAGCTCAGCTGGTTGGCAGTGGCCTTAAGGAGGTCAAACCATGGGTCTGATTCCTATGGGGCCCAGCTAGATATACACAGAGGAACAAATAGCTTCTACTCCATAGGCAGTGCCTCCTTTCCCTGAGTGGCTAGTCTGAAAATCTCATCATTGAGGGGGCAGGATGACAAAGTTTGGATAACTTAATCAAATCCCAGTTCTAGGATCTAGATCCCAATTCTAGAAGTTGGGGCTAGGGATATGGTCTTCTTTCTGGGAGGAAACCACCCACCTCCATCTGTGGAACTCAGTATACTTGTCTGGGCCCTTGTCAGCCTCCACTTGGTGTAACCTGCCTTTCCACGGGTAGCAGCCTCTGTGACATCCAGTGAGGCTGCAGCATGTGAGCATCCAGACTGCCTTGTGAAATTAGAACTAAAACCAAAAAGGCTGGTTGGCCCAGTGACACCGATGACAGTCCCACATCCATCTATATTTCAAGTTCCTGGGAGGCTTCTTTTTGCTGAGTGTGTTATAGAGTGAGATTTAATCTTTAGAGTTCACCTAGCAGCACCTCTGTTTCCACCTGACATACTCAATATCTGTGCTTAGGCCAGAGACACAAATAAGAGGCAGCTAGTGCAAAACCCCCTTCCCCATCTGCCTTCATCATCAAGGCCTCTGCCCTGCCATGTCTGGAGATAATAGAGAAGCCTGGTAGATTTTAAATATTTATTGATTTACACCCTTTCCCCAGCAGTTGAATAATGCTGATTGACAGAAGCACTGGGGACATATCATTTTTACTAAAAGAAAAAAAATATCATGGAGCTTGGAAGAGTTGAGGAGGGGTAAAGAGGAGCCCGCACTGAGTGATGGTCTCAGGAAGGAACAATGTGACATCTTCCACTGGATGAATGAGGTAGCAATGTGATTTGTGATGTGAAAAGAGCCTCCAGGCCCTGGCAGTGCCTGCATTGAGACTGAAGACTGAGGATGTAAAGTGGGTGTCTGATCTCCTGCTTTGGTCTGTCTGGATGTAGAAGCATGAATAACAGCAAGGACAATAATCATTAGTAATCATACCTAGTATTTATTGAATACCCTCCACACATTTGGTATAAAGTTGAGCATTTTCACAAATATCTCATTAATCTTTAAAATCACCTTTGTGGGCCCTATTTTTAAGATAAACAGACCCAGAGAGGCTAGGAACTTGCCTAAAGTCACACAGCTATTAAGTGGCAGAGCTAAGACTTGAACCAATTAGTCTATTTGTCTATTTCCATAGTCCACATTCTTTCTATTGGATCACCCTGTAGGAAGAAGGAATTCATGGAAACCTAGCAGTAGTAGTAGGAGGTAATACTGAGGGAACATGGTTAAGATGGCTGAGAGACTGGGGATCTCCCAGAGCTGAGTCGACACGTGTCCCTCTATGTCGTGCACAGCCCAGGGTTAGTGCTAGAGAGAATTACATGAAATCTGCTGCTCCCTTTTACTTGTAGCAGGGAACAGGGCATGCTTGAGAAAAACAGGCAGGTTGGATTTTTAGGTGTATAGGGCAAAAATAGAAAATCAAACAATGTAAACTGTAGTAAAGTGAGAGAGTCCTTCATTGTGCAATGGGGAACCATTGAGTATTTTTGAGTGAGGGAATTATACGGTAGGACTGCTTTGCTTTAGCAAAATTAATTTTTTAGCAGTGTTTAGAGTGGATTTCAGAGTGGACTAGGCTAAGTGCTATAAAGGAGTAGATACCACATGCAGCTGAAGCTCAGAGGAAAGGGAGGTGAGCTTTGCCTGGGGTAGTTAGGGAATGGTTTGTAGAACATTTGACCTAGGCCTGGAAGGATGAATTTGGTGAGTCAGTGAGTGGGGCGGCCAAGATATTTCTGGAGGAGAGGCTGGAGAGCCTCTCTTGTCAGGCTGCTGTGCAAATGGGCTTGACTAGCAGGCATGTATTTAGATACCATCTTGCTTTGAAAGGGATTTACAACAGCTTAAAAAAATGTACCACAACAAGATAAAATGAAGAAAAATAAGGAGGTGATGAAATAGAGGCAGAGGAAAAATTAAGGTAGGAAAAATGAGAAGAAGATAGGATTACAGTTAGTACAGTTAGCTGGATTTGATCCCTATATTCTGGGGACTTGCTCTCTAACACTTATGGACAAAGACAACTGCTAAAGATAGCATGTGTGGAGTGAAGGCAGAGACTGTGAAGTGGTGATGGCTGAAAAACTTGCGGTCTTGAAAGTCTCTGCTCTGAGTACCAAGCTCAATGATCCTTGATGAGAGGTCCAGGAAGCATCCACATACATACTTACCAGGTCCTTGCAGAACCTGCTGGCATTCTCTCTTTACTGAGAACATACCATACTGAGTCTAGATCCCAAGACTTTGTTCCTACTGGAACCTTTGCTTGAATGTTCTTTGCATCCTAGCCATTGTCTTTATGAGGCTGCAGCATGACCCACTACCTGTGGGGAAGAGATCTTCTATGACATCACCCTGTTTCCATCTCTGATCTCTCTGAACACATTCCATGACTTGTCATCACAAACCCCCTTTCATTATTGCTGTTTCACATGGTAGGTGTTTGCTACCCAGCTAGACAGACGTTAAGCTCCTGGAGGAAAGCTGGGAACTTGTTTCCTAAGTCTCAGTGCCTATTCCAGTATTGTTTATAAAGTAGCGGCTATGTAAATGTAAGCTTGGCCTTCCCTTCCTCTGGCATTTGCCTTGTGTGTCAATTTCAGTGGATCCTCAGCCCAGTCAGGAGGCCTTGGTTTTAGGACGCCTCTGTCATTGTTGTGGGCCTGTCCCTTCTCCTTTCTAGGTCTCAGTTTTGCCACCTATAAAAAGAGAGGATTTCACTGAATGACTGTTAAAGTCCCTTTCACATATATAATATTTGTATGATTGAAATTGCCTTAATTAGGGATAGTTTCTGCCTTGTCTTGCTCCCTTCCACTATCTTTTGTGTGTGTGTGTGCTGATGTCTGTCATTGAAAGGTTTCTACTCATGTTTAAACATCAAGTTTAAAACTTAGCATTTCTATGTGGAAGGTGATCAGGAAGGGGAGGGAGGCAGCCTTGTGCCTGATTAGATGACATGGGGGGCATGGTGTACATGGCTGCATAGGTGTGCTGGGATGCTTGGTGATCTGAGCCCAGTCAGGTGTTACCTGGTGGGTGACTTCTGTAATGGTGTCATCCCATCCCTTGCAGGTATAAGTTTGCTGGAAATTCATTGACTAAGCACTTTCCAAATGCAATCTCTATTTCTCCCAACAACTCTGAAAGGAAGTAGTTACTCCCATTTATAGTTGTGAAAACATACCCAGAGAGGTTAAGTGATTTGCCAGAAATGTTCAAAACGAAGATCTCACCTAAGGCTGTCTGGCTCCAAAGCTTGGGTTCTTTTCATCAACATTGCCTTGCAACTCAACCCAAAAGAGGAGAGCTGAAGACATCTGTCTTAGTCTATCTGTGCTGCTGTAGCAAAATACCTGGTACTTGGTAATTTATAAAGAACAGAAATTTATTGCTCATAGTTCTGGAGGCTGGGAAGTCCAAGATAAAGGAGCTGGCAGGTTTGTTGTAAGGATTCAGTCTTTGCTTCCAAGATGGTGCCTCAAACGCTGCGTCCTCTTTTATGAGGGCCTTAATCTCATTCATAATGAGGGGAGAAGCCCTCATAATTTAGTCACTACTTAAAGACCCCACCTCTTAATACCATCACATTGGCCATCAAGTTTCAGCATCTGAATTTTGGAGGGGATACATCTGAACCATAGCTCTCTTCATCGACATTGCCTTGCCCCTCAATTAAACCCAGAGAAAGAGAGCAGAAGATGTCCATGTCGCAACTACGTAGGAAGGTGAGAATTTCCCAAATGGCAAAGTGTCTCCTCTGTTAGAACTTCCCTTAGGCACATCAGGTCTTGAGTCAGAGAGATTCCTAAAAGACCTCTTGAAGATCTCTTCTAGGCTAAAGAGTCTGAGACTTGAGGAATAAGATGTATTTCTATGCCAGGTTTCAAGTTTCTTTCTTCTAACGACTAAAACTGGATGTTTTTCCATAGGCTGTTGACACCAGGGAAGAAAAAGAGGATATTGGCCAGGATAAATGTAGTGGGAGAGGAGCTATTCCTTTTTAAGTAGTGGATATCAATTTTTCAAATACAATCCTGGAACATATTACGCTTCCTTCTGCAAGTCCTTGTAAAGGCAGCAGCTCAGTGCATTCTTATTCCTGGACTTGTTCTGTTCTGATCTGCTCCCTGTATCTGCTCTCTGTGTCTCTGTTCCTCTGTCTGTCTGTCTCCCTCTTTCCCACCAACACTTGAAAGTGGTCTCTTCCTGTTAATAAAGCAGATATCTGCAGTTTCACCTGACAAGTCAATCAATGCCATTGATGAGGTGGTTACTGCAAATGAATTCCTGTTCTACTTGTGAGATAACCTTGAAATTAAAGAGAAGATGGGGATCCTGGCCCAGGGGAATTTAGCCCACAAAGGTTTTCTGGAGGTAACAGTGAAGCCCATTCTCCCATACCCCCAGGAACCTGGAAATAATAGAAATGAAGCTGCCTCTGAAGGTTCGATTAGGTCCATCCATGTATCCCACATGGATGTGATCTACCGTCTGTAGCTATGGACCAGGAGGTGTTTTGCAAATACGTGAAGCCAAAGACTCCATCAGTGTGACCTGGAAATAATCTCAGGGATATTGGCTGAAATGCGATTGTAATTTAGTAATATAAAACCTAATTAATTGCTCTGAGTGCAATTTGGAGAAAGACTGTATAGAAGGTGCTGGCCAGCCAGGGCACTTCTGAAAGGCAAGTTGAAGCAGAAGCTGGTGGTGCCCATTCAGACTCTGGCTGCCCACCAGGGCCCTTTGGTTCTCCAACAGGACCAGCACTATTCTTGCTAGTCCATCCTATCATGGCCTGCTGATGTTGAACCATGGCTTGTTCTGCAGACTTCCCAATCCTTGATTACATGTTCATCATGCAACGTTCTGATGACAGCTTGGCATCTCCAGTGCATCAGCCTACACTGATTACAGTGAACTGAGCATTCCAGGGTCCTGTGGCAGTTGCGTTTCATTGTTACTTTTGGCACTCAAGATATGGAGTTTCTGGCTTATACATCAGCCTTGTGAGCTTGGTTAATACGAATCTTCACCCAGTGATAGATCTGCTCCCAAAGTACTGATCCAGTCTAGTTTCAGAGTACACATCCTTTACCTTGTGGGTTAATCAAGAACAATGTCACCTGTGGAGCCTCTTGGAAGCAGTAAATGGCCCACTCCTTTTAAAATTGCAGGCATGCTGCCTTTTCCATGCAAACTTTACCCAAGAACAGGCAGCAATGACATTGACACTTAGGAAGGACTTCACAATTTATTAAGCAATATATAGACAAGCCTAAGAAAACACGTGCAAAAAGATACTATAGGGACAACTAAGAGCCAAGGAGCTGTAGAACACAGAACTACCATCAGTCACTCCCCACTTTTTTCAAGTAGCCTTTTAAAAGCTGCATTTAGACTGAGGAGAAAATTAAAAAAGGAATAAATCTTCTGTTTAGGAAGATGTTAATACTAGTTAATATCAATGGATTGCTTATTATGCATTAACTACTGTATCAAGCTCTTTAAAATAAGCATTACCACAATTGATTCCCAGAACTGCCCTTTTAAGTAGATAAACACTATTTTACCTGTTTGGCAAATGAAGATATTGAGCTCTGAGTTCACTCAACTCATAATTAGGAGTGTCAGGATTCGAACCTATGCACATAGCTACTATAATTTGTTGGAATAGGCTTTTGCAGGTGACACAATATAGAAGTCTTTTGTCTCTGATTTCTCCATCAAGGCACTGATCTCAAGCCCAAAATGGTGTAGTAAGTTTCAAGGTCTCATCATGCTATAGGATGACTGAGGGGAGTTCTGTTGCCTGTAGTTTGGAAGGAATGAATGGACTTGGGCAGCAGAGATAGAGCAAAGAAAGTATTGCAATGCCTCTTACCAGGTTGGAGGTAGTAGGAGAAGCAGACTAGATGGATGGGATAGGTTACAAGGGAACAGTGGGGCTAGGCAAGGGGTGCCGAGCTTATTTCTACAGTCAGCTCCCTGCTATATGCCCAAGACAGAGATGCAGTAACAAAAATGGAAGGAATGGATAAATCCAATTATACTCTATTGTTTGTTTTAGAATTTTCAGTTCATAGCTTCAGAATGACTTTTCTATGAATGTGTGCCCTGAATTTCTAAATCTGGAGTTCCATGCATTGAATGGGCACAGTCATGAAGAAGGAAGGGCAGGGCCATGGCAGGCCTGACTGGTCAGGGTTTAACCAAATGCAGTGGACAATCTCTTTGATAGTCTGGTCAGAAGCATTTTCTGTGAGTTAAATCTGGATTTGTTCCTGTTTTCCAGGCATATGTAAGTTTTGGAGCCCACAATCACAAGGTCCAGAGAATGGAGCCCAGAATTTATCTTATCTGGAGAGAGGAGACTAAAAAACTGTTATGAAGTAGATAGATCCCTCACGCTGAAACTCAGTCACCTCTTCTACATCAACTCTTAGAACCTGGAAAGACTGTCCTATCATTTCTCTTGGTCAGTGTTTCTTTCTCCTACCTGGAAAAGTGTAGATCCACAGAGTACCTCACATTAGCTCCCTCCTACAGATTATAAGGATGTTATATAAGACAAGTTCTAGTGTCCTGATGGCTTATGAACTGCACTTTCAAAATTTCTTTAATTTGGAGACATGTCAGTGTGTTTTTTCATTTTGTTTCTGGCCTCCAAGTAGTTCACTGAAAAAGTGTTTTTCCTGTTGCATTGTTATTCAACTTAAAAAGCTTTTTACCATAGTATCTTGGAAATTTCATGCAAATTAAATTTATGTAAATGGACAGATTTTCATTAGTTCACATTCATATTTACTCTCTCAAAAACTATTACAAACAAGCTTTGCTTTTATAAGAGCCATACTGTCTTTTTCTTTGACAGATCGTGCTTGCTTGCATGCTCAGCAGTCCTATTCTTAAGCTACATCCTGCCTACTTTCCTGGTATGAAAATTAGAATTCTCCCTGGATCCTTTCATATGAATGGAGGCTACATGGGCACTCTGCCAGTTCTAGAGCATGAGTGACTTTGTAATCAGAGGTTACACATTTTGGGCAGCCTTGCCACAATTTCACCCTTGAATTCCTTTAGGACTTCCAGGGGGTGCCATATGGTTCTAGTGATTTATTTACACTTCATTTGTCAGTCAGGTTCTCATGCCCTCACTGCAGTTTCAACCCTGACCTCGCTCCTGTCCATCAAGGAGGGCAAGTTGGGAGGGATTTTCATTCTTGAGGACACCACTTGTACTAAGAGTATCATCAACTGGTTCCACTGATTTGGCCCCATTGGAACAAAATAACCTTTGGGATTGACCTTGGCATTGGCATCTCTCAGGTTTATTTTTGGTCTGATTATTTTCCTGGTTGTTGTTCCATTTTTATGAGCCATTTCTTTCTCCAGGTTCTCTGTGAAATCTCTATCTGGTCATGCAGGGATGTTTGCTTCCTTGATGGTCTGCTATTTTAGGCGCTGGCCTCACCCCATCTATCCTGGAATTTTAATACTATTTAAAAATAATAGGCTGTGACTTTATAAAATTTTCCTTTTCATCTTCCCTTAATAATGTCACTCTCTTTCCCTGAAATTTGGCATTCGGGTTTGGGGTGCAGCTTGAGGCAGGAGCAGCACAAACTGTAGAGAGGGAGTATTGTGCATTCTTACCAAGAGGCCCTTTGGCAATGCAGATGTGGAGCTGAGCATGCTGTCTGAGTCAGGGCAAACTCTGTTCCTGAGGCTTGTGCTCTGAGTCAGGATCTGCACCAAGGACGGCCCAAGGTTGCCAGCCTTCTGAGTGTACCCCTGTCTCTGCAGTGTGGCCTATGTGCAGGCTTCCTTCCACACCCCATCTCGCATACTGGCCTGACATGCTTCCTGTGATGAGGCCAGAATCTCTGCAGGACAGACTAAGAGAATGGGCTGAAGTGGCAGCAGGAGAAACTAATTTTGCTGGAAAGTTTCTAAGGAGCCCAATTGGGAAGCTCAAGGAGAAGGTGAAATCTCTTTGGAGATATTTAGAATATCTATCTGTGTGAGCAAGAGATGCAGACCCAAGGGAAGCAAGGGAAGCTGGGGTAGGGGGATAGGAGGGGAGTTCCTGAAGTTTCTAGGCTGAAGCTTCTGCTGATCAGGATCATTTCTCCACTCCAGCAGCAAGTGCCTGATCAGAATTGTTAAGCTAATTGTTAAACTAGAATGGCTGGGGAAGCAAATTGCTTCATGATGGGGTTTCTCTGTGTCCAAGGCTGACGTCATCTGGCCTTGTGCCTCACTGAGGGTGTGGTGTGGGGCAGTGGGCAGGCCTAACACATGTGTTAATGAACCTTCATCCGCTGTAGCAAGCCCTTGCTTCTCGGAGGAGCCCGCATCTTCCATTGAGGGAATATCACTCCCAACTCCTCTGTGCTTCTGTTTAATGTCCCCAACTCCTGAGTCTTGCAATGATGATATTTTAGATCATTTTTTCTAGAGGTTGTGAACTCAGTTCCTTACAGGGGCCAGACTATTAGCATAAAATATCACAATGACCCATGTATAGATGATGAGTGGCAGCAATCAGGGACAGTAGGGGTGGTGGGGACTGTGACAAACTGGAGGGTGGTTTTGCAGCAGCCACTCAGCCCCAGCTGATTGATGCGATGTAGGAATGTGGGCTCCATGTTGCCAGACCTTCCTCCTTCAAGAACAGCAGCAAATACGCACTTTCTTTGTGAAATGGCCCAGTTTTTAAATGTTGAAGCTAATTAAAAGACATTGTGTTGGTCAAAGTCCATTTACAAGATGAGTTTGTCCTGTGTGCCCCTAGTTTGCAACTTCTTATTCTGGTTCAAACTCCTCGGTTTACAGATTAGGAAACTGAGATCCAGAGAAGTTAAGCTTCTGGTCCAAGGTTACAGGGAGTCAGTGAAGGAGTCAGAATCACTACCTGTGGCCTCTAACTCCTGTCTGCTGCTATTCCACTTCTTGGTGCTGGTTTGGGACCAGACATTGTCTGTGCTGGGTCAGGCTGGCCAGAGGAGAGTAGACCTGCGTGGACATGGTTGTGTGATGTCTCATGTCACATTATTATCCCTCTACTTTTGTGAGTTGCTGAGCTCAGATGCCCCAAATGGGTGGGAAGGCTCAGGGAATTCAGGAAGCTTTTGCAGGTAGCAGCAATGCTTAGGGAGAGGAAGAGAGTGGGGGAGGATTTAGGCTGCCCCCTGGTTTGGAGCTCCTGAGGATTTAAGGCTGCTGTACTCCCACCCATTCATTCCTACTCTTTCCCATGGCATGCACATATGCAGGGCCACTTCCAAATCCGCATCCTTCCAGTCATTCAGGTGCACAGCTTGGGATCATCCTTGATTGTCCCTGCTCTTCCTCTGGAATTCCTCAGCTCTGAATCCCCTTGCCAGTCCTACCGCCACTCTCCAGTTCAGAAGTTTAATGATACAACATTGGGACTATTGCAATAGGCTTCAAACCTGACTCCCAACCTATTCTCCCCATTACCGTCTGATACGTCTTCCCAAGCACAATCTTTGAACCTTGACATGCTCCTGCTCAAAGTAGCTCCCATTGGGGAAAGTAGCAACTCCTTAACTTGGCATCCCAGGCTCCAAAGCACCGCAGCATTGCTGCCATGGTCATAAGGCTGGCCTGGGTGTGCATCCCAGCTCTGCCACTTATCAACTGTGACATCATGGGCAATTTTCTTGACTTCTGTGAACCCGTTTGCTTCTTTTGATAGGGGGTTTTACATGGAATTGTTTCAAAGAATAAATGAGATCATGAATGTAAAGCAGTTAGCCTGGCATATACCGACTACTCAAAGGTATTATTCAAGGACCTCTACGCTATGGCCCCGGTATTACCTGTCCCATAGGCTTAGCTCCAGTGACTTGAACTACTCGGTGATCTCTGTGCCTTTGCTCCATTTTTCCATTCTCTAATATTCATCTTTTTGTGGTGCTCCTTTATATATTTTGTGCCGTAGGCATTTGTGTACTTGTCTTGACTTCCTTACTCAACTGTATGTTGTTTGAGGGCAGGACCTGGATTTGACTCATTCTGTACTATACCTAGCATAAGAGACACAAAGTGTTTGTGGAATGGATATTTACCTCAGTGAAACAGCTGCCTAGACTTGGGTTCCACATTAATTAGTTAATTGATAATATGTTTATTTATAATAGCCTCATGGATATTTACTGGGTCCTACTGTGTTTAGGGGCTCAGTGGTAAAAGCATCAGGTACAGTCTAGGCCCTGCCATGTAATGGGAAAACAGACTGGTAGAGTGACCATAAGGATGGTGACAGGGCAGGTGCAGGGCTGTGGTTGGGGAGGTACAGGGCTGTGATGGGAGACACTGAGGAGGATATGGGAGCACATAGCAGAGACAACAAACATAGTCCTAACATCCTGAGGGCTTGCTGGAAGAAGAGATCTTTCACCTGGGACTACAAAGATGAGTAGAACCTTGACTCAGGTACGTAGTAAAATTGCTTTAAGTCTCAGTTTAAAAAATCTTGTTTTATTTGCATTTATTCGCAAGCACTTACAGAAATACTTCCTTAGTACTAGGTTTTCTGAAGTGATCTCTCACTCTCAACCAAGGCAGTTGTTAACATTTGAAGGTTTCTAGGGACTGGGACGAGGGTTGTTGATTGTATTCAAATTTTACCAAGCCAACAGCTGTGGCTGGAGACAGAAAGTTTTCTCTTTTAAGAGCTGGGTGGAAGATTATTCTCTTCTATCTGGGAAAAGATAATCATATACTTTCATGCTGTCAGGGTGGGGCCTATTCTGTTTTTGTTTGTTGCTTGCTTGTTTTGTGGCTTCAGCTTGTGTGGATACAGAGCAGGAAGGCTAGAAGCAAGAAGAGGCTGGGGTGTTTTTCTGACCCTACAGATAGCTCTTCTTGGGTCGGGAAGAAAGACTGTAGTAGCAAACATAATCTGCAGCTGCAGAGGAAGCAGAGGGGATTTTTGCATCAAGGACAGGCGTGGGGATGAGGAACTGTATACAAGTCAGAAAACTTGATACCAGAGAGAGGAGGCCACAGAAGATAAGGAGTCTCCGTAGACCCTGTACAAAAGAAATGTACAAGAGGAAAGCAAATGGATTAAGAATCATTGTGATGGAACAATCAGAAAGATTATGAATGATACCTGTGTCTTTAAAAGGGATTACTTTTTTGGCTTAGTGCTTGCACTCTATTCTCTTATTTTATTATTTTATTTTTAAAAGTATTAAACTGTGCTAACTTCTTTTTAACCACACCTAACTTTTAGGACCCAGAGCCCAAGGCATCTACTGCCACCTGATGGTAGAGTATACCACCTGTGGGATTTGGAATTGATGAGAATATACATTAATTGAAAATTGATTCTGCAGTCAAAATATGGAATCATAGAACATAGACTTGTTGGAGATATTAAAGATTACATAGTTTTTCTTCTAATAAAACCCAACATCTTTTTATATACGATATTTTAGTTGAATACCTCCAATGACAGGGAGCTCATGATCTGGCCTGTCAGGCTATTTTGTCATTCATTCTTGTTAGTTAGAATGTTTTTTCTTTTTATTTATTTATTTATTTATTTATTTATTTATGAAGTTTAGCTCTTGTTCCCAGGCTGGAGTACAATGGTGCGATTTCGGCTCACTGCAACCTCTGCCTCCCTTGTTCAAACGATTCTCCTGCCTCAGCCTCCCGAGTAGCTGGGATTACAGGCATGCGCCACCACGCCAGGTTAATTTTGTATTTTTAGTATAGATGGGGTTTCTCCATGTTGGTCAGGCTGGTGTCGAACTCCCGACCTCAGGGATCCACCTGCCTTGGACTCCCAAAGTGCTGGTATTGCAGGCGTGAGCCACCGCACCAGACCTATTTATTTTTTAAAAGAAAAAATCACTTGTATTTATTTGTCATGTTTACCTCTGGAAAAACTCATAAGTTTACTGATTCATCTACCTAATAAGCCTTAAATATTTGAAGGAACCTGTTTGTTTCCCCATAATCTTTTTGTCTTCAGGTTAAACCGTTGTAGTTCCATATTTATTATTCTGATGTCATGCTTCTCAGAATCCCCATAGCATTTCTTTCCTCTAGTTGCATTCTGTTGCCAGTGTTCCTGCTGTCAGAATTGGATCCAACCCAGTGTTCCAGACATGATCAGCTTAGTGAACTCTATCTAGTACTTGCAGGCTGTCTGAACACCAAACTTCTAACACCTTCTGTATAGTATGAGTTAGCTTTCAGTAGCCTTTCCACAATGCTGACTCCTCTTAGGTTTGTGGTAACTGAAAGCCCAAATATTTGTATCCTTTCCCACATTGTAAAACTTTTTTTAAAAGCTGAAAGCAAGGCTGTACTTTAAAAAGAAAGCTTAATTGCACAAGTTTAACACAAATACATACTGAATTTCAGAGGTTACTCGTAAAGCCAAAGCCTTTTTGAACTCCATACCAACTCAGTTTCTCTTTGGAGGTAGATCCTGGTATTAGTTATTAGGGGTCCTTCCAGATCTTTCTGTGCATTTACATAGATAAACAGATATCAGTAGAAATGTGTAAATTTTTTGTGTGTTTGAGGTTAACATATTGTGTCCGGAATTGGTGGGTTCTTGGTCTCACTGACTTCAAGAATGAAGCTGCAGACCCTCGCGGTGAGTGTTACAGCTCTTAAGGTGGCGCGTCTGCAGTTTATTCCTTCTGATGTTCGGATGTGTTCGGAGTTTCTTCCTTCTGGTGGGTTCGTAGTCTCACTGGCTCAGGAGTGAAGCTGCAGACCTTTGCGGTGAGTGTTACAGCTCTTAAGGTGGCACGTCTGGACTTTGTTCCTTCTGATGTTCGGATGTGTTCGGAGTGTCTTCCTTCTGGTGGGTTCGTGGTCTCGCTGGCTCAGGAGTGAAGCTGCAGACCTTCGCGGTGAGTGTTACAGCTCTTAAGGCAGCGCATCTGGAGTTGTTCCTTCCTCCCGGTGGGCTCGTGGTCTCATTGGCTTCAGGAGTGAAGCTGCAGATCTTCGAGGTGAGTGTTACAGCTCATTAAAGCAGTGTGGACCCAAAGACTGAGCAGTAGCAAGATTTATTGCGAAGAGCGAAAGAACAAAGCTTCCACAGTGTGGAAGGGGACCCGAGCGGGTTGCCAATGCTAGCTCGGGCAGCCTGCTTTTATTCTCTTATCTGGCCCCACCCACATCCTGCTGATTGGTAGAGCCCAGTGGCCTGTTTTGACAGGGCGCTGATTGGTGCGTTTACAATCCCTGAGCTAGATACAAAAGTTCTCTACATCCCCATCAGATTAGTTAGATACAGAGTTTCCACACACAGGTTCTCCAAGGCCCCACCAGAGCAGCTAGATACAGAGTGTCGATTGGTGCATTCACAAACCTTGAGCTAAACACAGGGTGCTGATTGGTGTGTTTACAATCCTTGAGCTAGATACACAGTGCCGATTGGTGTGTTTACAATCCCTGAGCTAGACATAAAGGTTCTCCAAGGCCCCACCAGAGCAGCTAGATACAGAGTGTCGATTGGTGCACTCACAAACCTTGAGCTAGACACAGGGTGCTGATGGGTGTGTTTACAAACCTTGAGCTAGATACAGAGTGCCGATTGGTGTGTTTACAATCCCTGAGCTAGACATAAAAGTTCTCCAAGGCCGCACCAGAGCAGCTAGATACAGAATGTCGATTGGTGCACTCACAAACCTTGAGCTAAATACAGAGTGCCGATTGGTGTGTTTACAATCCCTGAGCTAGATATAAAGACTCTCCACGTCCTCACCAGACTCAGGAGCCCAGCTGGCTTCACCTAGTGGGTCCCGCACAGGGGCTGCAGGTGGAGCTGCCTGCCAGTCCCCCGCCATGGGCTCGCACTCTTCAGCCCTTGGGTGGTCGATGGGACGGGGCGCCGTGGAGCAGGGGGCGGCGCTCGTCGGGAGGCTGCACAGGAACCCACGGAGGTGGGGGAAGGCTCAGGCATGGCGGGCTGCAGTCCCGAGGCCTGCCCCGCGGGAAGGCAGCTAAGGCCTGGTGACAAATCGAGTGCAGCGCTGGTGGGCTGGCACTGCTGGGGGACCCAGTACACCCTCTGCAGCCACTGGCCCGGGTACTAAGTCCCTCATTGCCCGGGGCCGGCAGGGTCGGCCGGCTGCTCCAAGTGCGGGGCCCGCCAAGCTCACGCCCACCCGGAACTCCAGCTGGCCGGCAAGCGCCGCACGCAACCCCGGTTCCCACTTGCACCTCTCCCTCCACACCTCCCTGCAAGCTAAGGGAGTGGGCTCCGGCCTTGGCCAGCCCAGAAAGGGGCTCCCACAGTGCAGTGGTGGGCTGAAGGGCTCCTCAAGTGCCACCAAAATGGTAGTCCAGGCAGAGGAGGCGCTGAGAGCGAGCGAGGGCTGTAAGGACTGCCAGCACGCTGTCACCTCTCAATATCATTTTGCAAGTTTTCTGCATGCAACATGTCCTGGAAATCTTCTGCATAGTATATTTCACAGTGTGGATATTCCATAGTTTTCTTAGCAATTCTTCGATTATTTCTCTTTTTTAAAATCATCATAAACAGCGTCTCCTTGTACACATCTACAAGTGCTTGGCCTCTAGGGTAGATACAAAAGACTGGGTGAGTGATACATACATGTTTATTTTAAAATGTAGATCTCAGACATGAAATTTGCCCTTGTTAATTTTGACCTAGTATTCAAATCTGCCCAGATAATTTTATGTCTTGATTTTGGTCATCTATTATAATATTAAGCCCACTATACCAGTTTTGCATCATCTGCCCATAGTATAAGCATATCTTTGATCTCCTGATCTAAGGAAACGATTGTTTTAAAAGTCACACACGACAATCAAGGGAGGAGCTCTGTGGCCATTACCAGAGACCTGCATTCCACCTAAAGCTCACTGTATTCTCCCAACAAACACTTTGGTCCGTGCAGTTTATCTACAGCAATTCTACCCAAATATACCCTCATCCCATTCATTTTTTACCATCTTACATACAAGAATTTCATGGAGGACATTTGTAAAAGGCTTAGCAGAAATCCAGACTCACCTTCTATGACATTCTCCTGTCTACTGTAGCGGGACTGTCATGGAGGGAAATGAGAACAGCGCACATTGCTCCCGGGCATGTGTTATTTAAAATAGATCCTGGTAACACTTTAATGAGTAATGTGTTTATGTACCTCCATGCAAGAGTGTATTCAGTCTGAAAGATATCAAGAAAAAATAAGCTGACCACTCCCAGTTGCCTGTCTTACCTATATGTTCTCAGTCTAATTGGTCTCCCAGGGAAACTGTCTGATGGCTGAGACATAGCTGCTTTAGTGACAATAGCTGCTTTAGTGACAAGCTCATGGGTTATATTTCCAATGTTATTCAAGCTAATTTGTCCTGCCTCAACATAACATAACAGAGGTAAAGGGGCCGGGCACAGTGGCTCATGTCTGTAATCCCAGCTCTCTGGGAGGCCAAAGCAGGCAGATTACTTGAACCCAGGAGATCAAAACCAGGCTTGGCAACATAGTGAGACTTTGTCTCTACTAAAAATACAAAAATCAGCTGGATGTGGTGGCACACACCTATAGTCCAGCTACTCGGGAGGCCGAGGTGGGAGGATCCCTTTAGCCTGAAAGTGAGCCAAGATCAAACCACTGAACTCCTGCCTGGGTGACAGAGTGAGACCCTGTCTTCTCTTTCCAGATCTATTGAGAAAAGACTCCCTCCACCTCTCAGAATGCCCTACTCCCTGCAGGGGGACCTGCTTAAGTGGTGACTGATAGACAAATCCTTAAGATAAGCTTTTTCCTTAACAAAACACCAGGCTCTTGAAGTCTTGGTGAGTGAAGAGACAGAAGGTGGGGCCAATTTTTTGAGACAACGCACTCTCCTGTATTGAAGCAAGACAGGCCTATTGTAAGGTCTGCTTCCACCACTGCAGGGAAAATACTAGAAACCTGGCAAGGCTGGGGGCACCATCAGTGTTTCAACCTTTGGACAACTGTTAACAAAATCAAGGAGTAAATAGTCATTAGTGTTTTCTGTTGATAGACAAATTCTCAGCTGCCACCGGTATCCTGACAAAATAATAGGAATTAACTAAGAGGTCATATAACACAGTGGTCTAGGCACAGGAACTCAGCCACCTGAGTTCAAATCCCGGCTCTGTTACCCCCAGCACCTTGCATTTGGCGAGGTACTTAACTTCTCTGTTAGGTGGACAGTACAGTCGTTGTTGGGAGGATTAAATGGGTGAAAAGTGTAAGAGGCCTAAGATAATGCCTAGCACGTAGTGTTCAACAGATGTCAGCTATTCTTTAAACACAATTTAAAAATATTTAGAAGATGTCTTACGTTTGATTTGGGGCTCTCTCTGGAATCCCTTCCCACCTCTCCTGGTCTCTCTCTCCCCTCCGTGTGCAGCCTTCCTTGGATCATTTCTTCTGCTGCTGCTCTGGATCTGAACTGTTCCCTCTGGGACGGTTTCCATGGGAAGGGAGGCTGGAGTGGCTAGGATCTCTAGGCTCTTTACCACTAAGGGACCAGCAGGGAAAACATACTGCAGGCACTTAGGGCATGAGAAGACAGTGGCTAATGGCTCAGAAGGGTTTCTGAGACCAGGCCTGGGGTCTGCCTTACATCGCTTAGCTGAGTGAATTGTTTGTAAGTGCCTGTTGCTGGCTCTGGGTTTAAACCCCATGCAAGCCCTAGAACAGCTGCCCCCAGCCGACTTAACCTCAGTTTCCCTGAGGCTGAAGCAGCCACAGACCCTCCCATTGTGCAGGCCTGTGTGGCTGCACATGTCCTGAGGATGGTGGATGCCACCCTGCACCCTGCCTGGAGAGATCACTGTAGGGCAACCTGGGAAATGCTCCCAGTCAGGGTTTCCAATCAGTTTTACCAAGGACTTTCCAAGTGGGAGAGCCCCACAGGGGCAGCAGGACAGGCTGTGGCATCCGCTCCTCTGAACGTCTCACCCCAGCCCAATAATCCCGCATGCCTCAGGGGAGGGGGGCTGAGCCAGCAGAGGTGGGGGATGGAGGAGACGACTTCTGCAGGACCCTGCCAATCTGAGGACATCCACATGGAAAAGTTACTGCATCAACACATTAGCAGAAAATAACACACTTTTCTCTCTGCCAGCCAGTGTCCCCTTCACTCTTTCAGCGCTGAGATTCAACGTACTCAGCTGCTCCAGGTGTGCTGTCCCAGATGTAGAGGGAAGACGGACCCTTACTGGGGGCTGAGAGGGATCCTGTGATCTTCAAATGCTCCATTCTGCTTGTGAGGGGAAGGCAGGAGCGTTAGAAGGTGAGGGAGGGAGTGGGGAGGGTGCTGCCAGGGGACAGGGAGGGGAGCAGCCCATGGGGAGAGCACTCTGACACCTCAGCTGACTCAGATTTGACAGGACCTGTCCACTCCAGCCTCTTCTGTGGCTGCCCTCTGCCCCTCAAGGGTGAAATGTCACTTCCCAGGAGCTTCTTTGTACCCTGGCCTGGCTGGAGCCACCAGCATCAGCTCAGGCAGGACTCTGTTCTGCGCTGGCAACCTAACCCTCCGCTGGCTGCCAGAATGGGGTGTGGAGGTCGCTGGCCTCGGAGCTCCCACCCAGACTTGAGATTTACAAAAGCACTTCAAACCAAATTGAGGGTCCAGAGAAAATACTCCTGTGTCACCCCCGTCTCTTCTCCAAGTACAAACTGGCCCCTCTGAAAACTCCAGACCCCAAAAGTCCACACAGATGGAAGGACTTGGGCCCCCCCTCCTCTCCCCACCATCCAAGAATATGAAATACCAGCACACAAAAGTCTCATCTAAATTAGGAAGCGAGCAGCTCTGTCTGCCCATGAGTGTGTGCTGTAGGGGCTGTTTTGGGATTTTGGCTTTCCCAACAGATCCCTTCAAACCCACAGTGCTATCAAGACTTAAGTTATTGTTGACCCCAACTCAGAGCTCCGTGCCATCTGGTCACTGCACACCCTTCCCCAAACCTAAGACGTGGCTCTAAACAGCTCTTTACTCAGAGCTCCTCGCTGGTTCCAGCCTCCGTGTCCCCCACCTCCAAGCCTGTGGACAGAGCCCTCTCCATGCCGGAGCTGGGAATTAACTCAGGCTCAGGTCTCCTCTGGGGAGCCACAGGTGGCGGTGCCATGAGAGGGCTCTGCCAGATGGGTGCTGAGATGTGGGCATGTGCCACAAGAACCAGGATCCCAGCCCTTAGCCCCAGCCTTGGTGCATGTACCCAAGGCCCCTGAGCGGGGACCTATCCTTGAGTGAGCAGGAAACAGGGGCGCGGCCCTCCTACCCAGGCTATGGGCTGCTAACAGGGGTCAGCGAGACCAAGGCTCCATGAGCGAGCAGTGGCCCTGGTACAGAGGCCCCTTCTTCCCCAACCCCCACGCTCATTTACCTTCCTGGGAGAGGATGATGAACTTGGTGGTCTTGAGGGTCTTTCCATTCAGCGTCCAGGTGATGGTGGCTGGGGGGTCAGAAGACACCTGGCACTGGAGCAGCAGCTTCTTGCCCTCTGCCACACGAACATCTTGCAGCTTCTCCTTGAAGGCTGGGGCTGTCCCCTGGCTCTCTGATCTCTTTTCATTATCTGTGGTCCCTGCATGGCCTCTGTTGCAGTTCACATTCTTAACGTCTTTCTTGAGTTCTTCTTGCTAGCAGATTTCAGGGTCTCATCAGGCTTGGCATTGCCCATGGGCTTCAGGGTCTCAGCAGGCTTGGCGTTGAGTTTCAAGGGCTCTTGGGTTTCAAGGGCCCTGAAGGCTGTGCATTGCTCAGGGGCTTGGAACTTTCCACTGCCTTGGCGTTCAGGGTCTCAGCACTGCTGCTACCATTCTCTGCTGGTAATTTCTTCTTGCCACCCAGCACTGAGGGAAAATCCGGGGTGGCAGCTTTTGGCAGTGGCACCTTCTCAGGCATGGGGTCTTGGAGTCCCCTTCTTGGCCAGGACAGAGCAGAAATCGACCTGCTGGGGGCTGTGCACCTTCCTCTCTTCCTCGGACACAGTCTTTGGCTTCACTTGCCGCTGCAGGTTGGCACGGAAATCCATCTGCTCGTCTGGGATCTCCTTCAGGTCGTCTTCTGATAGGGTCTTGGTACTCACCTTCTTCCCCAGGAGGTCTCGGAAGTCCAGCTGCTCCACCTCCTGCTGACAGATCGCCTCCTCAGTGTGCTGCCTCGTCTCCACGCGCCTCTTCAGCACCCCTCGCACGTCCTCGCCGTCTTCCTCCTCTGGCCAACCCTGCCCTCTTGCTGGCCAGCCAGGCCTCAGGGACCCACAGCGGTCACTACCACCACCATCAGCACCAACTCCTCCACCACAGAGGTCCTCACAGCTGGCAGGCTCCCTCCCCCTGCAACCAGTGAAGGGAAAAAGGAAAGTAGCAGGAGGAAAAGGGGCTGGGTAAGAAAGAAACGTCAGGGGAGAGCAAATCTCTGAGGGTGGGAGGGTAGAGGGGAGCGGGAGGGGAGGGGGCAGGCTGGCCAGGCTGTGTTTATAGATGGGAACATTGGTGAGAAGTGCTCACTTGCTTAGTTTGTTTATTACATCGGTAATGACTTCAGTAGCCTTATACGAGTGTGTGCAAAAAAAAAAAAAAAAAAAAAAAATCACCCCCTCCTTCCTCTACTCTCCCTCCCTCATTCCCCTTCCAGGCTCTCCCTTCTGGCTTTGGCAGCCTCAGCTGCAGGACACAAACAACTAGGGCTGCTGGGCTGGAGCTGCCAGGACCAGGAGGAAGGTGTGGATGGGAGCATAGCCTGGTGGGGCAGCTCCTGGGGGCACTCACTGCAGGAGGGCTTTGGCAGGGCTGTTCTCTAGCATCAGTGACATCTGGCAACTGCATTCGCCAACCCAGTTCCTGAGGAATTCCAAAGATCAATAAAGATCAAGAGGCCCTCTGGACAAAGGGTCTGTTCAGTGTGGATTTGCTCGCAGGCTACTGGCCACCGGGGAAGATGGAAGTCGCCAGCTTGGCTGTGATATTCACCCCAGCCTTAGATTTAGGGCAGGACCCTCTCACTCTGTGGTCACCCTTTATTTTCTCAGCTCTTATTTAAAAAGAAGAAGAAAAAAAGAATCTCTGAACAACAGCTAAGGCAGGCATCCAGAAGTAGGAATACTTTTCTGTAAGTATATAATATAATCAATCAATCAATCAGCTAATAAAAGGGGAAGGAGAAAGGCTAACTCTTCTAGGGACTGTGATGGAGCAGCTCGGTCTAGACAGATAGGCCCTGGTGGTGGGCCTGCCCAGTGACCTTGACTCTGACTCCATGATCCCTTAAGACGGAGGTAGTTCCTTTCCCTCTCTTGCTCGGGAATGGAAGCACCCTCAACCCCCACTCATTGATAATGCTCTCAGATCAGAACTTTTTATGTTAAAAACCCAACAAGTATTTTCCTACATGAGTGGCCCTTTCTCTTCTTCCTTCAGGTGGGGAGGGCTCTGGATTCTTCGTGTCCATAAACCTGGTCAGTCTCCTGCTGGTGCACAGAGGCTCAGGCTCTCTGCTCAGGGGAGGGGCTGTACCCTGCCTGGCTACAGTGCAGTGGATTTGCAGCAGATTGTCCCTCCAACCCCATAAGGCTGCCACCTGCTGGCATTTCTGAGCTCTGACCAGCCAAGAAGGTTGTGCTCAGGCTAGGGGAAGGGGTGGAGGCAGGTCTGAGAGCCAGAGGTGACGAGTGATGGTTATAACAACTGCATTTCATACAGCACCCTCCAGCTTTCATGACACCCACAGGCAGTTCTTTCTTGATATCCACAGCATGCCAGAGAGGTATAGAGTACTGCCATTCCCAATTTAAAGATAAGCAAAGGGGGCTCTGGGGTGGGACCCTCAGGGTCTCTGACAACGGTGCTCCCACTCATACCCCTGGATGTGGTCGTCTCACTAGCACTCAGACCCAATAGCAGATGTGCCAAGCTCTGTGACAGATTCTTTACATGAGCCATCTCATTTAGTCTTAGAACAGCTCTGTGAGATTAGAGTCAGCACTGTTTTTATAAGGTGAGAAAAATGAGGCTTATAAAGGTAAAGTAGTCCAGGCGCAGTGGTTCACGCCTGTAATCCCAGCACTTTGGGAGGCTGAAGTGGGAGGAATGCTTGAGCTCACGAGTTTGACACCAACCTGGGCAACATAGCAAGACCTCACCTCTATTAAAAAATAATAATACTAAAGGTCAAGGTTAAGTAATTTGCCTAAACTCACAGAGCTTGCTAGTGGAGGGAGGGGTTGGGATCTGTGACCCTATGACCTTTGCACCCCACCCTACTGTGCTTATCTGTACAAATCTGGTCTGGGACATGTGTGTGTCCATGCACATATGTAGATATCAACCATATACATGATGCACACATCTACTGGTCTAACTGGCAGGCATCTGCACCTGGAGGTCCGTGTTTGGGAATATGTGCACATATGAGTTACACCCACCTGGACAGGCATCTGAGCATGCATTCTTGTGCATTCTGCTGGTGTGTGTGGGTCTCTACCTCACTCTGCCTGGCCTCCCTCCCAGTGGACAGACACTGGCAGCCCATGGCCTGGCCCAGGATTCTCAGGGGCTCTGGGGCGCTGCTCACCCTTGAGTGCTGGCACCCATTTGAAGCAAGGAGAAGCCAATCATTGCTATCCTCCATCCCCCCCCTCGCCTGCTGGGTTCCCCTCGCCTGCTGGGCTCCCCTCCTTTGTCCTTCTCCCCAGTGCCCTCGTACTGTCCCAGGCTGTGCTGGTGCAGGTGCCTTCCTGACTGCCTTAGCTCTTTCACTTCTTTCTCCACCCTGGCCATGCATCCCATAGCCTGTCCCCTCCCAGCCACCCTCCTCAATGCTCAGGCTCTCAGAGGGCACAGATTCAAGGTGCAGGGAGTCTCAAGTCTGGAGAATTTTGAGTTCAGGGTGTTCCTTTGCTCAACAAACAGCAATTAGAAACCTCATGGGTGCCAGGCCGTGGGAAGACGAAGAGGTCCTCAGTGTGCCCCAAGTTCCCAACACTCAAAAAGGCTTATGGGCTTTGGGTGAGCTTGTAGAATAACCATGTGAGGTCACCCTGCTTCTGCCAGGCTGCTGGCCAGTGTCAGGCCACTCTTTTACTACTTTTAAGCACAGCCTTGTGGTGCCTGGGTTGACATGGAGCAGGAAGATGAGATGCCCAAGGGCTGTGTTTGCCTGGCAGCCCTTTCAGCATCTCCTCAGCAGAGTGTCCTCCTGTCACCAGTAGAACACAGCCCAGATGCAAACATCAGGAGCAGACACTGCCCAGATGGCTGCTTTACCCCAGCTGAACTCCTCAGAGGCTTTGGTGGTGGCCAGCCCTGTGCTCCAAGCTGGAGTAAGTCATATCTCCCCATGGGGGAAGCAGGTAAGGGTTTCTGTCACTTTCCGTGACCTGTGCTCAAGGTGGGGAGCACAGACTCAGATAAGCTTCTCAAGGGCTCCTGCCCAATCCAGCCCCAGGCCTTATCCCGTGGCACCCAGCAGTCTAAGGAGTCAGAGGAAGGTGGAGGACTTGGGATACTAAGGCTGACCCATTAAGTGGAACATCCAGTGGTGAGGGTGATCTAGTGGTAACCATTCCTACAGCCATACACTTAAATCTCTGCTGGGCCTTAAAAACAAATCATGGGTTCATTTGCAGCCTACAAAGTTCACAGTGGCCTCCTGCCTGGGACCCACATGTCAGATCACCTAAGCTGCTGGAACAGGGTCTTGGGGCCATATTTGACATCTGCACATACCCAGTTACAAAATCAGGACTGGGGCTGAAGATGAGGCCCCATTCCAGGAGCTGCCGCAGAGCATATGGGGCTATCATCCTATATACTGAACCTTTCACAAACAGAGTCCTTTTGCTTCGGCTTACTAAGTAAGCCCTGAATAAGAGTCCCACTCCTTGGTTACAAAGCCTTGGATCCTGTCCCACCCTGAATCATCTACCTCTTGGATGGTTTTATATGGAAAAATCAGTTTAAATAACTAATTTCCTGGCAAGTATCAAGTGTTTCAAGTATTCCAGCTGGAATTTTGAGCTGACTTTTTGTCATTTCCCTTTTTGGTACAGTAGACAAGAGCTAGGAAGGGAAGAGAGGCAGAAACTACCCACCCCCACTCATACCTGCCTCACAACCCTAGCAGGGACAGGCAGGATCTGCCCACCCCTTTGCCCCTGTACACCAGACCCCTGGCTCCCTCCCAGCCATCCAGTCATTCCGCTCGAAAGGCACCCTGCTCTAGGTCTAGGTCACTGGAGGAGCGAGGTCTCTGGCAGGCCTGCCATGTACCCTCAGGAAACTCTCCACTTACTTGCTCCTTCTCAGGTGGGGACAAAGCCAAGGCCAGGGCAGTGGCCTCTGAAAGGAATGAAGAGGCTGGACTTTGGGGAAGAAAAAGAGGCAAAAGCTGCAGGCTGGAGGCTCTAGTGTGGTTTCCCAGGTCCTTCCAGTTCCCTGTGCACTTGGGAGAAACTCCCCATGCAGAGCCATAAGGAATGGAAGAGCATCTGATTTAAGTCAAAAGATGAGGGCTTGAACTTGGGCTCTGTTACTTGCCTTTGGGTGGCAACGAGTAGTCCATGACCCTGAGACCTCAGTGTCCCCCGTTATTAAATGATGATGAGGCTAGATAACTTCTGAAGCCCCTTCCAGCTGGGACAATCTAAATTTTTTTTTTTTTTTTTTTTTTTTTTTTTTTGAGACGGAGTCTCGCTCTGTTGCCCAGGCTGGAGTGCAGGTTCAGGCCATTCTCCTGCCTCAGCCTCCCGAGTAGCTGGGACTACAGGTGCCTGCCACCACGCCAGGCTAATTTTTTGTATTTTTAGTAGAGACTGGGTTTCACCATGTTAGCCAGGACGATCTTGATCTCCTGACCTCGTGATCCACCCGTCTCAGCCTCCCAAAGTGCTGGAATTACAGGCATGAGCCACCGCGCCCAGCCGGGACAGTCTAAATTTTATGACTGTCCCCAGCTGGCCCCAGACAATCTGCCTGCTGACCTCCTGGTGCACACCTCCTCTCTCTCCTAGCAAACTTCCCACAGCTCTTTGCTTGGCTCTGCCCCCACCCCCCCTTTCTTGCTCGGCCTACTCAACAGCTCAGCCTTATCACATTTGCCAAGACTTGGCTTTCCTTTTCCATCAAAATCCCCAAACAAGCTCCTCTCCTCTAAGATGTCTGGCTTGAGTAATATAAGTATTATCTCAAAGTGCTACTCCTTCTATACTGATGAGATCATCAGCAGGTATTTTTACACATCATCGGTTTCCATTCTTTGTACTGACCTAGGGGGTAAGCGTGTACCTTCTCCCCATTTTGGAGGCAGAGTGGCCTTCCTGGTAATAACTAGTTCAAGCATAATGCAAAGGCAGTTGATGTGTTCTGAGTGTACTGCTAATAATAGTAGGGTGACCAGCAGCTCACAAGTATCCCATCACTTGACCGCAACAGACACATTGAGCTCAGCTGAGATTAGCCTTGCCTAAATCAGCAGAACTTTCTAGGAGACCCAAAGACTCCTAAGAAATAATAAAACTGCTTTAAAAAACTAGCTATTTTTAATAGTTATTAAGTATTGGGGTGGTTTGTTATGCAGCAAAAGATAACTGATACAGGTATAAAGCACATGGTCACAAAGGACCTAAGGGGATGGGGTACATATTGGGTTTTGCAGTAGCCTTGGCGTTTAGCTCTAGAGCCTATTTGTAGCTCAGAGCTGTGAACATGATGGGCTCAGCATGGGGAGATGATAAAGTACAGGCGAGAAAGCCCCTTGCAGAATGGTCAGGCACCCGGGCCAGGACAGGTCTAACCATCCTCAGATGTGGCACAACCTCCTATTTGTAGGTTAGGTGCAAACAAATGCTCTTCTTCAATGCTTACACCAACCCCAGGACCCACAGAAGGCATTCTGTCTCCATCAATCCAGGGCTGGCATAGGATTTTAAGAGACAGGGCATTTCCAAGGTAAAAGAGCATTTCTGAATCACATTCATCTAATAAATAGCTGCCCAATGTCGACTATGGGCCACTGTTCTAGGCCTGGAAATGTAGCAGTGTGCCTCATGGAGCTGACCTTCCCATGTAACCTAGCAAGACCTTGAAAAGGAGAGAAAAAAGCAATGGGGAAAGGTAACCTCCCTGTGGTAGTTTTAAAATGTCTGCCAATTCTTCTCTCTAAGAGGTGGAACTGAATTTACCTCTCCTTGAGTATGGGCTGTACTTAGTGACTCACTTCTAACAAAGTCAGAAGTGATGGCGTGTGGCTTCCAAGGGTAGGTCTTAAAAGACACTGCAAGCTCCGACCTGGGCTCCCTCTTCGATCACTGGCTCTGGGGAAGCCAGCTGCCATGCTAAAAAGACACTCAAGCAGCCCCACGGAGAGGTCCACAAGGCAAGGAGTTGAGTCCTCCCACCAACAGCCAGTGAGGAGCCGAGGCCTCCCACCTACAACCAGTGAGGAGCTGAGGCCTCCCACTACAACCAGTGAGGAGCTGAGGCCTCCCACTACAACCAGTGAGGAGCTGAGTCCTCCCACTACAACCAGTGAGGAGCTGAGGCCTCCCACTACAACCAGTGAGGAGCCGAGGCCTCCCACCTACAACCAGTGAGGAGCTGAGGCCTCCCACTACAACCAGTGAGGAGCTGAGTCCTCCCACTACAACCAGTGAGGAGCTGAGGCCTCCCACTTACAACCAGTGAGGAGCCGAGTCTTCCCACTACAACCAGTGAGGAGCTGAGGCCTCCCACCTACAACCAGTGAGGAGCCGAGTCCTCCCACTACAACCAGTGAGGAGCCGAGGCCTCCCACCTACAACCAGTGAGGAGCCGAGGCCTCCCACCTACAACCAGTGAGGAGCTGAGGCCTCCCACTACAACCAGTGAGGAGCCGAGGCCTCCTGCCACAGTCACGGGAGTGAGCCTTGGAAGCGGATCCTCCAGTGTCAGTCAGGCCTTCAGAGACTGCAGCCCCTGCCGACATCTTGACTGAAACTTCAAAATCATCCAGTTAAGCTGCTTCCAAATTCCCAGCTGGGAGATGATAAATGTTTCAAGCTGCTAAATTTCAGGATAATTTGTTACACAGCAATAGATAACAAATGCATTCCCTCTATCCCCCTGCTTTTCCAACTTTGATCCATTCCTCCTTCCTTCATACTCACCATACACCATATAATGGGGGAACAGAGATGTAACAAGACAGGATTCTGGGGAACTAAGCTCAAAAGGGAAGGTTTTAATGAACACTTGCTATACTGAAGTGGAAGAAGCAAAAGCTTGTGAGCAGCACTGAGCCCGCATTTGCTTTACCTGGAAGTCCAAACCCCACATGGGTTTGTGCTTCTTCTGGCTGCCCAGACCCAGGTTAGGGGAGCTAGGAATTTGGAGGGAAGGGTTAAGGGAGGCTGACCGGACATGCAGACTCACTTGAGCAAGATCTCATACTGGCTGGCATGCCAGGGCTGCACCTTCTTTAGAACCAGGGTGAACACGTCTTCATTCTGAAGCACCTCGAAGTGGCCAGTGTCTTTGCAGAGGGCTTTGCCATCTCGGAGCCAGTGCACGGTAGGAAAGGGGTCACCAGCTATGGCGCAGGAGATGAGGACACTCTGGCCCAGGGAGGCTGTCACTGAGCGAGGCTTACTGATGAACCAGGGCTGGGTGCCATCGTGAGGCTCTGGAAGTTGGCAAAGGGCAGAGCTAAACAGGGAGGCCCCTCAGCAGGCAGTGTCCACTCAATTCTCCATGGAGGTGAAGGATGGGAAGATAGCATGTCACCAAAGTAACAGCTTGTCCAGAAATCACTGTGATTGGATACACAAATGCAGCACACCCTTCTCATGGCATATCCATCTCGGATACATTCTCAGAGGATAATATTAACATGACTGTATATCCAACGTAAGGGGAGGTAGCCCAGAAGGCACAGGGGCACCGAGCCAGGTGCTAATGATCTGTATCCAATGCGTGTGATTAAGAGTTGTCACTCACTTTATGTGTGCTTAACTTGCCTCTCCTCTTAAATATGTTATCTAATGGCAAGGACCCTGTTAAGCCCATAACTCACCTCAAAAGCTATCACTGCCAAATTGTTAAGTGTATTACAGATTTCCCTCTTAGTACTCTATACACCTTGGCACCAGTAACCCAGAGAGGGCAGGGACTTCAGAAAGCTGGGAAGGGCAGCCCCACTCAGTCAGACCTTGTGATGTTGGACAGGGAGCTGGCCTCTGGGGCTGGGGTGGGACTGAGGGAGGAGAGGGCCCACAGTGGGAACAAAGTAGCCTCATGTGGTTTCCTTGCCTCCAAATCACTTTTGGAGAGGCTGCAGCAGCATCTCCTTCCCACTCGCTCTGAGTGGGTCAGCCTCACCTTGTACCATGAGCATGGCCTGGGTGTGGACCTCTCCAGCGCTGTTCCAGGCCTCGCAGGTGTATGTGCCCGTGTCCTCCAGGAACACTTCCTGGATACAAAGGCTGTGCTGAGTGCCTCTCTGTTCAAAATGGAAGTCCTCTGACCCTTGGATCTCATTCCCATTGTGCAGCCAGATGACTTCAGGGGGTGGATTCCCTGAACTAGGAGGAGGGGAAGGGGGACTGGTTAGGGAGGTCCTCCCCCGCCATGCAGCAACTCTGCACTGAATACAATGATATTGGATGAAACACTCCAACAACTCTCTATGCTTCCACTTCCCCATCAGTAAAATAGGAATTCGAACAGGATCTACCTCGTGGGTTTGTTGGGAGGATGAAATGAGTCAACCAAACCTCCCTTAGCAGCCCATTAGGACAGCAGATTAGAACAGCATCTGGCACAAAGAAAACACCCCATACATGCTCATCAGAATTATTTAACATAAGATTTGGGGAAAATACTGAAAATCGAGAAGTGAAAATATGATTTCAGAGATGAAACAGAAAACCCAAGAAGAATAGTTTTTAAAATTAGAATTCAAGCTGCTTAATAATCCTAAGTGGTGGCTGGACTCCTGGGTTGAAACTGAATGTGTTTTCTGCTCTGCGCTGCTTCACATGGTACACCCACATCTAGACAATGGTACCTTCATGGTAACTCCCTTGCAAATTTTCCGCAGAGAGAGACCTCAGGTAGCATTTCATTTTTCTGTCACACAAAATGTCATCCCAGGGTAAAGATAGGCACCAGCTTGAGCAGGATTTCCAAACATGGCTCTTGATGGATAGCATTTTCAGTTTTTACTGGTCTACATTTCTGGGTAGTTTCTGCGAATTTGTTGGAGCATAAAACCATGGGCATCTGTGAGGCTTTCCTCTGATATAAGAGCTGAGCCATTAGGCTCTGCTTCAAAGGAGCAAGGGCCCTGGAGGAGGCTGCTGAGGCAGGCTTTGTGACACCAGGCCCTGGAGAGGTTCAGGAGAGGGCATGGCATGTCTGCAATGGGTTAGACATCAAATGCCTGGAGGCAGGTGCAGAGCGCCTCCAATCTCTTTCAACTCAAGGACTCAGTGTGCAGCACGGTGAGTGTGGACAGGGGAGGGGACCCAGCCCTCTGCCTAGGACCATCAAAGGGTGGCTTCTAGCACACAGGAGCAGGGAGTCCATCCAAGCATCCCTAAAAGGGCAAGTCCACAGGATCTCTGACGGCCCATCTGTTTTGCTTATGCAGCTCAAGAGGGACTAAAAAACTAGGAAAGCAACCTTCAGAGTGTCAGAGGCACTGATCAGTGGCCAATTACCAGTTATGCACTCAGTGGAAAACTCTGGCTCCTCAGCCATGAGCAATGTGCCAGGATCTTCTCTGGGCTTCTCTCACTCACCTCTAGCAAGGACTGTGATGTCTCAGACCAGGATACTAATCACATGCTCTTGTTTCCCTGCCTTTGTTTTAGAAGAACCTCTGCACTATCATCTCACCTTAAAATTTGAATAGAGCAACTGAGAAAACATCTTCTGAGATTTGGGAAGTTCTCACGTAATTTGGTTTTGTACCAGTCTTCAAAACCTTCCAGCTACACTGGCCACGCTATATTTTCAAATTAATCTCTCACTGCTCTAGCTCTATGGCCATCTTCTTCCTCTGGACCACTTAATCATGAAACCAGAAAATCCTACCCAGAGAAGGCAGAAAACAGAGGACAAGAGTCTCCATTTCTTTGAGTCCATCACCTGATGGTCCCATCTGATTTTCTGGTGGATCAAGGATCTGAGCGTGTCCTCAGAGAGCAATACTCATTGCAACCAAGACCATTTTCATGTTAATCCCCAGGAGACAGCTGCAGAGACAGACCTGACACTTGGGCCATCATAGTGACCTGGCTTCCATCCATGACTTTGAGATCAGAGAGGCCCTGCAGGAAGATGGGTGCAGTGGGCTTGCTGGGAGCCACAGGCAGAAGGTACTCGCTCTTCCCGCTACTCTTCTTTTCTGTGTGGTAGAAAACAGAACGTGGGGTGAACATTCATGCATTCATTCAACAAACACAGACTAAATGACCACTTGGTACATGACTATGTTGATGCTCAGGTTCCCACCAGAAACTGGCAGCTAACAGATAAAGAGTGTTAAGAGTTCCTAGAGATCATTAGGAACAAGATGCCTCCCATTTCTCTGCTTGGCAATGAAAATGTTCTTGCCTGATAGCCAGGAATGAACAATGAGTTCCTATAAGTTTGTGAGTTTTTAAAACATTTTTTTTGTTTTTCAAATAAATGATACACTCACATACAAAATTCAAAAGGTACCAAAGAGTATGGCAAGTCTCCCTCCCACCCCATCCCCCAGCCACCAGTGATCTGTCCTCAGAGGCAACGAGTTTTCAGTTTCTTGTTCATCTTGCCAGAGATGATCTACGTGTGTAACATATGGAAGCAAACAGGCATTTTATTTTCTTCTTAAAAAGTAAATGAAAGCACGTTATACAAAATAGTTGGCATCTTTTTAACTTAACAGCACATCTTGGTGTCTCTCATAAGACAGAACTGAAGAGCTTCTTTGTCACTTTCTATAATTATATGGTGCTCCATTCCCATCCTAGGAGGTTTTAAGCACCTCACAAAAGCCAGACACTACACTCATTAAAATGGCTAAAAATAAAAAGACATCACATCCCAAGAGTTGGTCTTGACAAGGATGTGGAGCAACTTGCAACTCTCATACATGGCAGGTGGTACAGAACCTCCTGAAAACAGTCTGGCAGTTTCTTAAAAAGTTAAACATATACTTCCCTTAGGATCTAGTCGTGCTACTCCTGGGTATGTCCCCAAGAGAAATGCAAGCACATATCCATACAAAGTCTTGTACGCAAACTTTCAGAGCAGCTTCATTCACAACAGCTGCAAACTAGAAATGACCCAAATGTCCATTAACAGATGAGTAAAACAAATTGTGATATATCCACACAATGGAATATTACTCAGCAACAAAAAAGAATGAACTACTGAGGGCACCACAGCAGGGATGAATCTCACAATAATTATGTTGAATGAAAGACACCAAGCTGTAGGACCAGCTACTCAGGAGGCTGAGGTGGGAGGATCACTTGAGCCTGGGAGGTTGAGACTGCAGTGAGCTATGATCACACCACTGCACTCCAGCCTGGGAGACAGAGCAAGACTCTGTCTCAAAAGCAAAAACAAACAAACAAACAAAAAAAGGAAGAAGCCAGACAAAGAGAGAGTACATATTGGATGACTCCATTTATATAAAATTCTAGAAAATGCGAAGTCCAGTGACAGAAAGCAGGTCAGTAGTGGTGTAGGGCAGAGGACGGGGGGTTGGATTATAAAGTGGCATGAGGAAACATTTGGGGACAATGAGAATTTCACTTTAAAAAATCATGGCAAAGGTTTCATGTGTGTACATACGGCAAAACTTAACAAATTAGACAACTTAAGTCTACGTAGTTTATTGTACATCAATAATACCTCAATAAAAACTAGGAGAAAAAATCAATTTCTCTGAAAGAGGGAGTGTGTCGGCAAGTCAAGGAGGAGGGTGAGAGGCCTGGCCCCTCATTCACATTCAGTTTCTTGTGGAGGTGGGTGAACAGCCTTTCCTCATTCTTGGAATCCTCGCCTCACAGGAGCTGAAGGGGAGGGGGCTGCAGAGTGGCTGGCCCTGCCATCCGCGTCTCACAGGGGACAATCCTGGTGCAGGACAAGCCATGGCTGCCCAGCGTCTGGTCTCTCTCTTGGTCCTGTGAGCCAGGCAGCTTGACTTTTAGTAATGCCGTTTTCGCGTTTTTTGTTTTTGTTTTTGGCAGGTGCAACTGTTGAGAAGGGGAGGGTTAGGATATCTCTAACTTAAACCCTAAGTTTCTGGGGAAAGGACAGCCGGCATTTTGGGTTTTTATCAACACAGGACCACAAATACTAGACTTTCTTCAGGAAGCGGAACCATGGGGAGGTTTCCAGGGTATATAATGTATCTGGGCAGGTGTCGCCTCCAAAGTTGCCACTGAATTTTTATCCACTGCCATGGAAAATGAAAGCAGGCCTACTGTAGAACTCTCCTAGCCCAACCTCTGGGAACCTTGATGGGGAGAAGCTGGGAAGGTCCAGGAGGCTGGAGGAAAACCCCAAAGCAGGTGCAATTGAAGGGCATGGAGCCTGAGTGTGAGAGCAGGTAACCCCCAACGGTCCCCTTCGAAGATGGGGCTCTCAGGCCCTTGCTGCTCTCCAGTGCTCCTGACTCAGCATTGCAGCCTTTGACAGAGGGCTACCAGGGGCCTTGGCAGAAGCTCCAGGAGTGGGCTTGGGGACACAGGACTGGAAATACATAGATCTATCTCGTTTCTCTCACTAGGCTGCAGCAGTCAGGAGAGCTGGCTGCCTCGGGAGAGTTGAGGAATTTCCTGTCTTGCACAGACTGAGAAGGCTCAAGGACAAAATGTTTTTGTCTTTCCACAGCACTCCCTGTTCCTGCCTCTCTGCAATCTCAGCGAGTCCCCAGCCTTACAGAGCTTCATGCAGATGGGCTCAAATTCTTAGATGCTACGGGAACGTCACCAATTCCAGCGCACTCCCCTTTAAACCTGTGGCAGTCTCCTCTTCAACCCCACCTTCTCTTGGTTCTTCCCACCGCCCCTGTTTCCTGGGGGTTTGGCAAAGCCAAGTCACCCTGTGGGTCTCAGCCATTGCGGACTAAAAGCCTATCTGCCCCTCCCTCCCCTGGGAGCTCAGAAGTATGCATGAAAGGGTGGCCTGGGAGCTGCCTCCCACCTGGCAGCTCACTGGTTCCACCTGCAGCTGTGGAGGGGATCCCGGCCTCAGGTAAGTCTCTGCCTCCGTCTGAAGCCCCACTTCCTCATCGGTCTCTGGGGGGATTCGTGGTATCATCACAGGACTTTGGGTAGTTTTAAAGAGATAATAGGTAAAAATACTTTGTACAACCATTCACTATCAATGAGAACATTTGTATGAGGCTGGCATGAGAACTGACTCACACTTATCCACTTGGGCTCAATTACTTGATGGGTTTATCAGCAGCCAAAGAACCAATGGAGTCTGGGCCTCACCCAAGGATTATGCACTCATTTTTATAGGACCTGAGGCAAATACTGTTAGGAATACAAATGCATTGCTTAAAAATATCATGGGATATATCTCAAAGTAAATTGAGGACAAGCTTTCATTGCACCCCCTCCAGGAGATGAGTGAGTGAACTTGGGAGGAACCGCCAATATTTAGTTCTGGTGTCACTCATTGCCTCTGGCCCTGTGTTTTGTTCCCCAAAGCCCTACAGCAAGAATGAAGGGAAGATGGAAATGATTGGGAGTGAATGTTCAGAACGAGCCTGTTCTCAGACAGGCAAGGTGGGACCCAGTTCCAACTCACCACTCCACTGTACTGGTGCAGAGACAAGGAGAGACTTAATTAAGGGGAAGTGACTTGGCTAACATCATGGGGCCAGTGTGGGCAGACCCAGAGCCTTCTGACGACAAGGCCGGGATGTTACGTAGGCGTCTCTTCAAAGGGAACCCGTCTCCTCCAACGGTGCCCATGGTGACCGCTCCAGGACAAACACACCGTCAGCTGACCCACATCCTAGATCCTTGACAACTGAGAAAAACTAAAGCAGAACAGAGACAAGCCAGGTGAAAAAGGCAACACGTGTGTGTGTGTGTGTGTGTGTGTGTGTGTGTGTGTGTGTGTATTTCAATTCATTCCAAAGCCAAACAAATTATTCTGGCTCATCTCTGGCCTCTAGACTCTATCAGTTTCTGCTCACTCTTCTGTGGACTTAGGTAAAATACGAAGGGACAGATGGAAACTGACATTCTTAACTCATGGCCCTGGCTGTGTGATCTGAAGCAACCTTCCCAAAGCAAGCCTCGGTGTTCTCTCCTCCAAACTTATGGCAACATAATACTGAAAAGTATGATGTCTACATCATCAGTTTAATGCGTGGTAAT
Source organism: Pongo pygmaeus (assembly GCF_028885625.2). NCBI lineage: Eukaryota > Metazoa > Chordata > Mammalia > Primates > Hominidae > Pongo > Pongo pygmaeus. The sequence continues at coordinate 58,559,399 of NC_085930.1, read as the reverse complement.
ATTGCAGGGTTTTAGATGATTAAAAAATAACATATAAAACAGCTAGAACAATACATGGCACACAAGAAGTATAAAAATCAATGTTTTCTGACTTTCCCAACCCAACTGACTCCTTTGGTTGTGGAAATTCAACCTGATAATAACTACAATGAGAAAAACCCCCCAAACCAGAACTTTCACATAACGATGATTCCTTATAAAGCCCAGCACTCCAGGATTCTAAAAGATGTTCACAGCTCATTCAGTGTTATCCTCAACATCTCAGAAGTATTGGGCAGATTGTGTCTGTCTTACAGTGGAGGGAGCTGAGACTCAGAGAAAGAAGCTCGCCTGTCCTAAGGTCCTGGGGCTGTGATGCCCCACAAGGAGGGGGATGCTGCTGGCGGGGTCCTGGTCTGAGTACTTTCCCTTGACTGTCCTGGGAGCAGAGGCAGGTCTCAATTCTGTTAGGAGCTTTCTGTCATCATTCATATTCATGTCCAGAGCTACCCATTACCCCGGGAGTCACTCCTCTCTGCTTGTCCTTGGCCTCCTTCTAGCATCATCCTGGTTCAAGGACCAGGGTCGGAGGCAAGAGGCCCCCGGTGGCAAGTTTGTCTCAGAGAGCCCGAGCCTTCTTCATCTTGGGAGGACACACACTGGCCATGGCACACAAATGACAAGGGATGCTTTGCCGGGACCTGCCCAGCTCAAATGGGGCCACACTAAATATACCCTGGGTTTCCCCACAGCTGTGCTTCCTGCTGCTCTGCTGAGACTGAGCCCTTCTTTCTGGAGTGCAGGAAGGGCTGAGTCTCCTTGTTTTCCTTGCCTAGGATTAAGGATCTGAAGTGTATTTATCTGTTGCTCTGTTACTTGGTATTAGCCAATTCACTCCCGGACTCAGTCATTAAACTGCCACTGTCCCATTTTGACAGAATGGAAAAGGATTGATCGGGCCATCCTCCAATGGAAAAGACAAGCACAATGACTAAGAATAAGCCAAAGCAGATGCTGACAAGTAAAAATGATGCCATATAGATGAAGCTGTTAATAGGACTTAAGAAAGAGCAAGAATGGGAGAACGGGAAGAACAGAGAGAAGAGAAAGAAAGAGAGGGAATGTGAGGAAGAGAGAAGGGGAAAAGGGAAGCAAAGGAAGGGGGAGAGAATGAGAGACAGAGACAGATACACGCACCCCCCCACTTTATGATTCTACTGACCCATGGAGTTTTTCTGTCCTTGCCATTTTGGCTGTTTCTGACTCATTAGAAGTTGTTTTTGAAGCCAGTTCCTAGTCATGAAACTAAACATGAAATGATCACTCTGGTGAAGCAAAAGCATCAAACGAATGACCTATCAGGATCCCAGAGCAGCCACACAGAAAGCCCATGGGCTGAAGCAGGTGGGGGCCTGGTGCTGCTGCTGATCGACTGGGCTACTGTGGCAGCTGACATCACCTCCTGAGCATCACTTTCTTCATCCGTAAAGTGAATTCGGAAGGGTCAAGTGGAGTTGTTGTGAGAATTAAATAAAACAAGCCAGCTTTTCTAGCCAATTAGACTTTTCCTATCAAACAATTCCTTCTTAAAAACAAATTGATAGTGGTTTTACTTTAAAAACCTAATATAAATTGATACCCAACATGGCGTTTTGGAAAGCTTTTATTTAGAGGAAGAGTTAGACACCCACAAAACGGGAGCAGTTTGTTACCTCTTGCACTAATTCTTCTTATAAAATAACCAGTAAAGCCTCTTCTTCAAACCCAGCACCAGGAGTGAGGCCTTTACCTCTTCTAGGACCTGACACTAGGAACCCACTGCTGCCTTTGTCCTGGTGGCTGGCCAGGACCTGGCATCTCCTTCTGCACTATAGTAACTCTCCTGTCTTCCCTTCACAGCCCTTCCTTTTCTTTCTGTGATTTTAGCAGGAAAAACAACTACATTCTGAATTTCTCCTTATAAGTATGTTTTTCTACCTGCTAACATTTGCTGGTCAACTTGCTACTTTCTGAAGACGCAAGCGCCTGGATCCAAATTTGCATTCAATGCATGTTTGCCTTAATCTTGGATCTGCCAAATATTTTCCTTAGGCTTTGAACATGAGCTGTATTCCTTAGTTACTACAATGCAAAATACCATTCCAACAGCAATTCTGATTCACTCCAAACCCCGTTATACTATGGAAATTCAACAGATCACCACTTGAGGGGGCAACATGGAAGCACAGTTCCCCCATCTTTCTTTATTTGGAGTTGAAAATCCAGCATGGTCCAGGGATCACCACCAGCCTCCTCCTTTCCCTAAATATCGGGATTGTTAACTCTGGAGGATTCATCAAAGGAGAGTTACATTCTCCCTGCTGACGCGCCACGCAGCCCCTTCCCATTTCCAGGGGGTTTGTGCAAGCTGTAAATCCCCGGGGCATCTGAATTCCCCTTAAACAAAAGGCTGTCTCCTAACCAAACAGAACCTTCTTGAAGTCAGCAAAATGGATACTTTGTGGCATAAAAAGGATTTTTCCTCCCATAGCCTTGTTTTCTTTTGGCCTCCCTTCCTCCCAGAACTTAAGAAGCAAATGGGAAGAGAAGTGTGCGAGGAAAAGAATGAAAAGAACAATGACGTATAATATCCCAAAAAAGATCTCTGACAAGAAATGATAGGGTTGCTAGCTGGGAAGCAAGGATCACTGAAACCACAGCCTTTTCACTGTCTTAGAAGTTATAATCACACTCTCAACATAAAGGTATGGCATCCAAACCACCCACTGCTCCCTCCCGGTGCGGGCCTGGAAGCCACACTCTCAGTTACACTGTCATCACACGGGTCACATTTTGCCACTAGGAGCTCAATGCTGCGATTCTGGATGGCATTCTTGATCTGGGTCTCCATGTAATTATGACCGACTATGGGCTGTAGAGGTGGAGAGTTATAAAGCTCTATAACGGCCCTATTAGTAAAATGAGGCTCAAGTTCTATGGTATGGGCACAAATGTACACGTATATGATCAGAAGTCTTTCTGTAACACAAAGAACCCACGTGGTACACAAACCCAATTCTGTACTCAACCTACATAAAATGAAAATATTGGTTATAAATTTTAACACCTACTGTGTACACCTACTGTGATACTATTCCTAATATCTTAAAAATAAATACGACTCCTAATATCACAGTTGGTGTACACACTGTGATATTATTCGTAATATTCCAGCGGGATGTTACTCCTCAGGTCACAGGGGGTTAATACCCTGGGACAGTATTCATCATATTCCAGGGCGGTGATACTCCTAAAGTCACAGGCTGTGTACCCCCTGTGATATTATTCCTCCTATTCTAGGGGGATGTTACTCCTAATGTCACAGGGATGTTCACCCTGTGATATTATTCATAGTATACCAGAGGGATATTAGTACTAAAGTCACAATGCGTGTACACCTTGTGATATGATTCGTAATATCCTAATGTCACAGGGGGTGTGTTCCCTGTGATATTATTCCTAACATCCTAGATGGATATAGCTCCTAACGTCACAGGGTGTGTACACCTTGTCACATCATTCATAATATCCTAAAACTACGTTATTCCTCAGGTCACAGGGGGTGTTCACCCTGTGATATTATTCGTCATAGTTTTGTGGGAGGTTACTCCTAATGTCACACGGGGTGTACACAGAGTCACACAGTGATATGACTTGTGATAGTCTATAGAAATGTTACTCGTAAATCACAGGGGCTGTTCGTCCTGTGATATTATTCATAATATTCTAGGGGAATGTTACTACTATTGTCACAGGGGGTGTACACCCTGTGATATGACTCATCATATTCCAGCGGGATGTTACTACTAATGTCACAATGCGTGTACACCCTGTGATATTATTTGTAATATCCTGAAGAGTTGTTACTGCTAAGGTCACAATGCATGCACAAACTCTGATGTTATTCATTATGTCCTCGGGGGATGTTACTCCTAATGTCACACGGGGTGTACTCCCTGTCATATTATTCATAATATCCAAGGGGGATGTTATTTTTAATGTCACCGGGGGTGTATATCATGCGAATTCAACACCTATGATACTATTCCTAATATTCTAGGGGCGTGCTCTTCCTAATGTCACATGGGGTGTACACCATGTGTGTACACCTGCTGTGATATTATTCATAATATCCTAAGGGAATGTTACTCCTGATGACACAGGCTGTGTACACCATGTGTGTACACTGTCTTGGTTATTATTCATATCCCCCTAGGATATCTAGGGGGATGTTTCTTTTAATGTCACAAAGCGTGTACAAAATGTCACGGAAGTTGTACACCTTGTGACGTTATCTGTAATACCCTAGAAGGATGTTACTCCTCATGGGTCACAGGGGTGTACACACTTTGATATTATTTGTAATCTCATAGAGAGATATTACTTCAAATATCACAGTGGATGTATGCACATAGTGTATACCCTGTGATATTATTCATAATATCCTAGGGAGATACAACTCCTGATATCACAGTGTGTGTACCTCGTGTGTGTACACCCTTGACATTAGTCGTAATATCCAGGGTAAATATTACTCCTAATATCATGCTGTGTGCACACCCTGTGATATTTTTCATCATTTTTTAGGGAGATATTGCTTCTAATATCACAGTGGGTGTACCCCATATGTGTAGACTCTGTGACGGTATATTTTATATCCTAGGGAGGTATTACTCCTAATATCACAGTGGGTGTTCACCCTGTGATATCATTCTTATTTGACCTTGCTGCCTTTTTTAACCCACACTACAAAAGGAATGGAACAGATAAGAAGATATTGAGATTAGACTGTGCTGCCATGCGGCCGCCACAGGACACTTTTAATATCCCTGTTTCTCAGGCTGTAGATGAAGGGGTTCAGCATGGGGGTGACCACTGTGTACATCACTGAGGCCACTGCAGCCTTTCTCAGGGAAGATGACACATCTGAACTGAGGTACCCTCCAAAGCCTGGTCCATAAAATAAGCAAACAACTGACAGGTGAGATCCACAGGTGGAGAAGGCTTTATACCTCCCACCTGATGATGAAACCCTCAGAATGGAGGAAACAATTTTATAGTAAGAGAAAAGCGTCCCCGATATGGCAAGAAAACCAAATACGGCAGCAGAGAAATACATGATGATGTGATTGGTGAAGGTGTCACAACATGCAAGATGGGGGAGTTGAGAAGGGTCACAGAAGAAATTAGGAATTTCCACATCCTTGAAGCAGGTCATTTGTAAGGCAATCAAGCTGTGCAGCTGGGTGTCTAAAAGACTGAGAAAAAAAAAAGACAACAAAACTAGGAAGCCACAGAAAGACAGGTTCATGATGGCTGAATGTTATAGAGGGTGACAGATGGCTACAAACCGGTCATAGGCCATCACACGCAGGAGCATGTCTCTCTTCCATGCCTCCAAAAATGGCAAAGAGAGACATCTGAGTCAGGCAGCCTGCATAGGAGACGACTCTGCTGTGAGATTGAATGTCCACAATCATCTTGGGGACCGTGGTGGAGGTGAAACCGATGTCAGGCAAGGACAGGTTGGAGAGGAAGAAGTACATGGAGGTGTGGAGGTGGGAGTCAGGGCTGACGGCCAGGATGATGAGCAGGTTCCCCAGCACCGTGACCAGGCACATGGACAGGAACAGCCCAGCGAGGACCGGCTGCAGTTCTGGATCCTCTGAGAGTTCTAGGAGGAGGAATATGGAGACATCTGTTAGATTCTGTGGGTCTGTAGAGTTTGGACACCTTTTGCCTAGAAAAGAGGGTTGAAAAATCGGAAACAAGTAAACCAACACCCAGCATTGTGTCTGCATTTTGGATAGAAGCAATTCACAAGTAATGTTTTCAGATTCCAGAGCTATCCACGCTCAGCAATATTTTGCAGTTCTGACAAACTCAATTGTCTTCTAATGCTTTCATCATTGATTTCTGTGTTATTCACTTCTTGCTGTACACACCTGCCTTAGAGACACTAGATTCAAGAATGTTCCAAGAGCCAGATCATCATATATAACAAATTGGTAATTGCTAGAAAATACAGCCTATCTTTTCTGAAGAAAAATACGTAATAAAACCATTCTCTTCACTTTAAGAGAAAGGTTATCCTAATTAAAGGAAATTAAGAACTCAAATATTTTATTTTATTTGAATAGATTGATACAAATTCCCTTGATTGAGAACATTTATAAACACTAACAGCTGAGACCATGCCATCTGCAAATGAAATTAAAGTTGATAGTTCATAAACAGAAAATAGTTCCACATGCCAGTTAGGTCCTAGTGATTTCATCATTATGTTTTCTGACTTTTCTCCTTCAGGAGAATAATTGCTTACTCAAATCAGTGGGTCTTGTTTTAAAATTCATGGAAGCTATAACTCCTGTCCTTAGCTTAGGTGGACTTAGAGTTTTCATCAGAAATTTGGCCAGACACAGTGGCTCATGCCTGCAATCCCAGCACTTTGGGAGGCCGAGAAGGGCAGATCACAAGGTCAGGAGATCAAGACCATCCTGGCCAACATGGTGAAACCCCGCCTCTACTAAAAATACAAAAACTTCGCCCAGTATGGTGGCGCACACCTGTAGTCCCAGCTACTCGGGAGGCTGAGGCAGGAGAATGGCTTGAACCTGGGAGGCAGAGGCTACAGTGAGCCAAGATCACACCACTGCACTCCAGCCTGGGCAACGAGAGCACAACTCCATCTCAAAAAACAAAAAACAAAAAGAATCAAGTAAGCTGAAGTCACACTGATGACAGCCAATTTTTGTGAACCAAGGAAGTGTCAATTCAATAATTAACATAGATTTTTACTTTTGTTATCTCCTATGTGCCAAGCAAGATACAGCCTCTGGGCAATCAGAAACAAAAGAGACTCGCTTGTTCCTCTCACAATACTCAGTACTTACTGAGATAAGGACAAAATAAAATGTCCTGTCTGGAATGCAGGGAAACCAGAACTTCAGGTCAGGGGATATTTCCGTTGAATTCTATGGAGTTTAAGCCTAAAATATTAACGAATGTATCTAAAATGCACTTTGCCTTTACTTTATGCATCCACCACGTAGAGATCACGAAGCGGGCACCCACGATCGGTTTAATCATCGCTCACTTCCATTGGATCAACTAGAAATCAACTCAGATGAGAGTGTTGAGTCTCAGAGGATGGACATCTCACCCCTTGCCATACAGACAAGTAGAAAGGGTGGTATTGAAAATTAATGGCCAGACTCTAAGTCCCAGGTACTATACTTCATGGTCTTCCAACTCTCAAAAAGTTGTGGGATTTTCTGTTTTTCCTTTTGTTTTTTTGAGACGGAGTCTCATTCTGTTGCCCAGGCTGCAGTGCAGTGGAGTGATCTCAGCTCAATGCAACCTCCCCATCCCAGGTTCAAGCTATTCTCTTGCCTTAGCCTGCCGAGTAGCTGAGATTACAGGCACCCGCCACTATGCCCAGCTAATTTGTTTCTATTTTTAGTAGAGACGGGGTTTCACCATGTTGGCCAGGCTGGTCTCGAATGCCTGACCTTGTGATTCACCTGCCTCAGCCTCCCAAAATGCTGGGATTACAGGCGTGAGCCACCGCGCCCAGCTTCAAAAAGTTTTAAGCAGACCTCAGAGGTCTTAACCACAGGCACATCTGAGGAGCATTTTTGAAATGGTTTCCAGCTTCCTCGATAGGAGTGGAAGCCAAGCTCTGAATTTGTGACTCCTTTGAGGAAGTCGAGAGCTGTAAGGAAAGCCAGGAACAGAGGCAAGGGAAAGATACGTCCCGGATGACCCTGTGCCAATTCTTTCTGGAATCTTTGATGTGATCTCAGCTGCCCTTTCTATACTTGACACAGTGATTGTGGTGCCCACTGGTCTAGCTGTGGTCTACAGGGAACCCCCAAAGGGAAGGGCACAGTGAGCAGGGGCATCGGCCTGAGTGACAAGGATTTGAGAGGGCAGGTTGGATACAGGGACAGGACTGGCCAAATGCCATATGTCTGGACTTAGACTGCCTGGTTCAAATGGGACTTCACCTTTTTTGACTTCATATTCTGGTACAAGTTATATGAAAATGTGTTGCTCCTTTTCTAGTCTGTAAAATAATAATGAAATTGTGCACTAATAACTGGGAGACTACGCAGATGAAATGAAACAAGCTGCACAGACCACAGAGCTCAGAGCCTGGTCTTTGGGAAGCCCTTAGTAGGGGTTCATGACGCCATGGTGTCTGTCGTCATCCTCTTTATCCTCATCATCACCTTCATAATATAATCTTTTTGTTGTTCTGAGGGAATAGTTTAGAGGGACTCATTCCCTGCTATCATGGGTGAGATGTCTATGAAAAGGACAACCAGTGGGGGAGGAAAGCAAAATTTTGCGTAAGATTTCTGAGACCCCCCCACCACAACCAAGAACAGAAACTCCACAGTCTGCTGAGCTGATAGTTTGCACATTGGTCTCCTCCCATCTGCCCACAGCACTCTCCTGTTTGTCCTGAGGATGAGGAAAGAAAACAAGGCTCCCGACCATCCCTCAGCACTCACTGAACTGCCCTTCCCCTCTGCTGGGCCATGACCACGGAGAACAGGTCCACTGTCCTCCCTGCGTGGTGCACATTGGAGGCTCAGATTCCGTCCTCAAGGCTGGCAAGAAGACAGGGTGAGACATGAGCCTCCTGATACAGGTGACGGGTGTGGAGCCCACAGCACTGGAACCTCACACTGCAGGGCTGGAGGCACAGACTGAGTATTTACTATTCTATGGCCTGGGGCGCTCAAGACACAGAGCTCCTCATTAGCCAAAGTCACCCAAGTTCCCCAACCTCTAAGGATTTCCTCATAATAATGCAAGAAGAAAAGTGAGTGTCCATAGAAGATTTGGGGCTCTTCCTCTAATCAGGAGAAAGCTTGTGTGTACTATTCGCTTCTTTCTTTTCTTTTTAAAGATCCAACTGCTTTAATTTTCATCTTTTATTATGCGAAAATATATCATGTATAAATATTAAAAGTTATAAATATATATTATTTCATATGGAATGGCCAGTGTAAACACTTACAATTCCCACTATTTTTCAGTTTACAGTTTAATCACATTAAGTACATTCACATTGTTTAGCAGCCATCACCGCCATCATCTCCAGAACAGTTTTATCTTTCAAAATGGAAATTGCACCCATTGACCAAACTCTCCATTCCTCTCTCTCTCCCACCCCTGGGGGCCACCATTCTATTTTGCAACTCCATGAGTTTAATTACTCTAGACACTTGATCTAAGTGGAATCATACCGTGTTTAATTTTTTCCTTTTTTTTTTTTTTTTTGGTTTTGTTTTGGAGACAGAGTCTTTCTCTGTCACCCAGGCTGGAGTGCAATGGCGTGGTCTCGACTCACTGCAACCTCCACATCGTGGGTTCAAGCGATTCTTGTGTCTCAGTCTCCTGAGTAGCTGGGATTATAGGCATGCGCCACCACTCCCAGCTAATTTTTGTATTTTTAATAGAGACGAGCTTTCACCATATTGGCCAGGCTGATCTCGAACTCCTGACCTTAAGTGATCCGTCTGCCTCAGCCTCCCAAAGTGCTGGGGTTGAGCCACTGAGCCTGGTCGTGTCTATCCTTTTGGGATTTATTTATTTCACTGACTATAATGTCTTCAAGGTTCATCCATGTTGCAGCCTGTGTCAGAAGTGCCTGTCTGGTTTTTTGGGGTTTTTTTTTTTTTGGTTTTGTTTTGTTTTGTGTTTACATGGAGTCTCCCTCTGTTGCACAGGCTGGAGTGCAGTGGCACAATTTGGGCTCACTGCAACCTCTGTCTCCTGGGTTCAAGCAGTTCTTGTGCCTCAGCCTCCTGAGCAGCTGGGACTATAGGCAGACGCCACCACGCTCGTCTAATGTTTTCCATTTTCAGTAGAGACAGGGTTTCACCAAGATGGCCAGGCTGGTCTTGAATTCCTGACCTCAGGTAATCCGCCCACCTCGGTCTTCCAAGATGCTGGGATTACAGGCATGAGCCACTGCACTGGCCAGAAGTGCCTGCATTTTTAAGGCTGAATAGTCTTCCATTGTATGAATGAACTGCAGTGTGCTTTTTCATTCATCTGTCCACGAACCCTTGGGTTGCTTCCACATTTTGGCTGTTGTGAATAATGCTGCTATGAATATGGGTGTACAAATATCTCTTCCACTCCTGGCTTCTAATTCTTTTTGCTAGGTACCCACAAGTGCAACTGCGGGAACATCTGATCATTTTGTTTCTAATTGTTCCAGTACACGCCATACTATTTTCCCTGTTCCTTCACAGTTTTACATTCCCTCCAATCATATTCGAGCATTCCTGCTTCCCTCTAGTCTCACCAATGCTTGTTTGTTTACCATATCCATCCTAATGTGTGGTATTACATTCCTGGTTTGATTTGCGCTTCCCTATGATTAGTGATTTTGAACACCATTTTAGATGCTCATTGGCCATTGCTATATCTTCTTTAGGGACACATCTACTCGAGTCTTCTGACCATTGTTAATGGGATGCTTTGGGTTTCTTGTTGTCTAGTTCTAGCTGTTCTTTATATATGATGGATATCAGCCTCTTTTCAGATATATGATTTGCAAATATTTTTCCTCATCGATGGGTTATCTTTTCACTCAGTTCACAGGGTTTTTTGATGCACAAAAGTGTCTGTCATTTAGATGTAATCCAAGGAATCTAATTTTCTTTTGTTGCCTATGCTTTTGGTGTCATATCCCAGAAAGCATTGCCCTATCTGATGTCATGGAAGTGTGGCCAATGTTTTCTTTTAGGCATATTATACTTTTAGCACTTGGGATTAGGTCTTTGATCCAGTTTGTGTTAAGTTTTGCACCTGGTGTGACTTAGGGTCCACCTTCATTCTTCTGCATGTGGAAATCAAGTTTCTCCAACACCATTCCTTGAAAAGGCTGCTTTTCCACCAATGAACTTTCTTAGCACTCATGTTAAAAATCATTTGAACATATAGGTGAGAAGTTATTTCTGGGCTCAAAAACAAACAAACAACAGACAACAGATAAGGATAGAGCATGCGCCGGGTGCGGTTGCTCACGCCTGTAATCCCAGCAGTTTGGGAGGCCGAGGCGGGCGGATCACCTGAGGTCAGGAGTTCAAGACCAACAGGGAGAAACCCCCGTCTCTACTACAAATACAACATTAGCTGGGCATGCTGGGGCATGCCTGTAATCCCAGCTGCCCGGAAGGTGGAGGCAGGAGAATCGCTTGAACCCAGGAGGCAGAGGTTGCGCTGAGCCAAGATGGCACCATTACACTCCAGCCTGGGCAACAAAAGCAAAACTCCATCTCAAAACAAAAAACCAAAACCAAAAAAACCAGCAAGATTTCCAGAGCAGAAAGAGAATAGCTTAAAAAACAGCATAATGAGAAAGGTAGGAAGCTTCTTACCAAAGCATCTGGAAATATGCAAGAAATTCTTGTGAGCTAAAATTTTCATACTGTGCTATCAAACACTAGAACTCACTTATTCCATCTTACTGTATTTTGGGACCCAATTATCCATTTCTCTTCATTCCCCATCCCACCCCTTTTCTTCCTAGTGTCTGCTAACCACCTTTATACTTTCCACCTTCCTGAGATTCCTTTTGTGTGTAGGTGTGTGATGGAGTCTCTTTCCGTTGCCCAGGTTGGAGTATACAGGCACAATCTGGGCTCACTGCAACCTCCGCCTCCCAAGTTCAAGTGCTTCTTGGGCCTCAGCCCTCCGAGTAGCTGAGACTACAGGCACGCATCACCACGCCCGGCTAATTTTTTGTGTTTTCAGTAGAGACAGGGTTTCACCATGTTGGCCAGGTGGGTCTTGAACTCCTGGACTCAAGTGATCCATGCAACTCAGCCTCCCAAAGTGCTGGGGTTACAGGCCTCAGCCACCACACCTGACCAAGATTGTCTTTCTTATTCCTACATATAAGTGAGGACATGTAAGATTTGTCATTCTGTGCCTGGCTTATTTCACTTAATACACAGACCTGCAATCTCATCCATTTTGTCTGCAGTAGAGAGGATTTTATTCCTTTTTAGGCTGAATAATACTTCATTGTGTGTGTATAGCACAGTTTCTTAATTGAACAAATTTCTAAAAAGCAAATATTTTTAAAATGTCTCGGAATGTGAAACTTTAGAGATACTGTGCCCATTTTATTCTTCTATTTCCCATCTTATGTATATGCAAGTGTATGACAAAGCAACAATCAGTGTGTGTATAAATCTATAACTTCAACAAATGTAAAATGAAAATGCTAAGTGGTGGCTGGGCGCGGTTGCTCACGCTTGTAATCCCAGCACTTTGGGAGGCCGAAGCCGGCGGATCACCTGAGGTCGGGAGTTCAAGACCAGCCTGACCAATATGGAGAAACAGTGTCTCTACTAAAAATACAAAAAAAAAAAAAAAAAAAAAAATCAGCCGGCCATGGTAGCGCATGCCTGTAATTGCAGCTACTTGGAAGGCTGAGACAGGAGAATCGCTTGAATGCAGGAGGCAGAGGTTGCAGTGAGCCGAGATCGTGCCATTGCACTGCAGCCTGGGCAACAAGAGTGAAACTCTGTCTCAAAAAAAAAAGAAAAAAACAAGAAAATGCTAAGTGGTAAGAAAAAACAGCATAATAAAAATTTGTATGGTGTTGATGGACAATGCATTTGAAGATAATATTTGAAGAAATCATATTGCAATTAACTTCTGTTCTTACTCATTGGAACTTGATGCCTCTAAAAACTTTGTCATTGGAACCACCTCTGGTGCTAAAAAAAAAAAAAAAAAAAGGGGTCACATACCAACACAGGTGCAAGTAAATCAGAATTTCAGGTAATGAGACCCAGGCCTCATCATTTGTAAGCTCCCCAGGTGATTTGACTCAAAGCCAAGATTGAGGACGGATAACATGGATCTCTACACATAACCTGCCTAAAGAGATTCTCTAGAAGCAGTTTATAAAGAAATTCCACATGAACTCTGGAAGAGGATATGAATTTGATGTACAGTATGTCCTCACTTAACATCTTTGAAAGTCTCTTGGAATCTTCACCTTTAAGCAAAATTATGGATAGTGAAACCACTTATTCCTCATCAACATTATAACCAGACAACTTTGAACACACCAATGGTGTTGGAGGACCTGCTGTACATTGTTTCCATAAAGTCAGTCTTCAGGGAATTCCAAAGTGAAGTGAGGACTTCGTGTATATAAATGATGGTTGTGATTCCACCTGGATGACAGGGTTATTGCTCAGAAACTAAAGGAGGCCGCCTAGGTATAGAAGATTCAGTCATGAGGTTTCTGCTAAACAAAGGATCCCAGAATACTCACCCATTCCAGTTAAAGGCATAACGAAGAAAGCAATATTCACACGGGAAATGTGGAAATGAATAAAAGCCATCAAGCAACAAAAATAATGTGACTAAGGGGCAGGATTTGCAGATGTAGGGATTTAATGTGGTTGCCCTATCTTACCCACACAAGAAAAAGTATGGAACAGATCATGAGATTCGACTGTTCTGCTGTGCAGCCTCCAGGGGGCACTTTGAATGTCCCTGTTTCTCAGGCTATAGATGAAAGGGTTCAGCATGGGGGTGACCACAGCGTACATCATTGACGCCACCACACCATTGCTGGGGAGTGGTGACACAGCTGAACTCAGGTACACGCCAAAGCCTGTTCCATAAAGTAAGCAAACAACTGCCAGGTGAGAGCCACAGGTAGAGAAGGCTTTATACTTCCCATCTGGTGATGAAATTCTTAGAATGGAGGGGACAATTTTATAGTAAGACAAAAGGATCCCTGAAATGGGAAGAAAACCAAACATAGTACTATCTAAATATATGAATATGCTATTGATGACGCTGTCAGAACAGGCAAGGTTGAGAAGTTGAGATGGGTCACAGACAAAATTAGAGATTTCCACATTCTTGAAGAAGGCGAATCGTAACACAATCCACCTGTGCAGTTGGGAATCCAACAGCCTGAGGAAAAAGGACACTAAAACTAAGAAGACACAGAGGTGAGGATTCACAATGACTGGGTAGTGTGGGGGGTGACAGATGGCCACAAATCAGTCATAGGCCATCACAGTCAGGAGCATGTCTTCTATACATGCAAAAAGGACCAAGAAAGACATCTGTGTCAGGCAGCCCGCATAAGAGATGACTCTGCTATGCGACTGCATGTCCACAATCATCTTGGGAACCGTGGCCGAGGTGAAACCGATGTCAGCCCAGCACAGGTTGGAGAGGAAGAAGTACATGGGGGCGTGGAGGTGGGAGTCAGAGCTGACAGCCAGGATGATGAGCAGGTTCCTCAGCACTGTGACCAGGTGCATGGACAGCGACAGCCCAGCGAGGATGGGCTGCAATTCTGGATCCTCTGAGAGTCCCAGGAGGAGGAATTCTCAGACATCTGTGAGATTCGGTGGCTCTGTGTGACTTAGACAGCTTGAGAAGAAAAGAAGATTGGAAAAATAAAAGATAAAAACCAGCCCTTAATGCCGTGTGTATGTTTTGGATGCAAGCAATTCACAAGGAACATTTTCACACTTGAGGACCATACACTGTCAGCAATATTTCTCAGTTGTGACAAACCCAAAAATCTCAGAATTATTACATGATTTACTTTTTTGCTATTCAAATCTTTCTGTACATACTACTTTAGAGAAAATCCACTGAAGAATGTTAGAAGACGAAAACGTAATATATAACTAATCCGTGATCTCAGTAAAATACAGCCTACTCTTTTCAGAGAAAATAAAATGCAATAAAAATGTTCTTCTCTCTTTAAGAAAAAGATCTCAGTCTAATTGAAAGAAATTAAGAAGCAGTGGAATACACTCTATTTTATTCTGACACCGTGCTACAAATTTCTTTGAAGTGGAATATTTAAAAGGACGATACAAGAGCTAGGACTGCATTATCTAAAAACGAAATCGAACCTTATAGTTCTTAATGGGAAGACCTTTTACCCTGCCAGTTACTTTTCATATTTATTATCATCCTTAGGTTTTCTGACATCATTTCTTCATAAAGGTACAAGCACACTCAAATACGGAAGCTGTGTTTCCAAATTAGTTGAATATATAAGTCTTGGCCGAGCGCAATGGCTCACACCTGTAATCCCAGCACTTTGGGAGGCCGAGGCTGATGGATCACCTGAGGTCAGGAGTTCCAGACCAGCCTAGCCAACGTGGTGAAACCCGGTCTCTAGTGAAAATAAAACTAATTAGCCGGGCGTGGTGGCGGGTAACCCTAGCTGCTCGGGAGGCTGAAGCAGGAGAATCCCTTAGAACCTGGAAGGCAGAGATTGTACACCCTGTGATATTATTTTTGATATCCTAGGGAGATATTGCTCCTGACATCAGAGTGGGCGAACACCCTGTGATATTATTTGTAATATCCTAGAAAGATATTGCTCCTAATATCACAGTGACTACACACCCTGTGATATTAATTGTAATATCCTACAGAGATATTACTCCTAATAATACAGTGGATGTACACCCTGTGTTATTATTCATGATATATATTATGGAGGTACGACTCCTGATATCAGAGTGAGTGTACACCATGTTTATACACCCTGTGATATTATTTGTACCAACTTAGAAAAATATTATAGCTAATATCAAAGTGGGTGTACACCCTATGATGTTATCTGTTATACACTAGGTAGATATTAGTCCTAACATCACAGTGAGTGTACACCATGTGTGTACACACTGTGAAATTATTCATTATACCCTAGGAAGATATTACTGCTAATATCACAGAGGGTGTACTCCATGTGATATTATTTGTAATCACCTAGGGAGATACAATTCCTAATACTACAGTGGGTGTACACTCTGTGATGTTATTTGTAATGTCCTAGGAAGATATTACTCCTAATAGCAAAGTGGATGTACACCATGTGTGTACACTCTGTGATATAATTCATAATATCCCAGAGAGATATTTCTCCTAATATCACAGTGGGTGTACACTCTGTGATATTATTCATACTATCCTAGAGAGATATTGCTCCCAGTATCACAGTGGGTGTACACCCTGTGATACTATTCATAATATCCTAGAGAGATAGTACCTCTAATATCACAGTTTCTGTACACCCTGTGATATTATTCATAATATCCTAGGGAGATATTATTCCTAATATTACAGTGCGTGTACACCATGGGTGAACACCCTGTGATGTTATTCGTAATATCTAGGGGGATATTACCCTTCATGTCACAGTGGGTGTACACCATGTGTGTACACACTGAGATGTTACTCGTAATATCCTAGGGAGAGATTACACCTAATGTTACCGTGGCTGTACACCATGTGATTACATTCTGTGATGCTATTCATAATATCTTAGAAAGTTATTAGTCCTCGTGCCACAGTGGGTGTATACCATGTGTGTACACTCTGTGATGTTATTGGTATTATCCTAGGGAGATAGTTCTCATAACATCACCGTGGGTGTACATCATGTATGTACACCCTGTGCTGTTACTGGTTATGTCCTGGGTTGATATTACTCCTAATGTCACCGTGGGTGCACACCATGGGTGTACATTCTGTGATGTTATTCGTAATATCCTAGGGAGATATCGCGCTTATGTCATAGTGGGTGTACAGCCTTGTGATATTATTGGTAATATCCTTGGAATGTATTACTCCTGTTATCACAGCGGGTGTAGACCCTGTGATAGTATTTGTAATATCCTAGGGAGATATTACTGTATACCCTGTGATATTATTTGTGGCATTTTAGGGAGCTATTTCTCCTAAAGTCAGAGTGGGTGTACACCCTGTAATATTCTTCCTAATATCACAGTGGGTGTACACCAGGTGTGATTTTTTTTTCTAATATCCAGCGGGAGAGAGGATGATACTGCTTCCAATATCACAGAAGGTGTACACCCCCCTGTGATATTGTTCCTAGTATCCAGGGAAGGAGAAGATGACATTATTTCCAATATCACTGGGGGTGAACCATCCCCTACCGGGATATTGTTCTTAATATCCGGAGGTGGAGAGAAGGATATTACTCCCAATATCACAGGGGGTGTACACCATCCCTGTTTGATATTGTTGGTAATATTCCGGGGGGCAGAGGATGATATTACCTCCAATATCGCAGGGTGTGTAAACACCCCCTGTGATATTGTTCCTAATGGCCTGTGAAAGAGAAAATATTACTCCCATTATCGCAGGGGGTGTTCAGCCCTGATGATATTGTTTTCTAATATCTAGGGAAGGAGAGTGTGATATTACTCCCAATATCGCAGGGGTTGTACACCTTTTGTGATATTGTGCCCAATATCCAGGGAAATAGAGGATGATATTACTCCCAATATCACAGAGGGTGGACTCCCCAATGGGATATTGTCCCAACGGGGAGAGGATGATATTACTCCTAATATCAAAATAAATGTACACCACCCCTGTGATATTGTTCCTGATATCCAGAAAGGAAAAGAATGATATTACTCCCAACAGCATAGGAAATGTCTACCCACGCTGTGATATTTTTCCCAGTATCCAGGTGGGGAGAGGATCATACTACTTCCAATATCGCAGGGTGTGTACACCCCCTGTGATCTTGTTGCTAACATCCAGGTTTGGGGAGGACGACATTACTCCCAATATCCCAGGGGGAGTACACCCCCCCGTGACCTTGTTAGTAATTTCCTGGATGGAGAGGATGATATTACTCCCAATATCGCAGGGGGTGGACACACCCCTGTGAAACTCTTCCTACTGTCCAGAGGGAGAGAGGATGATATTACTCCCAATACCGCAGGGGGTTTACACAGCCCTGTGATACTCTTCCTAACATCCACAGGGAGAGACGATGATATTACTCCCAATATCACAGGGGGTGTACACAACCCTGTTATATTGTTCCTAATATCCAGAGTGAAAGAGGATGACATGATCCTCAATATCGCAGGGGGTTTACATCCCTCCTGTAATATTGATCGTAATACCCTGGGAGGGAGAGGATAAGATTACGTTGAATATCGCGGGGAATGTACACCCTCCCCCTCTGATACCCTCCCTAACATCCAGGGGAAGAGAGGATAACTGTACTCCCAATATTGCAGAGGCAGTACACCCCACCGGTGATATTGTTCCTCATATGCAAGGGGGGGAGAGGATGATACTACTCCCAATATCGTAGGGGTGTTCACATCCCCAGTTACGTGTTTCCTAATATCTCAGGGAGAGACAATTATATGACAGCAAATGTCAAACGGTCTGTACATCCCTTCCTGCTATTGTTCCTAATATCCAGGGGGGAAGAGGATGATATCAAATATCAAAGGGGTTGTACACCACCCCTCTATGATATTGTTCTTAATATTCATTAGGGGAGATGATGATATTACTCCAAATATCACCGGGGTTGTTCACACCCCCTGTGATATTGTTTTTAATATCCAGAGGGTGAGAAAATAATATTACTTCCAATATTGCAGGTGGTGTATACCCCACCTGAAATATTGCACCAAATATCCAAAGAGGGAGAGGATGGTATTAATACCAATATCGAAGTGTGTGTACACGCCCCTTGTGATGTGGTTTTTACTATCCAGGGGGAGGGAGGATGATATTAGTCCCAACATCACAAAGGGTGTACACTACCCCTGTGCTATTGTCCCTAACTTCCAGAGGGGAGAGGATGATATCACTCCCAATATTTCAGAAGTTGTACATCCCCCGTGATATTGTTCGTCATATCCAGGGAGGCACAGGATGACATTCCATTGAATTCACGACAGGCGTACACACACAGTGTGATATTGTTCCTAATATCCAAGAAGGGAGAGGATGATATTCATCCCAATAAAGCAGTGGGTGTACATTACCCCTGTGCTATTGTCTCTAATATCCGGGGGAATGGGGGGTGAGGGGAGAGGATAAAATTCTGTCAGATTTAGCAGGTGGTTTGACACCCCTTGTGGTGTTGTTTTTAATATCCATTGGGGAAGACAATAATACTATTTTTGATAGTCCGATTCATCCGATCCACCTTTCCGGAACTCTGAGGCTGGTAGGTGGCATGCAGTTTCCGTGTGATCCCCAATACCTTTGCAGTCTTCTGCACCAAGTCAGCCACAAATGGGAGCCCGTTACCTGAGCCGATCCGTAAGGGCAGTCCAAATCTAGGAATCAGATCTCAAAGAAGCATGAGGGTTACTTCACGAGCTTTCTCAGTTTGTGTTGGATAAGCCTCCACCCACCCAGAGTAGGTACACCCAAGAACTAGTAGATACTTGTTACCTCCACACTTTGGCATCTCTGTGAAGTCTACCTGGAGTCTCCCGTCCTCGTATAGTTCCCAGTCTACTGATGCCCAAGGCTGGTCCCAGAGGTCAGGTCTGCTAGAGTCAACTGAGTCCAACACTTCTACATAATCATGCTCAACAGGTCTCTGTGATACCGGGAGCAAGGCGGTGGAGTTTAGGGTGTTACAAACTTCCATGGTTATATGGGGATTTTCACAGGGCAAACTTTGGTACATGGTGAGTCTAGCATTCGTTAGCCAATGATGTCCTTTAGTATTCATTAAAGTCACCACAGCATGGGGGGCCTTTATGTTCAGGTTTTGCCCAGGAGTCAGCTTATTTGCTTCTTGTACTAGCAGGGCAGTTCCTGCCAAGGCCCTCAAACATGGGGGCCATCCTTTAGAAACCCCGTCTAGTTGCTTAGAGAGGTAGGCCACCGGCCTTTGCCAGGGCCCCACAGTTTGGGTGAAAACTCTCACTGCCATCTTTTCTCTCTCTGACACATACAATGTAAAAGGCTTTGTCAGATCTGGTAGCCCCAGGGCTGGGGCTGACATAAGCTTTTCCTTTAACTCATGAAAGGCTTGCTGTTGTTGGGATCCCTATTCAAAAGGTTCCCGGTCCCCGTCCCCTTTGTGACCTCATACAAAGTCTTGGCTAACACTGCAAAGTTTGGGATCCACAGTCTACAAAACTCCACAGCTCCCAGGAATTCTCTCACCTGCCTTCTGCTCTCAGGCTCCAGTAGATTGCAAATGACCTGCTTTCTTTCTGATCCCAGGCTGTGTTCCCCCTGTGGGATGGTAAATCCCAAGTAACAGTACCTGCTGTCCGCAGATCTGAGCTTTTTTCTTGGACACCTTATACCCACAGTCCTCCAGGTGCTGGTGTAGGGCATCCCTTCCCTTGGTGCACCTGACTGTCATGGGGTGTCCCAGCAAAAAGTCATCAACCTAATGGAGCAACACACAGCCTAGGTCTCTGGTGGGAAACTTCTGGAGGTCTCGAGCCAACGCCTCCCCAAAGATGGTGGGGGAATTCCTGAACCCTTAGGGAAGCCCAGTCCAAGTGTACTGAGTAGTGACACCTGACTCCGGATCTTCCCACTGAAAGGCAAACAGCTTCTGGCTCTAAGAGGCTAATCTGAAATGAAAGAAAGCGTCTTTCAGGTCCAAGCAGGTGAACCGGCTGTCCTCAGCTGGCAGCAACCCCAACAATATGGACGGGTTAGGTACTGTTGGATGTAAAGTCACTGTAGCTTGATTAAGCAAGCACAAATCGTGTACCGGCCTGTAGTCATTGGTCCCTGGCTTGGGAACAGGCAGGAGGGGAGTGTTCCGTGGCGACTGACAAGGAACTCTAATTCCAAAAGTTCTTAGGTGCTTGAGATGGACCTGGATACCTTGAAGAGCTTCTCTGGGGACCGGGTCCTGTTTTTGCCTAACTGGCTGGGCCCCAGGCTTAACTTGTATGAGTAAGGGGGCTTGGTTGATTGCCAACCCTGGAGGGTTGTCTTCCGCCCGTACTCTTGGCCACCGCTTAGCCAGAGCTGGTCTTATCTCTTGGGCCGGCTCAGTTAAGGAAAGTCTCCATTCCTCCTCTGGGGGGACGGTAAGGCTCATAATGACTCCCGTTCTGGGGAACTTTAGCAGCAAAGAGCCATGCTCTGTAAAAGAGATAGTGGCTCTCAGCTTGCTAAGCAAGTCCCTTCCCAACAAGGGCAAGGGACAGTCAGGGATGTACAAAAACTGATGAATCACTTTACATCCTCCTACAGTACAAGTCTGAGGCCAGCAGAAAGCTTGCTTGGCTGAAACCCCCATGGCTCCGATTATGTCAATAGTCTTTTTGGATAAGGGAGTGACTGGGGCAGTTACTACCGAGTGTTCAGCACGGTATCTACAAGAAAATCAGTGTCTCTACCCCCAACTGTCATTCTGACCAGAGGCTCTTTGGGGACACTTGAGCCCGGTCTCCCTCAGTCCAATAACCCTTCTGCCAGGTTGAGCCGGACCCCTTCCTCCTTGTCCGGGGCCTCCTGCTCTGAGTCACCTTGTTTTCTTTTGAGCTGAGGGCGTTGGTTCTTCCAATGTCCTATTTCTTTACAACAAGCACACTGGTTACGCTGCAAACTCTGACAGTCAAGCTGAGTTTCTTTCCCAGGGCCCCCCTTCCTTCCCTTGCCTCTTTGGGGGGACCCCTCTGATTGCTGCAGCTAACAAACAGGTCGGCGTGTCGCCGGGCCTGACGTTCATTCTCTTTGCGGTTTTCCTTACGGCTTACTGCATCCCTGTTTACAAACACCTGGTTAGCTATTTCTAATAATTGTGATGTCTTCATCCCTGCAAGCCCGGCCTGTTTCTGCAGTTTTCTTCTCATGTCTTCTGTGCTTTTACCGACTAAAGCCATGTTAATCGTGCACTGATTTTCAGGGCTATTGGGATCAAAGGGAGTATACATACGATAGGCCTCACACTGTCTCTGGTAGAATTGTGCTGCACTTTCTTCTTTTCCCTGAATGACCTCAGAGACCTTGTTAATGTTTGTGGCCTTCTGAGCTCCCCTCTTTAATCCTTCCAAGAGAGCTTCCCTGTCTCGGTTTAGCCTTTGCATAACCTCTCTTTCATGTGGGTCCCACTGGGGGTCGGTTCCTGGTAACTGGGTCCTTACATACTCTTGGGGGTTTTGATAATCAGCTGGTGCATGTTCCTCTAGCCACTTAGTTGCTGCTTGGAGCAGTCTCCACCTTTCATCTCTGCTACAGAGGAACATGAGCAACTGCTGGCAATCAGCCCAGGTGGCACTGTGGGTCTGGATAACAGTTTGGAGCAAATCAATTAGAGCTTGTGGCTTTTCGGTATAGGACGGGGTGTTGTTTTTCCAGTTGAGAAGGTCGGCAGAGGTGAAGGGCTGGTACACAAAAACAGGCCTCTCCACCATGTGACCATCCTCATCTATCCTAGGATACCGCTGCTCTCTCAGGGGCATTTGTATCCCTGTTTTGGGTCGTAAACGAGCTGCCAAGGGAGGGGTTTCTCCCGAGTCTTCATCTCCTCTCTTGTCTACTCTGGGAGGCCTAGGGATATGCTTGTCTCGTGAAGGCGCAAGCACTGTGGGCTCAAGAGTGGGGAGCCTCTTTCCCTGGTAGGGGTAGGGCACCACTGGGGTGTCTGGTGCCATCTCCTGCAATGGATCTTCTGATGTAGGGTCAAACAGAACTTCAGGAGTTGATTTCCCTGGGCAGGTGGAGCGGGATCGTTCCTTAGCTATCTGTCCCTTTGCTACTAGTACTGCTGCTGCCTGCCCGCTTAGCCACTGCGGGGGGTCTAGCACCAGCTGTCACCAAGTGTCTATGTATGGGAACTGCTCTAGGTATCCTTTACCAGTTACCTTGTGCCACACCTTAGAAACAAGGGACGTGTCCAGGCTTCCTTCCGATGGCCAACCCACTTCTAATGGTAGGCAATCTATTTCCCACAAGGTTCTAAGTTCCCCTGGTGGTCTAGTGGTTAGGATTCAGTGCTCTCACCGCTGCTGCCTGCGTTTGTATTCCCGGTCAGGGAACCAAGAAATAGAGCAGGAAAATCTTTCAGACAGTGGATTAAAGAAGGGAGAGGCTTTTTTATTCCACCAGGAGCATCGGCAGCCTAGCATCTTAAGAGCCCAGCTACCCTAAGGAAGACAGTTCCTGGCCCCTTTAAGGGCCTAAAACTCTAAGGGTTTCCACGTGAAAGGGTTGTGATGGATGGAGTAATGTCACCGTCTACCCCTGGCTATCAGGAAGAACATCACAGCAGGGTGTACATTTTCTGCGATATTGTGAGGAATGTCACAATGTTCCTTATTGCAATTAATAATCTCAATTATTAATTGACACTAATAATTATCAATATTAATAACTGATAATATAATTTTTAAAATCAATACCAAAAATGATAATTAATATTAAATAGTTATACTAATGATAACATTAATGATTAATATTAATGATTAATAACACCTGATATAATAACTGATACTGATCTTATCATTAGAAAACAGTAATATTAGCTCCTAATAATTAATATTAATATTAATAATCTGAAAAATTTTATTAGCAATTATTTCTTAATATTAATATTGGTAATTGATACTCATGTCAATAATAAATGAGTAATAATTAATACTAATACTACACCTAATACCTCAGTGGGTGTACACCCACCTGTGCTATTGTTCCTAATGTCCAGGGAGGGAGAGAGCATGATATTACGTTCAATATCGCAGTAGGTGTACACCCACGTGGTGATATTCATCCGAATATAGCATCCAGGGGGTGGAGTATGACGTTACTCCCAGTATAGCAGTGGGTGTACATCCACCCGGTGATATTGCTCCTAATATTCACGGAAGAAGAGAATGGTATTACTCCCAGTATCGCAGGAAGTTTACGCAACTTCTGTGATATTGTTCCTGATATCCAGACGCGGAGAGGGTAATATTACTCCCAATATCGCAGGCTGTGTACAGCCACCCTGTGATATTGTCCCTAATAGCCAGGAAGGGAGAGGACGATATGACTCCCCATAGAGCAGGAGGTGGACACCCACCCTGGGATATTATTCCTAATATCCATGGAGAGGAGAGGCTGATATTACTCCCAATATCGCAGGGGGTGTACATCCATTCTGTGATATTGTTCTTAATATTCAAAAGCGGAGAGGTTGATATTACTCCCAATATCACAGAAAGTGTACACCACCCCAGTCATATGGTTCCCATGAATCAGGAGAGAAGCGGATGATGTTACTTTCAATACGGCATGGGGTGGACCCGCCCCCAGTGATATTGTTCCTAATTTCCACGTGGGAGGGGATGATACTACACCCAATGCAGCTGGGGGTAGAAACACTCCTGTAATATTGTTCTTAATATCCACGGGGAAGAGGATGTTATTACTGCAAATAGTGCAGAGGATGTACCCCCGACTCTGATAGAGATGGTAATTTCCAGAGGTGGAGAAGATATTACCGACAATAAGGTAAACACGCTGTGTGACCACCGTAGATCGTAATATCCAGGGGGGAAGAGGGGTGGGGATATTACTCCCCGCATCGCGGGGATTACTCCTTGGGTCTTTTCTCTTCTGCCACACTTGATTAACACCCTGGGACATTGTTTTCCATAGTCTATCAAAATGCCACTACTAAAGTCACAGGGGTATTCACCCTGCGATATTATTTGTAATATTGCAGGGGAATGTTATCCTGATGTCACAGGACTCTACACACTGTGATATTATTCCCAATAGCCTAGCGGGACATTAATAAGTATGTCACAATGTGTGTACAACTTGTGGTGTTATTCCTAATCTCCTAAGGGGAGGTTAGTTTTATTGTCACTCAGGGTATATTCCCTTTGATATTGTTCATAATATCCTAGAGGGATGTCACTCCTTATGTCATGGGGTTTGTACACATTGTCAAATTACTTGCATTATCCTTATTAGATGTCACTTCTCGTATCACAGAAGGTGTACACTCTGTGATATTATTGTCCTATTCTAGGGAAATGTTACTTTTAATGTCACAGAGGGTGTACACCTTGTGAAATTATTCGTTATAGTTTTGTGGGATGTTACCCCTAATGTCACACGGGGTGTACACACAGTGATACTACATGCAATATTCTATCGAAATGTTACTGGTAAATCACAGGTCCTGTACACCCTTTAATATTCTTCATAATATTCTCGGAAAACGTTCCTAGTAATGTCACAGGGCGTGTAGAGCCTGTCATAAAATTCGTAGTATCCTAGCGGGAGTTCACTACTAATTTCACAATGCGTGTACACCCTTTGATATTATTCGTGTTATCCTGAAGAGATGTTACTACTGATGTCCCAATGCAGGTACATTCTCTGATATTATTCGTTATATCCTCGGGGGATAGTACTTCTAATGTCACACGGGGTGTATTCCCTGTGTTCTATTTCGTAATATCCTAGGGCAATTTTCCTTTTAATGACACAGTAGGTGTACACATAGTGATATTATTCATGATATTCTAGAAAGGTGTTACTCCTAATGTCACAGGGGTGTACACCCTGTGATAGTATTCATAATTTCCCAGAGGTCTATACTCCTATTGTCACACAGATAACCCCCTGTGACATTATTTGTAATATTCCAGCGAGATGATACTCCTAATGTCACAGGGGGTGTACACCCCATGATATTATTCTTACTATTCTAGGGAGATGTTACTCTTAATGTCACAGGTGTGTTCCTTTTGTGATATTCTTGAAAATATGTTAGCAGGATATTACTACTAATGTCACAATGCATGTACACCTTGTGATATTATTAGTAATATTCAGGGGGTTGTTACTCCTAACGTTACAGAGGTGTACACCGTGTGATATTCTTCCCAATATTGTAGGAGGATGTTTCTCCCAATGTCACAAGGGGGGGTACACCCTTCGATATTATTTGTAATCTTATAGGGAGATGTTACTTTAAATATCACAGTGGGTGTACACACATGGGGTACCCCCACCGGGATATTATTTGTAATATCTTCGAGAGGTATAACTCCTAATATCACAGTGGGGGTACCCCATGTGTGTACACCCTGTGATATTATTTGTAATATTCATGGTAAACATTACTTTTAGTAACCTACCAGAGGGTACACCCTGTGATATTTGTCATAATATTGTAGGGAGGTATTGCTGCTAATAACACATTGGGTGTACACTATGTGTGTACACTCTGTGATATGATAGCTTATATCCTAGGGAGATATTCCTTCTAATATCACAGTGAGTTTACACCCTGTGATATCATTCGTCATATCCTAGAAAGATGTTGCTGCTGATATCACAGAGGGTTTGCCCCCAGTGACATTATTTGTAATATCCTAGGGAGATGTTACTCCTAATGTCACAGGGGGTGTACACCCTGTTATATTATACGTAATATTCTAGGGGGGTGTTACTTTTAAAGTCACAGGGGTGTACACCCTGTGATGTTATTCATAATATCCTAGGAAGAGGTTACTCCTAATATCACGGGTGATCCTAGGGAGAGGTTACTCCTCATATCACACTCCTAATATCACACCCTGTGATAACATTCAGAATCTCCAAAAGGGATGTTATTCTTAATGTCACATAGGGTATACACCGTGTGATATTATTCGTAAGATCCCAGGGACATATTACTTCAACTATCACATTGGGTGTACACACATGGTGTACACATTATGTGTGAACACCTACTGTGATTTTATTCATAATATCCTTCGAAAATGGGACTCCTAATATCACAGTGAGTGTATACACTGTGATATTATTAGTAATATCCTATGGGAATATTATTCCTAAACCAAAAGCGTGTGTACCCCCTATGATATTATTCGTAATACTCTAGGGAGATGTTTCTCCTAATGTAATATCACAGGGGTGTACACCCTGTGATATTATTCACAGTATATGAGAGGGATATTAGCACTGAAGTTACAATGTGTGTGCACCTTGTGATATTATTCATAATATCCTACGGGGATGTTACTCCTATTGTCACAGGGGTTGTGTTCGCTACAATAGTATTCGTAGTCTCCTAGACAGATGTTACACCTAATGTCACAGGGTGTGTACATCTTGATATATTATTCATGATATCCTAAAGAGACATTACTCCTCATGTCACAGGGGCTGTATATACCCTGTGATATTATTCGTAATATCCTAGCGAGATGTTACTTTTAATGCCACAGAGGGTGTACACCTTTTGAAATTATTCATCACAGTTTTGTGGAATGTTACTCCTAATGTCACACGGGGTGCACACCGAAGGATACTACTTGTAATATTCTATAGAAATGTTACTCATAAATCACAGGTGTTCTACACCCTGTAATGTTATGGGTCATATTCTAGGGGAATGTGACATAAATTAATGTCACCCAGCGTGTACACCTTGTGTTATTATTCATAATATCCTAGCGGGATGTTACTACTAATGTCACAATACATGTACACCCTCTGATATTATTTGTTATATACTCACGGGTTATTCCTCCTATGTCACACGGGGTGTACTCCCTGTGATATTATTCGGAATATCTTAGGGGGATTTTACTTTTAATGTCACAAAGGGTGTACACATTGTGATATTACTCGTGATGTTCTAGAAAGATGTTACTCCTAATGTCACAGAGGGTGTACACCCTGTGATATTACACAGGCTAACCCCCTGGGGCATTATTCGTAATACTTTAGCGGGATGATACTCCTAAAGTCACAGGAGGTGTACACCCTGTGATATTATTCGGAATATTCCAGGGGGATGTTACTCCTAAAGTCACAGGTGTGTATGCCCTGTGATAGTGTTCACAATATACTAGCGGGATATTAGTACTAATGTCACCGTGTGTGTACACCTTCTGATATTATTTGTAATATCCTGGGAGGATGTTACTCCTAGCGTCACAGGGGTGTACACCCGGTGTTATTATTAGTACTATTCTAGGGGGATTTTACTTTTAAAATCACAGGGGGTGTCAACTCTGGGATCTTATTCGTAATATCCTAGGAAGATGTTACTCGCAATGTCACATGGGGTGTACACCCTGGGATATTATTTCAAATATCCTAATGGGATGTTATCTTAATGTCATAGGGTGTGTACACCCCTTGCTCTTATTCGTAATATCCTAGGAAGGTGTTACTCGCAATGTCACAGAGGGTGTACACCCTGTGAAGTTATTCGTAATAGTTTTGGGGTCCGCTACTCCTAATGTCACCCGTGGTGTACAAACAGTGATATTATTCCTAATATTTTATGGAAATGTTACTCCTAATATCGCAGAGGCTGTACACCTTGTAATATTATTCATAATATTCTAACGAAACGTTACCTCTAATGTCACAGGGGGTGTACACCGTATGACATGGCTCCCAATATTGTAGGGGGATGTTACTCCTAATATCACAGGGGTTATTCACACTGTGATAATATTCGTAATATCCTAAATGGATGTTACTGCTAATGTCACAACACGTGTGCATCCTCTGTACTCGTTCCTTATATCCTCGGGTGAGGTTACTCCTACTGTCACACGGGGTGCACCCCCTGTGATATCATTCATAACATCCTAGGTGGATGTGACTCCTCGTGTCGCAGGGGCTGTGCGTCTTGTGATATTATTCACAATATCCTAGAAAGATGTTACTCCTCAGGTCACGGGGGATGTACACCCTGTGATATTATTCGTACTCTCCTAGGGGACATTACTCCAAATGTCACAGAAGTTGTACACTCTGTGATATTACTTGTAATGTGTCAGGGAAATGTACTCCTAACACTACAGGGCATGTGCACCATGTGTGCACAGCCCCCGTGATGTTGTTTGTAATATTCTCGAGGGATGCTAATCCTGACATTCCATATGGTGTTAACCATGTGCAAACACCTTTGTGGTATTATTCCTAACATATTAGAAAGACGTAACTCTTAACATCACATGGGGTATACGCCATGTGTGTACACATTCTGTGATATTATTCATAATATCGTAGGGAGATGCTACTCCTAATTTTACAAGGTGCGTACACTATATGTGTACTCCTCCTCTGATGTTATTCGTAATATTCTAGGGGAATGTTGCTGCTAATGTCACAGGGAGAGTACACCATGTGTGTGCAACCCTGGTAAAATTATTCCTAATATCTTGGGGGGATGTTGCTCCTAATGTCACCTGGAGTGTCCACCATGTGTGTACACCTTCTATGATATTATTCATAAATCACAGAAAAAGATTACGCCTAATTTAACAGGATGTGTACACCGTGTGTCAACCGCCTTTGATATTATTCATAATATACTAGGGGGATGTGACTTTTAATGTCACAAAGGGTGTACAAAATGTCACAGAGTGGATATGCCTTATGATATTATTCCTGATATCTAGAAGGATGTTACTGCTAAGGTCACAGGGGGTATACACCCTTTGATACTATTTGTAGTCTTATAAGGAGATATTACTGTAAATCCACAGTGGGTGTACACTGTGTACACTATGTGTACACTCACTGTGATATTATTTGTAATATCTCAGACATATTACAGAGTTATAGCTCTCTGTGTTATATTAGAGAGTTGTATCTCTCTAAGACAATACAAATAATACCACAGTGCATGTACCTCATGTGTATACACCCTGTGATATTATTTGTAATATCCATGGTAAACATTACATCTAATATCACAGAGAGTGTACTCCCTTTGGTATTTCTCATACTATCATAGGGAGATATTGCTTCTAATATCACAGTGGGTGTACACCATGCGTGTACGTTCTGTGACATGATACCTTATATCCTAGGGAGATATCTCTCCAAATATCACAGTGTGTGTACACCTTGTGATATTATTCATATATCATAGAAGGATGTTACTCCCAATATGACAGAGGGTGTACACCCAGTGATATTCTTCATAATATCCTAGGAAGATGTTACTCCTAATGTCACTCGGGGTGTACACCGATGATATTATTCAAAATATTCTAGGGGGATGTTACTTTAAAAGTCACAGGGGGCGTACACCCTGTGATGTCGTTCGTAACATCCTAATAAGATGTTACTTTTAATGTCACATGGGTGTACACCCTGTGATATTACTCAGAATATCTTATGGGGATGCTATCCTAATGTCACAGGCTGTGTACACCCTGTGATATTATTCGGAATATCCACAGAGATGTTACTTCTGATGTCACAGACGGGGTCCACACTTTGATATTTTTTGTCATATCTTAGGGAGATATTACTTCAAATATCACAGTGGGTATACACCCTCTGTGATGTTGTTTGCAATACCCTTTGGAAATATAAATTTTAATATCACAGTAGGTGTACACACTATTTGTGTACACCTTCTTAGAGTTTAAAGGCTTGTGGACAGATGTTTTGAATAAACTAAGCTTCTTAATATATATAAAAAAGGCAAGTTAAAACTGGTATTTATTCTTCTTCAATATGTTTTTCTGTAGCCAGTTTAAGTATTTAGGAAGTTGTCAGTGTTTTTAAGCTTAAGGAAGTCGGGGTCCATATCTTATGTCAACTGCACAGATTGTATAGTGTCCAAAGTACCTGTGCATAACCTGGGAAGACAAAGAAGGTGGCTCCAGGCTGCCCCGCAGAGTGCCTGGTATTAATCTGAAAACAAACTGTGCCTCTACTCATTGCCAGGCAAACGCTGACTTCACTGATGCCTGTTGTCTTCATTAGAAGCTCTGCCTCAAAACAAATACTCTAATAAATACGCTTGTTATATTTTATTATCTATTCTAGAGATCATGTTTTTATCTTTTTAACTTACCCATATTTTATGTCCTTAGATTCCTTTAACAGGCCCACCAGGCTTTCAGTTAAATAAACAAACCATTAGGCTGAGAAACTATGTCAAAATGGGCACAACTAGCAGGCTATTAAGAAATCTAGACACTTAAGAGTTTTAGCCTTGACAGGGATACTCCAGTGGGAAATAAACTTAAAATATTCTAGCCCAAAGAAGCCCCCAGCAATGACTCAGTCCAAATACCGTGAAATATATAGTGTATTTCAGATCTTCCTGGGCTCTGCAGGAATTTGAATTAATCATCTTTTAGACTCATCCTGGGTCAGGAGGAAAGACTTTGCTTGGTTAACTATCGGGGAATTTTTTTTCCCTAGCCTGTGTTGGGGAAAGAAGGAATATTTGTTGAGGTACTTTTTTTTTTTTTTTAGACAGGGTCTTGCTGTGTCATCCAGGCTGGAGTCCAGTGGTGGGATCACAGCTCACTGCAACTGCAGTCTTGACCTCGCAGGCTCAAGCAATCCTCCTGCCTCAGCCTCCTGAGTAGCTGGGACTAGAGGCATGGGCCACCACACCCGGCTAATTTTTGTTTTTTGTCAAGACAGTGTGTCACCATGTTGCCCAGGGTGGTCTCGAACTCCTGGACTCAAGCGATCCACCCACCTTGGCATCCCAAAGTGCTGGGATTACAGGCATGAGCCGCTGCACCCAGCCGTGTTGAGGGACCCTTGAAGGTAATTTGAAGATTTCCTGCACACCCTAATGGGCACTGAGCCCCCAGAAAAGAGAGGAATTCTAGGGAATGCCTCCCTGCACTGCAGGGGACATTCGGCAACCTCTGTGCTCTCATCCATTCAGGGAACGCATGCTCCTATGGCAGGCCTGCCTCTACACACAGTACGACGTGGTCCCTCCCTGCAGGGAGCTTACAGTCTGGAGAGGAAGATAATTAAGCAAGTAGAGTAAAATGAAAGTGAATTTTCACGGAGTTAATTGTTTTCTCCTCTCCTCCAGAGGCCTGGCATGGTGTGCCCCCGCCTTCTGAACTCACTTTCTATCACACTGCCCAGTCTACTTTGCTGCAGCCACAGAGGCTGCCATCTTGCTGCTCCTCGAATGGGCCAACCTTGCTCCTGACTCAGGGCCTTGCACTTGCTGTGCTGCCCACCTGGAGCTCTCTTTCCCCAGGCCATGGACACCTCTGAGGCTTCCTCACAGCACTAAAGGTACACCCTCTCACCCTCCTCGATTCACACACCCCGCTCACTGGCTTTTTCTCTTTATAATTATTCCTTTGTGACTTGCTCATGTTCTTAACAGCACGTGCCAGCATTTGAAATGAGGCCGGTGCTGATTGCTGCCGGCATCCTCATCAGAATGTAAGCACCCTGCAGGCAGGGCCCTCAGCTGTCCTGTCTACTGCAGTTTCCCCAGAACAATGCCTGGCACTGATCAATACAGGCGCGCAGCAAAGACTTGTTGATAAGTAAGTGTAATACTAGAAGCACACGGTGTTCAGGGAACGAATTCTGGGGTGATTAGGGTAGGCTTCCCAGAGAAAGTGACATTTGTGGGAGTTTCCAGGATTTGGAGAAGAAGATAGTCACTGAGGAGGGGAGGCAGAGAAAGCATGAAGGGCTGGCTGCAGAAATCGTGTCTGAGGGCTGCACCAGCAATCTCGATGATTGCAAAATATCGGCAAAAGGCGAGAGGTGAGAAAGAGCCCCTGCATCTGGCCTTTGGCACAGTATCTGCTGAGCTCTCAGAATAAGCTTGCTTCCCCTAGAGCTGCCCCTCAACCACCCCTAGAGAAGACAACTGGAGGGACACTCATTGCTGCATGGCGCCACCTTGTGGCCAGAGCCCTTGGAAGCAGGCGCGTGCGTCTATGGCTTGTATCTGGCTGGACACCTCCCTCCTCTGACTTTCTGATGGCCAAACAAACACACAATACTGTAGCAAAGTGGATCCTTTGGGAAAACCCCTCCTCAGTCTTGGCATTTGTAAGGATTGTATCTTGTTTAAAGGTGGGCTCTGCTGGACAATCATAATCACAGCACATACCTATGGAGGGTATGTGCTATCCTACGCTCTGGGGATACTTTGCACATTCATTCACTTAATCCTCACAGTACCGCGACTGTCAGCATCTCCATTTCACACAAGAGGAAGGTGAGGTCTGGAATGCTAACTAACGCCAGGTTGCAGGGCTAGTAAGTGGCAGAGCAGGACTCACACCCAGGCCGCTGGCTCCATATCCGTGCTCCCCACCGTGGCCTGGTGCCACACTAAGGGCAAGAGAGGGCTGGACCTAGGCAGCTAAGGGAGAGGTGAAGCAGCCATCAGTGCAGTAGGGAACAAACACCTCCACTGTGATCATCTCCCCCAGCCCGTGCTGTCCCGCGAGGACCCAGAGCCAATGGGGCTGCCAATCAAGTCAGAAAAACTCCACAGCAGAGGACAGTGCAGGGAGCAGCCCCGAGCCTCCTGAGTGTCTCAGGGCACCGTGCCAGGGGGTGTCACTGTGCCAGGCTCACCCTGCTCCAATCCTGTGCCAAGAGCCCAAACGCTGCTGGGCCTGAGCGTGCGGCTGCGTCCTCAGCCTTGTTCACCATTTATGGTATCTGAGCCTGTCTGGTCTTTATAGCCCAGTGCATCCCCCACACTGGGAGGGGGTTCTCTCATGCAGGCCTCTTCTCAGAGCAAATCCAAACTTCCTTGGCAGAGTTTTTGCCTGGGACCTCTCTGTGCATTTTTTTTTTTTTTTTTTTTTTTTTGTGGATGGGTGGTGATCCTTCAGGCCCCAGCACCCACAGGCCTGGGAGTCAGGAGGATGGCCCTAAAGAATTCTTGATCCTTTGCCTGGGACTCCCACCTCCTCGGTACTCTTAGCTCAGCTGGGTCACTCTAATCCAATCTAAACACAGGCAAGCCAGGACAGACATTGGATTAGTCCTTGGCTGCGGCTGTGGAGGGAGTCTCAGAAAACAGAGGGCTGAGCCACGTGGCTCTACGTGCAGCATTCTGACTCTTGCTGCCCCTTACTCGACTCTGGGGTTGGCCACGCTAGCCTCCAAGAAGAGCCCCCAGGTGGAAGGTGAGTCCTGCTCCCTGGCCCTCAGAGACAAGGCTCTGAGCAGTTCAGGTTTCCTTGAAGTCTCATTATCACAATTTCCTGAGCTCCCCACCTGGCTCCTAGTGAGTCACGAAGTTAGAACTATGAGGATAAATGAGTAAGTTTGTAAACCAGAATCTGGCTGCAAATTCCCAGAGGCCAGAGCTGGGCTCAGAGCCCAGTGTGGTGGGTTTCCTGGAAGGAAGGGGTGAACCAGTTTCCCAATAACGACTCCATGCTGAGGCATCTCTTCAGTTAGAGCACCCAGGGAGCATGCTCACTCCTGGCAGAGGGCTTCACGGAGCCAGCCTCGGCCACATTCTCCATCAGTGCCAGTTCCTTCATCCCTAAGGGACTGACATCGCCCAGCCCACAGTGGCCAGTCTTCCCCTTTGGGCCAGGAGACGTGCCCTCTGAAAAAGGCCAGGGCATAGGAATGAGAGCAGACTTGAAAGTCACAGGCTGTGGGCTCCAGGATCCAGCTTTGCAGACTAGTGTGACGTGCTTAGGCAAGTTACATTCACTTCCTGAGACTTCCAGAGCCTTCTGTCTGAAATCAGGACAGTATCCTTGTCCCCTAGGCTATTGAGGTCTCAGTGAGAGAATACGGGTGAGGTGAAAGTATTTAACACAGTAAGCCATGAATGTTTCTTCCCCTTTCCTTTTCTGCAAAACTTCCTCCTGCAGCCTCCCAGACAGTGGCTACTCAAACCATACGGAGATGTTCCTGACAGGCCTGAGCCCTGGGGAATGGAGAGATGTATTCTCCTGCTTGTCTGATGGGAGACCAGTCACGCTGCACTCAGTGCTAGCACCAGAGGACCCAGTCATGCACAGGAGCGGGGGGCATAGGCTCAGGGTGAGGGTGGGATCAGGCTTACCTAAAAGCCCTGGACCCAAGAAGCACTTCCATGGGAACTGTCACCAGGCCTGCTGATACCACAGCCCAGACAGATCTGTCTTGAGTCTGTGGCTCCCTGCAGTTCCTGGGGACTAAGTGCTTGGCTGATGAATGGATGACCGTGATAATCAGATTACTGGAGACCAGGCTGCTGATGTGTAAAAACAAGCCAGGGCCCGTGAGTAGAAGGGGGGCAGAAAGGGGACAACCTGTGACCCTCTGGAAGCCTCAATATGCACCCTGTGACCCAGGGGTCCCCCAGTATGTAAGGGTCGCTGGTGAGGCCGCTGACTGCTCAGGGAATATGTGAGTGCTCTCCCAAGTCTTTTTGTAGTGTGTGAGGTTTTCTTCTGACCGGACCTGGAGCTTCTGGAGCTAAGGGAGCCCTCATCTCTTTCCCCCATATCTTTCCATGGCCCCAGTGGAGTGAGGGGGTGAGGAAAAGGCCACCTCTGATGGCAGACCCTTGTCGCTGTGAACTCCTGGAGGTCATCTCCCTCACTTCCTACCTGCAGGTGCAGCACTTTTTAAGGACCCTCTCCTCTGCCCCTAAGAGGTTGCAGCAGCCACTCCTCTGTCACGGCACCTGCCGCTGCCAATGGTGTGGAGTAGTGCCATGTGCACCTCTGCTCCCTGGATTGTCACTCATGATACCATTTTCTACAAATGTGCCCTTCCTCCAAAGCAGAAGTGTCTGCGGGAAAGGTGCTTCCACCCGGGTGCCCAGAGGCTCCTACCACGGACAGTGACCCGGGAGCTGCAGGACACCTGCCCCAAGGCATTCTCAGCCAGGCAGGTGTAGGTGCCATGGTCCTCCGGCAGGGCATCCTGGATGTGGAGCTCAGCCACGCCGGCCTCGCAGGTGGAGCGAGCGTACTGGATGGGCTGCCCTGTGGAGGAAGCACAGGAAGGCTCAGGCCAGGCAGCACTGGCAGTAGGGACAGAGCCCTGTCCTCAGCAGGGCTGCTGCTGTCATGACGCTGAGGCTTGTCATGCTTGCTCAGATCCATTGAGGGCTAACGATGTGTCATGCACATCTCCAGCCAGGCTAGGCTCTGATATCCACCTGGGGCCTGATGCCTACCTTGGGCATGATGTCCATCTAGTGCCTGGTGTCCACTTGGGACCTGGGTATTGACCTGGGGCCTAGGTGTCCACTTCAGGTCTGATGTCCTTTTATCACCCTGGGCCCTGACGTCCACCTGGGGACTGGGTATCCATCTGGGGCCTGATGTCCACCTTGTGTCAGATGTCCATCTGGAGCTTGATGTCTACCTGGGAACTTATGTCCACCTCAGGACTGGTATACACCTTGGGCCTGGTGTCCACCTGGGGCCTAATGTACATCTGGAGACTAGGTATGAACATGGGGCCTGGTGTCAACCTGGAGCGTGAGTGTCAACCGAGGGCTTGATGCTCACCTACAGTCCAGTGTCCTCCTTGGGCCTGATGTCAAATTGAGTCTGGGTATATACCTGGGGCATGGTTGTCCGCTTGAGGTCTAATGTTGACCACCTAGTTCATGGTGTCAGCCTGGGGCTGGTGTGTTCACCTGAAGCCTGATGTTCACCTGGGGCCTGTTGTCCACCAGAGTCCTGGCATCTGCCTTGAGCCTGATGGCCCCTGGCGACAGGGTATCCACCTTGGGCCTGATGTCAAACTTGGGTATAGTTATCCACTTAGGAATTAGTATTGACCTGGGGCCTGATATCTACCTAGGACCAGATGTTCAGATGGGGACTGGAGTTCTCTTGGGTCTGGTGTGTACCCGGGGCCTGGGCATTATCCTGGGGCTTGAGGTGCCTCTTGGGATGTCCACCTGGGGCCGGATGTCCACCTGGGGCCTAATGTCCACTTGGTGCCTGATGTCTACCTGGGGCTTGGTGTTCACCTGAGTCCTGATAGTCACTTGGGGCCTGGGTGTCCATGTGGAACCTGATGTGTAGCTGGGGCCTGGGCTTCCTTCTGGGGCTGGGTATCAACCTGGGGCCTGATGTTCACCAGGTGCCTAGGTATCTACCTGGGGCCTGGGGCCCATCTAGGGCCTGATGTACACCTGGGGCCTAGGCATCCACCTGGGGCCTGATATTCTTCTGGGACTTGAAGTTCACCTGGGTCCTTGTGTCCACCTACAGCCTGATGTCCACCTAGGGCCTGGTGTTCCTTGGGGCCTGATGTAACCCGGAGCTTAGATATCCACCTAGGGCCTGGTTTCCACTTGGGGTCTGATATCCACCCAGAGTCTGGTGTTCACCTGGGACCTTGTGTTCCCCTGAATCATGGGTGTTTACTTGGGGCCTGAAGTCTACTGGAGTCCAGCATCTACCTGGGGCCTGATGTTCACCTGGGGCCTGGGTGTCCACCTGGATCCTGGCGTCAACTGGGGACCTGGATATTTACCTGATACCCGAGTGTAAACCTGTGGTCCATGGACCAGGGCAATATGGAAATTCAGAGGATGGGGCATAGTGACAGGCGTGCATGGCTCTGACGATGGATGGAGAGCTGTCACTCTGATTTGTCTGGCTACTTGTGTGGCTCCAAATAATCATTTACAGCATCTTTTTGATGAATCCAACCGTTCTGTACTGAAACTTTATTTCTCTGCTTGTTAGGTCTCTAAACCACGCTAGTGGCTGACATTCTTCACTGCAACCCGAGAGCCACCACCTTCTCCCCAAGTGTCTCCCCATGCGCGCACAACAGGTGGCCCTTGCCGAGGGATTGTTCCTGCTGTCACCACTGCTTACTGAGAAGCCAAAAGGAGGGAAGTCTAGAAGTAACAGAGAGCTCCACCAGCAGGTGGGGAAAGAGAGAAAGGACCTTCAGGACTATCCTTTAACAAGGTCCATGGGCATTATCCCTTGGGCTTTCCTGCAAGGTGTTGGAGATTGGCTGGTTTACAGAAAACACATGTGAAGATAAACTTATTTCCACGACCCTGGTATTGACCATTAGGTTTTATCATGGTCAGCAGTTGTGGAGAGTGTCGGGTTTAGGGTCAGTGGGATGAACACCAAACAGGGTATATGGCAAACAACCACAGAGGTGGACAAAGTTGTAACTAGGCAAAAGGAGATGAGGCACAACTGGATTTCAAACAACTTATGCCAGGCCTGAAAATGGAAGCCAAAGCAGCAACCATATTAAACACATTTATGACACCAATTGAAGCAGATGTGGTGGCTATTTCAATGTTCACCGATAATTATTACATTTAGGAAAAATTTAGTGGAGATAGCTTTTCACAGAAAGAGTCCTCTGAAACTTTACCAAAAAGTATACAGAAGATAGAGTATTTATACAAAAGGGCCAGTTCTCATTGAAAGGAAAGCTCTGCCATGGAATGGGTTTTCTTTAATGGGTTTATAATGAGCTGCAGGCGGTCATCTAGAGCTATGTTGGATTATGAAGTTATTAATGGTATTGAGGGAAGAAGCAAGTAATCAGATGCAGAGTTTAATAGCTCTTTAAAAATGCCCTTGGCCTGGTACAGTGGCACATGCCTGTAATTCCATACTTTGGGAGGCCGGGGTGGGTGGATCACCTGAGGTCAGCAGTTCGAGACCAGCCTGGAGAACATGACAAAACCCCGTCTTTACTAAAATTACAAAATTTACTTTACTAAAATTACAAAAAAATTAGCTGGGCACCGGTAATCCCAGCTACTCAGGACGCTGGGGCAGGAAAATCGCTTGAACCTGGGAGACGGAGGTTGCAATGAGCCGAGATCGCACCATTGCACTCCAGCCTGGGCAAGAACAGTGAGACTCCAGCTCAAAAAAAAAAAAAAAAAAAAAAGAGCCCTTGACCTCAATGAACTGTTTCAAATGTATTTTTAAAAAAAATTCTCTACTTTTTTTATTTTTAAAATTTTTTATTTTTAATTTTTGTGGGTACACAGTAGGTATATATATTTATGGGGGACATGAGATGTTTTGATACAGACATGCAATGTGGGATGTGTATATGTGTATGTATATGTATATACACAATTAGCCCTCCACATCCATGGTTTCTGTATCCATAGAGTCAACTAACCTTGGGTTGAAACTATTTGGGAAAAAAGGATGGTTGTAACTGTGCTAAACATGTAAAGACTTTCTATTGTTATTATTTCCTAAACAATACAATGTAACTGTAACTTACCATTTACATAGTATTATGTATTATTGGCAATCTAGAGATGACTTAAAGTTACAGGATGATGTGCATAGGTTATATCAAATACTACACCATTTGATATAAGACAACCTCTACCTCCCGGCTTCAAGCAATTCTCCTGCCTCAGCCTCCCGCCATTCCCTATGCCCCGGTGTGGGTGAAGGCAACCGATGAGGGAAGAGGGTGACACCCCCTAGGGGCCACGTTGCATAGGCCGCCTGTGTGTGTGGGTGCCCTGCCACCCTGGCCTGGATGCCTGGCCCTTCGATTCTGAAATTAGCTGGGATTACAGGCATACGCCACCACACCCAGCTAATTTTTTGTATTTTTAGTAGAGATGGGGTTCCACCATGCTGGCCAGGCTGGTCTCAAACTCCTGACTTTGTGATCAGCCCGCCTGGGCCTCCCAAAGTGCTGAGATTACAGGCGTGAGCCACCGCGCCCGGCCAACCTCATCTTTCTTCTGTGGATAAATCCTTCTCACTCTCTTTCTAGCCTTTCTACCAAATAGAGCAAACTGATTCCTCTTTCCAGTTACTCCAAGTACTCTTGCCTTCATTTGCATGTTTTATTTTCATTATAATTACATTAGCATTAAAACAGGCATCTTATTTTCAGTACAACCAGAAATGGTGAATGCACTTTTTCTGTTACTGAGATGTCAACTCTATTTGTTTAAGTTCTATGTTTTTGGCTCATTTCATTTCTGTGACTACAAAAATATAAACATTTAACAGTTTCTACCTTCTTATTGTGCCTGTTTATCCTCATGGTTTTATTGATTCATACATGTTTTCCTGAACTCAGTGACTTCTCAGATTCTATTTCTACTAAGAAATATGATACTGTGAACACCCTCAATACAAAGAGTCCCTCTTCTAATCAGTCCTGCACACTCAGCTTATCAAACACTTTGTGACTCACAGATAGATACACAATCTTGAAGACTCTACAGAGTTTGAAGACAGTGGATATCCTGAGCTTTATTCCCTGCTACCGGCATTATAAATGCTAGTGGGCACCAGAGTGAATCCATAGAGGAGTACTGAAGAGTCCCCAAAAACCCATGATAGGGACTTTTAACCAATTTATCCTTTTTAAAGGGCTTTACTACCTAACAGATCTTCTTATCCAACGCATCTATAATTAACACTGCCCCCAAATTACTTTCCTATAAGGTTATGCATTTCCCATCAGAGATCTATTTTGTAAACCAACAACATTTATAGATGTTAAGCAAGTAATTGAAAACTCATGGCCAGGTGTGGTGGCTCACGCCTGTAATTCCAGCACTTCAGGAGGCCAAGGCAGGCAAATCACTTGAGGCCAGGAGTTCGAGACCAACCTGGCCAACATGGTGAAACCCCATCTCTACTAAAAATACAAAAAGTAGCCAGGCATGGTAGCACACACCTGTAATCCCAGCTACTCAGGAGGCTGAGGCAGGAGAATCGCTTGAACTGTTGAGGCAGAGGTTGCAGTGAGCTGAGATCACACCACTGCACTCTAGCCTGGGCAACAGAGTGAAACTCTGTCTCAAAAAAAAAAGAAAAGAAAACTCACAATGCTTTAGGTCAGGTTCTTTGCATTAAAAATTCAAAACATGAGCAGAAAATGATATATGTTTGTTCAAATAGAAGCAGTCATAAAATAATTAAATATAAGTTATCATTGCATAATCTGCTCAAAGGGTACATCTGTCTAAGTTCTAATAACATTCAAAGTCCCAAATTTTAAGTTCCCCCACAGGTCCTTTATAATTTTCTTTGAAGATAGAATATTTTTTAAAAATTATTTTATGATAAAGACTAAAATTATGATATGAAAACATATGGTATATATTATATTAAGGAAACAAGCTTGTTCCAGGCTTTGGATGCAAATTTACTCTAAGTCTCCCAGCAAGCAACAACAGAGGGTCGCAAACAGCAGTGTTTTATTTTAGGCTCAGCCATGGTGCAGCCTCCTTGAGGTAATGCTCTGAATGTTGACAGGCGGCATTACCTCTTTGGGTGGCTTAGAAACTGCCACAGGATGGTCATCATGCCACATTCCATGATGCCCAGGGTCCCAGCAGTGAGATGCCAGTGGCTAATCTCTGAGTCACTGAGCTCCTTCGGCCTGCTCTCTTGTCACACTTGTTTCTATATTTCAACTGCTCAGAGCTGGATTTGCTTTATGATTTTGGTGATGGGTGAATAAAATCAGTGTAGCAGATGGAAAGAATTCAAGCCATTTTTTTACCAAATGCCACATTTCTGCCAATTATGTATTTTGTTTCTTGTAGTAAAATCCCCAACATGTCATTTTTCAGCGTGTCAGGTAAGCCTTATCACTTGCGTGTTTAAGTAATATCAGGTGTACTATTTCCTTGCAGAGGAGAAAGGGCCTCCACATTTGGTTTTTATGTTCACAACAACATGGTTCATGGCATACAACAAACGGAAAGAAACAGTTCTTTAGAGCAGAGCGGGAGGCAGAGGCCACAGCCTTGCTTGAGCTTCTACGGTTAGAGACATGACAGGCCCGGAGCGGTGGCTCACGCCTGTAATCCCAGCACTTTGGGAGGCTGAGGTGGGCGGATCACGAGGTCAGCATATCGAGCCCATTCTGGATAACACAGTGAAACCCCGTCTCTACTAAAAATACAAAAAATTAGCCGGGCGTGGTGGCAGGCGCCTGTAGTCCCAGCTACTCGGGAGGCTGAGGCAGGAGAAGGGCGTGAACCCGGGAGGCGGAGCTTGCAGTAAGCCAAGATGGCGCCACTGCACTCCAGCCTGGGCGAAAGAGCGAGACTCTGTCTCAAAAAAAAAGAAAGAAACACAATTGAGACCCCGACACTGACAGCAGCTGCAGGTGATGCAAGGAGCCAGTACTGAGCTTGGAGCAGACCCTCGACTCCAGTCCTGACTCTGCCAGCCTGTTACTCCAGGTCACCAACAGCTTCTCATAGCCTGAGTTGCTGCAATAGTGAAATCAAAATAAGGCAGACCTCAAACGATTTAATTAGAAATAAGTGAGATTATGAATATAAACTTGTTGGTATGCTAAAAAGCATCTTATAAGGGGTTGTGATGCTCCTGTTATGAGCTGTAAATTTTTTTGCCAATTTCATCTACTTAAAGTTAGTAATTAAGTCACTGGTATCATGTGGATTTAAAATTTTTCACATATTTTTGTGTCTGACTTTATGCTAAAAGTCCAAATAAAGAGTACTTAGCTAATAATCTGGAGAGCATAGCAAACACACATACCATTAGATTATAGACAAAATAGCTATACTTCTGAGAGAGTTTTAAAATTGCTGTTTACCATATGGAAACTGAGATGAAGAAAGTCTTTGTAAATTGTACCTTGTAACCTCAGCAATCTAGTAGCTAAGTTATTAAATACCAAAGTTATGTAGAATGTTAAAACAACAATTCTCATTAAAAATCTAAGCACAAATGGTTTGGAGTCATCATCCAAATAAGTAGTCATCATTGTCTCTCTATACACGTATTTATGTATACATATACTAGTAAGACAGAAAGAGCTACAACTATATATAGAAAGAAATGAGATAATAATGTTTTGTAAAAATATGAATACATACACCTATGTACTGTACATATATATAATTACATATACATATGTATTGCATATATATGAATACATATACAGGTATATTGTGTATACATACACATACATATCTTCATGAGACCAATGCCAGGTCTCTATCCCAGAACAATTATGTTGGAATATATAGGGTGACTGCAGCACTCGTGCCTAGTAAAAGCTCCCGGGTGATCTTAACCAGGGCTGAGAACCACTGCTATACCTCTGCATCTGAAAGTCCTCTGAGTAGCTCATATTCTGTATGCACTTAAGTTACATTGGCCCATATGTGTTTATTCAGACTAGAATGACAATACTTACGGCAATACGAAAAGTCTTCATCTGATAAACTAATTCACTGAACTTTTCATTGCCTCCTAGGAAGGGACGACAGACATCAGTTACCTCCTGGTTTCTATTGTGGTGGGTGGAGACACAGTATACTTTATGATGCCAACAAATGGTGTGATGGAGGGCCTTTCCTCTTTTACCCAATCTCTATGTTGCTTTTCATCTTTCTCATAGCCACATACTAGACCTCTCCAAGTCTGGACTGACAATTTTATTTTTAGGTATTTATTTGTAGTTCTTGAGACTCTAAGCCCTCATCATCTTCCACGGCTACTCCTGAAATTTTAACCTTCTTAGTGGTCCTAGAGTCCAAGGGAGCCTTGGTGAGTTATGACTCCCCACACCTGTCTCTTCTCTGGGACTGTGTAAGCTTTGGTGGTCTGGAAGATAGTGAGGAGGTCTATGTTGCAGCTGAATTGAGCAGGGGGCAGGAAACAGGAGACACAAAGAGGGAAGAGAGAGTGTTTATTCCCAAGTAAATGCCACAACATTGGCTCGTTAAAATTTCCACTCCCCTTATATTTTAGAAGATTTAGAACTACTAATAAATGCTAATTCCCATGGAGTTCTCACATTAATGGAAAACTCAAAATGAAATACTGATGGGATATATGCTAATATGTTGGTGGTCATCACGCAGATTTCAAAGTAAAAAGTACTGTTTCGATTTCA
The DNA here is from genome assembly GCF_028885625.2 of Pongo pygmaeus. Taxonomy (NCBI): domain Eukaryota; kingdom Metazoa; phylum Chordata; class Mammalia; order Primates; family Hominidae; genus Pongo; species Pongo pygmaeus. The sequence goes on along the minus strand of NC_085930.1, from coordinate 58,515,956 downwards.
AATTACTGACCAGAGTTTCTCGCCTTTTATACTTAGAAAGAATAAAATGTCATACGCAAACGGTTTTTATTTATGTGTCTAAATGGCATTTCTGTGGCTTCCCACATGCTAGGTTTTGTGCTAGGCACAGTCGCCCAGCGGCAAATTACAGACATTGCCCTTCTGAGAGACTGTTTCGTGAACTAAACCACAGAGAATAAAACCGATTGCCGGGGGTGAAAATAATCAAAAACTTTTCACCATGTATCCAGAGTCCCAGCAGACAAGTCATATTTAAATTAGGGAAAGGAAAAAAAGAAGAAATGATCAGTTATTGATTACATCTGAAAACACGTACATCATCTAAGAAAACCTGAAGCTTTATTTCAGGATCTGTTTGGGTGCAAGAACGTCTCATGTCAAAACGAAGAAGTGTGTACAGATATAAAATAGGCCACCCTAAAAAAGGCATGGTGGCTGGGCGCACAGGCTCACATCTGTAATCCCAGTGTGTCCAGAATTGGTGGGTTCTTGGTCTCACTGACTTCTAGAATGAAGCCTCGGACCCTGGCGGTAAGCGTTACATTTCTTAAAAGCGGCGTGTCCGGAGTTTCCTCCTTCTGATGTTCGGATGTGTTGGGAGTTTCTTCTTTCCGGTGGGTTTCTGGTCTCACTGGCTCAGAAGTGAAGCTGCAGACCTTCGCCGTGAGTATTACTGCTCATAAAGGCATTGCGGACCCAAAGACTAAGCAGCAACAAGATTTATTGAAAAGAGCGAAAGAACAAACCTTCCACTCCCCGGAAGGGGACCCCAGGGGGTTGCTGCTGCTTGCTGGGGCAGCCTGCTTTTATTCCCTTATCTGACCCCACCCACATCCTGCTGATTGGCCCATTTTACAGAGAGCTGATTGGTCTGTTTTACAGAGAGCTGATTGGTACATTTTGACAAGGTGCTGATTGGTGTGTTTACAATCCCTGAGCTAGACACAAAAGTTCTCCAAGTCCCTGCTAGATTAGCTAGACACAGAGCACTGATTGGTGCATTTACAAACCTTGAGCTAGACACAGAGTGCTGACTGGTGTATCTACAATCCTTTAGCTAGACATAAAGGTTATCTAAGTCCCCACCAGATTAGCTAGATACAGAGTGCTGATTGGTGTGTTCACAAACTTTGAGCTAGACACAGAGTGCTGATTGGTGTATTTACAAACCTTGAGCTAGACACAGAGTGCTGATTGGTGTATTTACAATCCCTTAGCTAGACACAAAGGTTTTCCAAGTCCCCACCAGATTAGCTAGATACAGAGTGCTGATTGGTGCATTCACAAACCTTGAGCTAGACAGAGTGCTGATTAGTGTCTCTACAATCCCTTAGCTAGACATAAAGGTTTTCCAAGTCCCCACTGGACTCAGGAGCCCAGCTGGCTTCACCTAGTGGATACTGCACTGTGGTGGTAGGCAGAGTTGCCCGCCAGTCCTGCGCTGTGGGCCGGCACTCCTCAGCCTGGCAGTCGGAGAGCCAGGCAGTGATGGGACCCAGCGTGCAGAGCAAGGGGTGGTGCCCATCTGGGAGGCTTGGGCCATGCAGGAGCCCAGGGCGGTGGGGAGGCTTGGGCATGGCAGGCTGCAGGTCCCAAGCCCTGCGCTGCGGGGAGGCAGCTGAGTCCGGCAAGAATTCCAGCGCAGAACCAGTGGGCCAGCACTGCTGGGGGACCCAGCGCACCCTCTGCAGCTGCTGGCCCAGGTGCTAAGCCCCTCACTGCCTGGGCCCCGGGGGTGCCGGCCAGCTGCTCCAAGTGCGGGCCCACCGAGCCCACGCCCACCTGGAACTCACGCTGGCCCCCAAGCGCCACTGCTCAGCCCCGGTTCCCACCTGCATCTCTCCCTCCACACCTACCCGCAAGCAGAGGGAGCTGGCTCCGGCCTCGGCCAGCCCAGAGAGGGGTGCCCACAGTGCAGTGGCGGGCCAAAGGGCTCCTCCAGCGCGGCCAGAGTGGGCGCCAGCGAGGCCGAGGAGGCGCCGTGAGCAAGCGAGGCCAAGGAGGCGCCGTGAGCAAGCGAGGCCGAGGAGGCACCGTGAGCAAGCGAGGGCTGCCAGCACGCCGTCACCTCTCACCAGCACTTTGAGAGGCCAAGGCAGACGGATCATGAGGTCAGGAGAGCGAGACCATCCTGGCCAACATGGTGAAACCCCATCTCTACTAAAAATACAAAAATTAACCAGATGTAGTGGCGCATGCCTGTAGTCTCAGCTACTCAGGAAGCTGAGGCAGGAGAATCGCTTGAACCCGGGAGGCAGAGGCTGCAGTGAGCCGCGATTGCGCCACTGCACTCCAGCCTGGGTGACAGAATGAGACTTCCTCTCAAAAAAAAAAGGCGTGGTTCCCGCATAAATGTGTGAAATCACGTGATTGATGGTGATAAGATTCTGGCAACATGTTTGTGTCTGACAGACACCACCACTCATCCACTGATTTTGGCATCTGACAAATCTCACCCTCCCTCACACTGGTCGCTCATGTCCTCAGTTACCTATCTGAGTGGCACTTTCCCCAAAGCCCAAATGCAGTCATTTCAGGTGCCAATTTTCAGCCTGGGGTCCAATTTGAAAAATAGGATATTTCTTCATTTAAAAAAAAACAAGCAAGGAAAACAGAGTCATATCAGGTAAGCACTTGTTCAGGGAAAATATGATTTTAAATTTGTTGTAAATGGACTTGAAAAGGCTCCTTTGAATTAGGCAGGCTTTTGTGAAAAGCCCTAACATTCACATAGTTGAAGGATTTAGCTGTGCGTAACAATATATGAGAATAAAACCTTAGCAGACTGTGTTCACTAACATTGTTTGTAAATAGCACACTTTTACAAAGTATTAGTGTATTGTTACTTAATCTATCTACATTTGTACAAAGTAAAGCCTTCCCCTTACCCTTTTGCGTATATGAGTCCTCATGATTTTTTTTACATAACTATGTATATGGTCTTCCCTTCTCATCTAAAAGAGTTTTTCATGATGGACTGTGAACTTCCCTCACCTCCAATTATCATCAGATTGATGTGTGTTGTCATCTTCACTGTTCTGGCTCAAACCAAAAAGTTTTATGCCAGAAACAAAAAGAGTAGGAGACATGAGGGCATGTGATTTGGCTAAAAGATCTGAAAAACCTCACCATGTAATAAACAAAACATTTCAAAATCTTCACTGAGTCTATAGATTGTTTTGTTTAATTGTCTTTATTGTCTTTATTTTTGTATTTAGAAACATTTGTATTTTTTTTGTTTTCTTCTTGTCCATTTGTTTAAGTTCCTTGTAAATTCTGGGTATTAGACCATTGAAAAATTATAGTTTCTTTTGCTGTGCAGAAGCTCTTTAGTTTAATTAGGTCCCATTTGTCAATTTTTGCCTTTGTTTCAATTGCTTTTGGCATTTTCATGATGAGATCTTTGCAAGTTTCTATGTCCAAAATGGTATTTCCTGGGTTATCTACCAGTGTTTTTTTAGTGTTAGGTTTTACATGTAGGTCTTTAATCCATCTTGAGTTGATTTTTGTGCATGGTGTAAGGAAGGGGTCCAATTTCTATCTTCTGTGTATCGTAAGCCATTATCCTGGCAAAATTTATTGAATAGGGGGTCCTTTCCCAATTTATTGAATAGGGAATCCTTTCCCTATTTCCCTGTTTCTGTGAAACAGCTATGAAATATGCTGTTTTATATCACTAAATAGCACCTGTATTTTGATTCAAAAGGTTCCAAACACACTTTTCATAGAATCTAAGAAAGGACATTTCTGAGCCCATTGAGCCAATATAGGAACATACAAATATCTAGTCATCAAAATTAAAAACAGGAAATCTTTAAGAAAACTTTGTGATGTGGTGTTTCATATCACTGAATGGAACTTGTGTTTTCATTACAAAGAATCCAAACTCATGTTTTGTAGAAACTGAAAAATGACATTTCAGATAATTCTAGGCCTATTTAAGAAAATACTAATATCCAGGCTAGGGCCGGGCGCAGTGGCTCACGCCTGTAATCCCAGCCCTTTGGGAGGCCGAGAAGGGTGGATCACAAGGTCAGGAGATCGAGACCATCGTGGCTAATACAGTAAAACCCCATCTCTACTAAAAATACAAAAAATTAGCTGGGCGTGGTGGCAGGTGCCTGTAGTCCCAGCTACTCGGAGGCTGATCAGGAGAATGGCATGAACCCAGGAGGCGGAGCTTGCAGTGAGCCGAGATAGCGACATTGCACTCCAGCCTGGGTGACAGAGCAAGACTCCGCCTCAAAAAAAGAAAAGAAAATACTAATATCCAGGCCTAAGAACTATAAACAAGCTCTGTGAGTATATGCTTTGTGATGTGCTGTTTCCTATCACTGAGTGGAAGCAGGGTTTTGTTTCAACAGGTTCTAAACACACGTTCTATAGAATCTAAGAAAGGACATTTCTGAGCTCATTGCACCATTATAGGGGCATACAAATATCCAGCCCTAAAAAGTAAAAAGAAGCTATCTCTGAAAAAGCTTTGTGATGCTGTGTTTTATATCACTGAATGGAACATGTGTTTTGATTGAACAGGTTCCAAAAATGCTTTTTCTGAAATCTAAGAAGTGACATTTCTGAGCCCATAGAGCACTTATAAGAACATAGAATATCAAGTTCTAAAAATTAAAAGGAAGCTATCTGTGAAAGAGCTTTGTGATATGCTGTTTTATATCACTGAATTGAAAGGGTGTTTTGATGAACATGTTTGAAACACAGTTTTTGTGTTATCTGCGAAGAGACATTCCTGAGCCCATTGAGCTCTTAAAGGAATATACAAATGTCCAGCCCTAAAAACTAAAAACAAGCCATCTGTGAAAACCCTTGTGATGTGCTTTTTTATATCACCAAATGGATCTTGTGTTTTTGTTACAAAGGATCCAAAGGCTTGTTTTGTAGAATCCAAGAAATGACATTTCAGAGCGTTTTAGACCTATATGTGAATATATGCTTATCCAGTCCTAAGTACTCCAAACAAGCTCTGTGCGAATATGGTTTGTGATGTGCTGTTTTCTATCACTGAGTGGAGCCTATATTTTGATTCAACACGTTCTAAACACACGTTCTGTAGAATATATGAAATGGCATTTCTGAGCCCTTATAGGAACATACAAATATCCAGCACTAAATATTAAAAAGAAGTTATCTGTGAAAGAGCTTTGTGATGTTATGTTTTATATCACTGAATGGAACATGTGTTTCATTCAGCAGGTTCCAGGAACACTTTTTGTAGAATCTGAGAAGGGACATTCTTGAGCCTATTGAGCCCTTGTAGAAGCTTACAAATATCCAGCCCTAAAAAGCAAAAAGAATTTCTCTGTGAAAGAACTTTGTGATGTGCTGTTGTATATCACTGGATGCAGCCTGTGTTTTCATTACAAAGGATCCAAACACATGTTTTCTAGAATCCAGAAAATGACACTTCAGAGGTTTTTAGGCCTGTATAGAAAATATGAATATCCAGCCTTAAAAATTACAAACAAGCTCTGTGCGAACATGCTTTGCAATGTGCTGTTTCCTATCACTGATTGGAACCTCTGTTTTGATTCAACAGCTTTTTAACACACATTCTGTGGAATCTAAGAAGTGACATTTCTGAGCCCATTGAGCCCTCATTGGAACATACACATATTTAGCCCTCAAAACTAAAAACAAGCAATCTGTGAAAAGCCTTTGTGATGTGCTGCTTTATATCACTGAATGGAACATGTGTTTTCATTACAAAAGATCCAAACTTCTGTTTTGTAGAATGCAAGTAATGACATTTCAGAGGTTATTAGGAAAATATGAATATCAAGCTGTAAGAACTACAAGCAAGTTCTGTGTGAATATCCTTTGTGATGCGCTGTTTCTTACTGCTGAGTGGAACCTGTGTTTAGATTCAACAGGTTCTAAACCCACATTCTGTAGAATCTAAGAAATGCCATTTCTGAGCCCTTTGAGCCCTTATGGGAATATATGAATATCCATCCCTAAAAAGTAGAAGTTATCTGTTTAAGAGTTTTGTGATATGATGTTTTATATTACTGAATAGAACCTATATTTTGATTGAACAGGGTCCAAACACAGATTTGTAGAATCTAAGAAGGGACAATTCTGAGCCCATTGAGTGGGCCCTTATAGGAACATTAGAATGTCCAGCCCTAAAAACTAAAAACAAGCTATCTGTGAAAACCCCTTGTGATGTTCTGTTTTATATCAATGAATGGAACTTGTGATTCCATTACAAAGGATCCAGACTCATTTTTTTTAGAATCCTATAAATGACATTTCAGGGGATTTTTGGAATCCCCTGAAATGGATTCCATTATATTAGAAAATGTGAATATCCAAAAATCAAAACTACAAACTACTCTTTGAGTACATGCTCTGTGATGTGCTGTTTACTATCATTAGTGGAACCTGCGTTTTGATTCAACAGGTTCCAAACACACTTTTTCTAAAATCTAAGAAGAGACATTTCTGAGCCCATTGAACCCTTATTGGAATGTACCAACATCAAGCCCTAAAAAGCAAAAATAAGTTATCTGTGAAAGAGCTTGTGATGTGCTGTTTTATATCACTGGATGAAACTTGTGTTTTTATTCAACAGGTTTCAAACACACTTTTTGTAGAATCTAAGAAGAAACACTTCTGAGTTTTTTGAGCCCTTATAGGAACATAAGAATGTCCAGCCCTCAAAATGAAAAACAAGCAATCTGTAAAAAAAAACTTTGTGACATGCTATTTTATGTCACTGAATGGAACCTGTGTTTTGATTCAACAGATTCTAAATACTTACTGTATAGAATCTAAGAAGTGACATTCTTTGAGCCTATTGAGCTCCAGTAGGAACATATGAAGATCCTGCCCTCCAAAAATTAAAAACAAGAAACAAACCAACAAAAAAAACAGGCAATTTGTGAAAAACTTTTGTGATGTGCTGTTTTATATTATGGAACGGAACTTGTGTTTTCATTACAAAGGATCAAACTCATGTTTCACAGAATCCAAGCAATGACATTTCAGAGGTTTTGAGGCCTATGTAAGAAAATATGAAATCCAACCCAAAGAACTACAAGCAAGGTCTGTGTGAATATGCTTTGTGATGTGCTGTTTTCTATCACTGATTGGAACCTGGGTTTTGATTCAACATGTTCTAAACACACATTGTGGAGAATCTAAGAATTGATATTTCTGGGACCATTGAGTCCTTACAGAAATATATGAATATCCAGCCCTAAAATATAAAAGGAAGATATTTATGAAGAAGCTTTGTGATGTCCTCTTTTATATCAGTAAATAGAACATGTGTTTTGATTCAACAGTTTCCAAACACACTTTTTGTAGAATCGAATAAGGGACATTTCTGAGCCCAATGAGCCCTTTATCCAGCCTTCAAAACTAAAATCAAGTGACCTGTGTAAAAACTTTGTGATATGCTGTTTTATATCATGGAATGGAACTTGTGTTTTCATTACAAAGGATCAAAACTCATGTTTTGTAGAATCCAAGCAATGACCTTTCACAGGTTTTTAGGCCTATATAAGAAAATATGGGCTGGGTGTGGTGGCTCACGCCTGTAATCCTAGCACTTTTTTAGCAAAAAGAGCGAAACTTCATCTCAAAAAAAAAAAAAAAAAAAGAAGCAGCTATCTATAAAAGAGCTTTGTGATGTGCTGTTTTATATCACTGAAAGGAATCTTTGTTTTGATTCAAAATGTTCCAAACACACCTCTTGTAGATCTAAGAAAGAATATTTGTGAGCCCATTGAACCCTTATAGGAACATACAAATATCCAGCCCTCAAAAATAAAAACAAGCAATCTGTGAAGTCCTTTATTATTTAACTTTTTTTTATTTTTTATTTTATTTATTTATTTATTTGAGACAGAGTCTCGCTGTGTCATCCAGGCTGGAGTGCAGTGGCTTGATCTCAGCTCACTGCAACCTCTGTTTCCCAGGTTCAAGCAATTCTCCTGTCTCAGCCTCCCGAGTAGCTGGGATTACAGGTACATGCCACCACACCTAGCTAATTTTTGTATTTTTAGTAGAGACAGGGTTTCACCATGTTGGCCAGGCGGGTCTGGAACTCCTGACTTCAAGTGATCTCCCTGCCTGCCTTAGTCTCCCAAAGTATGGGGATTACAGGCATGAGCCACTGTGCCCCACCTAATTTGCTGTTTTATATCACTGAATAAAACTTGTGTTTTCATTACAAAAGATCCAAACTGAAGTTTTGTATAATCCAAAAAATGACATTTTAGAAGTTTTTAGGCCTATTCAAGAAAATACAAATATCCAGCCCTAAGTACTACAAACAGGCTCTGTGCGAATATGCTTAGTGATGTGCCATTTTCTACCACTTAGTGAAACCAGTGTTTTGATTCAACAGTTTCCAAACACACTTTTTGTGAAATCGAAAGAGAGACATTTCTGAGACCATTCAGCACTTACAGGAACATACCAATATCAAGCCCTACAGAGTAAAAAGAAGCTATCTGTGAAAGAGTTTTTGGATGTGCTGTTTTGTATCACTCAGTGGAAACTGTGTTTTGATTCAATAGGTTCCAAACACACTTTTTGTGATTTTCATTACAAAGGATCCAAAGTCATGTTTTGTAGAATCCAAAAATAACATTTCAGAAGTTTTTAGGCAGATATAAAAAAATAAAAATATCCAGCCCTAAGAACTACAAACAAGCTCTGTGCAAATATAGTTTGCTATGTTTTGTTCCCTATCACTTTGTGGAACCTGTGTCTTGATTGAACAGGTTCTAAACACAGGTTCTGTGGAATCTAAGAAATGACATTACTGGCCGGGTGTGGTGGCTCACACCAGTAATCCCAGCACTTTGGGAGGCCGAAATAGGGGGACCACCTAAGCTAGGAGTTCGAGACCAGCCTGGCCAACATGGTAAACCCCGTCTCTACTAAAATTACAAAAAAATTAGCCAGGCGAGGTGGTGAGTGCCTGTAATTCCAGCTACTCGGAAGGCTGAGGTGGCAGAAATGCTTGAACTCGCAGGCAGAGGTTGCAGTGAGCCAAGACTGCCCCATTGCACTCTAGCCTGGGCAACAAGAGTGAAACTCCATCTCAAAAAAAAAAAGAAAAGAAAAGAAAAGAAATGGCATACTCAGCCCATTGAGCACTTAAAGGAACATACAAATATCCAGCCCTAAAAAGTAAAAGAAGCTATCTGTTAAAGAGCTTTGTGATGTGCTGTTGTATATCACTGAATGGAACCTGTGTTTTGATTCAACAGGTTCCGGCCAGGCATGATGGCTTACACCTGTAATCCCAGCAATTTGGGAGGCCAAGGCATGTGGATCACCTGAGGTCAGGAGTTTGAGACCAGCCTGGCCACCATGGTGAAACCCCATCTCTACTAAAAATAAAAATAAAGTTAACCAGGCACGATGGGGTATGCCTGTAGTCCCGGCTACTCCAGAGGCTAAGGCAGAAGAATCACTTGAACCTGGGAGGTGGAGTTTGCAGTGAGCCAAGATTGTGCCACTGCACTCCAGCCTGGGCAACAGAGTGAGACTCCTAAAAAAAAAAACGCAGTCTCTGTACAATCTAAGAAGCGACATTGCAGAACCAAATGAACTTTCATAGGAACATACAAACATTCATCCCTCAAAACTAAAAACCAGCAATCTGTGAAAAGACTTTACAATATGCTGCATTATATCACTGAATGGATGTTGTGTTTTCATTACAAAAAATCCAAACTCATGTTTTGTAGAAACAAAAAAATGACATTTCAGAGGTCCTTAGACCTATTTTGAAAATACAAATATCCAGGCCTAAAAACTACAAACAAGCTCTTTGTGAATATACTTTGTGATGTGTTGTATCCTATCACTGAGTGGAACCTGCATTATCATTCAACAGGTTCTAAACACACGTTCTGTAGAATCCAAGAAATGAAATTTCTGAGCCCATTGAGCCCTTATATTAAGATAGGAATATCCAGCCCTAAAAAGTAAAAAGAAGCTATCCTTGAAAGAGCATTGTGATGTGCTGTTTTATATCACTGAATGGAGTCTTGTTTTGATTCAACCAGTTCCAAACACACGTTTTGTAGAATCTAAGAAGGGACATTTCTGAGGACATTGAGCCCTTATAGGAACATAGGCATATTCAGCCCTCAAAACTAAAATCAAGCTATCTGTGAAAAACTTTTGTGATGTGCCACTTTATATTACTGAATGGAATTTGTGTTGTCATTACAAATGATCCAGATACATGTTTTGTAGAATCCAGAAAATAACATTTCAGAGGTTTTGAGGCCTGTATGGAAATATGAATAGGCAGTTTTAAAAATTATAAACAGGCTGTGTGTGAATATGGTTTGTGACGTGCTGTGTTCTATAACTAAGTGGAATCAGTGTTTTGATGGAACAGATTCTAAACACGTGTTCTGTAGAATCTGAGAAATGACATTTCAGAGCCCATTGAGCTTTTAGAGGAACATACAAGTATCCAACCCTAACAAGTAAAAAGAAGTTATCTGTGAAAGAGCTTTGTGATTGCTGTTTTATATTTTGGGACTGGACCTGGGTTTTCATTAAACAAGTTCCAATCACTCTTTTTGCAGAGTCTAATAAGTGACATTTCTTAGCCTATTGAGCCCTTATAAGAACATTCAAATATACAGCCCTAAAAACTAGAAACAAGCTATTTGAGAAAGTGCTTTGGAATGTGCAGTTTCATAATACAAGATTGATCTTTGGTTTTGATTAAACAGGTTCCAAACAATTTTTTTTTAGAATATAAGAAGTGACATTTCTGAACCTATTGCGCCTTTATGGGAACATACGAATATCCAGCCCTAAAATTTACAAACAAGCTATCTGTGAAAACACTTTGTGATATGCTGTTCCATATCATAGTATGGAACCTATAATTTGATTAGACAGGCTCCAAGTACACATTTTTTAGAATTCATGAGGTGACATTTCTTGGCCTATTGACTAATTAGAAAAACATGCAAATATCCAGCCCTAAAAACTAGAAACAAGCTATCTGTGAAAATGATTTGTGATGTGCTGTTTTATGTCACAGAATGGAACCTAGGTTTTGATTCAAGAGGTTCAAAACAATTATTTTTTAGATTAAGACGTGACATTTCTGATATTATTGAGCCATTAGAGGAGCATATGAATAATCATCCCTAAAAACTAGAAAGAAGCCATCTGTGTAAAGACTTAGTGACGTGCTGATTATATCACAGAATAGAACCTGTGTTTTGATTCAACACGTTCAAAACACTAATTTGTAGATTCTAAGAAGCAACTTAGATTCTTTTTGAGCTTATTGAGCCCCTGAGTAGCAGGGATCACAGGTGCGTGCCACCATGCCCAGCTAATTTTTGTAGAATCTATGAAGTGACATTTCTGGGCCCATTGAGGCCTATTAAAAAGAAATGAATATCCAACCCTGAAAACTAAAAATAAGTTATCAAGGAAAACAATTTGTGATGTGTTGTTTCATATCACAGAATGGAAGCTGTGTTTCAATTCACTGAGTTCCAAACATTCTTTATGTAGAATCTACGAACTGACATTTCTGAGCCCATTGAGGACTATTAGGAAATAACAAATATCCAGTCTTAAAAACTAAAAACAAGGTATCAGTGAAAAAACTTTTTTATGTGCTGTTTCATGTCACAGAATGGAACCTGTGTTGTGAGTCCCCAGATTCCAAAAACTCTTTCTGTAGAATCTACGAAGTGACATTTCTTATCTCATTGAGGCCTGTTAAGAAAATATGTGGCCGGGCACAGTGGCTCATGCCTGTAATCCCAGCACTTTGGGAGGCTGAGGCGGGCGGATCACTTGAGGTCAGGAGTTTCAGACCAGCCTGACCATCATGGTGAAACCTTGTTTCTATTAAAAATACAATTAGCCAAGCATGGTGGCAGGCAACTGTAATCCCAGCTCCTCAGGAGGCTGAGGCAAGAGAATTGCTTGAACCCAGGAGTGAGAGGTTGCAGTGAGCCAAGATTGCGCCACTGTACTCCAACCTGGATGACATAGCAAGACTCAGTCTCAAATAAAAATAAATAAATAAATATATATATATATATATATATATATATAAAACCCTAAAACTAGAAACAAACTGTCTTTGAAAATCCTTTGCAAGGCTGGGCACAGTGGCTCATGCCTGTAATTGCAGCACTTTGGGAGGCTGAGGCAGGTGGATCACCTGAAGTCAGGAGTTCAAGACCACCCTGGCCAACTTGGTGAAACCTGTCTTTACTAAAAAATATATTTAAAAATTAGCCAGGTGTGGTGGTGCGTGCTTGTAATTCCAGTTACTTGGGAGGCTAAGGCAGAAGAATCGCCTGAACCAGAGAGGTGGAGGTTGCAGTGAGCCGAGATCGCACCATTGCACTCCAGCCTGGGTGATGAGTGAAATTCCATCTCAAAAAAAAAAAAAAAAGAAAAAGAAAAGAAAATCCTTTGTGATGCGCTTTATATTGTAACAGAATAGAACCTGTGTTTTGATTCACCAGGTCCCAAACACTCTTTTTGTAGAATGTACAAAGTGACATTTCTGAACCAATTGAGGCCTATTAAGAACAAATGAATATCCAGCCCTGAAAAGTAGAAATAAGCTATCTGTGAAAATGCTTTGTGATGTGCTTTTCAATATTACAGAATGTAACCTGTGTTTTGATTCACTACACCTGGTTACAAACACTCTTCTTGTAGAATACACAAAGTGATATTCTGAACCCATTGAGGCCTATTAAAAAATATATATATCCAGTCCTAAAAACTAGAAAAAAGCTATCAGCGTAAACGCTTTGTGATTTGCTGTTTCATATTGCAGAATAGAACCTGTGTTTTGGTTCACCAAGTTCCAAACACTCTTTTTGTAGAATTTACAAAGTGACATTTTTCATCTCATTAAGGCCTGTAACAAACCTGCACGTTGTGCACATGTACCCTAGAACTTAAAGTATAATAAAAAAATAAAATAAAATAATGAATATACAACCCTAAGAACTAGAAACAAGCTACCTGTGAAAAAGCTTTGTGATGTGCTTATTTATATCAAAGAATGGAACCCGTGTTTGGACTCATCAGGTTCAAAACATGCTTTTTGTAGAATCTCTAAAGTAACATTACTGAGCTTATTGAGGTTAGATAGGAAAAAGTGAATACTCAGCCCTAAAAAGTAGAAACAAACTATCTGTGAAAATGCGTTGCAATGTGCTGTTTTATATCACAAAGTTGAACCTGTGTTTTGATTCACCAGGTTCCAAACTCACTTTTTGTAGAATATACTAAGTGATATTTCAGAGCCCATTGAGGCCTGTAAAGAAAAAATTGAATATCCAGTCCTAAAAACTAGAAACAAGCTAACTGTGAAAATCTTTTGTGATGTGCTGTTTTATATTACAGAATGGAAACTGTGTTTTGATTCACCAGATTTGAAGCACTCTGTTTGAAGAATCTCTGAAGTGACATTTCTAAGCACATTGAGACCTTAAAAGAACATATTAATATCCCGCCCTAAAAATTAGAAAAAACCTATCTGTAAAAACACTTTGTGATGTGCTATTTTGTATCACTGAAGGGAACATGTGTTTTGATTCACCAGGTTCCAAACACTTTTTCTGTAGTATCTACAAAGTAATATTTCTGACCTCTTTAAGGCCTATTAAAAAGAAATGAATATCCAGCTCTGATTGTTTTCTCACCTAGCTTGTTTTTCATTCCAGAGCTGGCAAGAAAATCAGTTGTGATGAGTTGTTTCATATCACAGATGGAACCTGTTTTTCAATTCATCGAGTTCCAAACACTCTTTATGTAGAACCTATAAAGTGACATTTCTGAGCATGTTGAGGTTCTATAGGAACAATGAAATAACCAGCCCTGAAAACTAGAACCAATCTACTGGTCAAAACACTTTGTGATGTGCTGTTTAATATCAAAGAATGGAATTTATGTTTTGATTTACCAGGTTTGTGCACTCTTTTTGATAAATCTATGAAGTGACATTCTTAAGCTCATTGAGGCCTTACAGGAACATAGGATTATCGAGCCCTAAAAGCTATAAACAAGCTATAAGCGAAAATGCTTTTATCAGCTGTTTCATATCACAGAATGGAACTTGTGTTTTGATTCACCAGGTTCCAAACACTCTTTTTGTAGAATTTATGAAGTGACATTTCTGAGCCCAGTGAGGCATATTAAGAAAAAATTAATATCTAGCCCTAACAACTAAAAACAAGCTAGCAGAGAAAATGATTTGTGAGGCGCTGTCTCATATCACAGAATGGAAGCTGTGTTTTGATTCACCAGGTTCCAAACACTCTTTTATAGAATCTACAAAGTGACATTTCTGAGTCCACTGAGTCCTATTAGGAAAAATGAATATCCAGCCCTAATAACTAGAAACAAGCTCTCTGTGAATATGTTTTGTGATGTGCTGTTCCACATCTAAGATTGAAACCTGTGTTTAAATTCACCAGGTTCCAAACACTCTTTTTTGCAGAGTCTATAAAGTGCTATTACTGAGCCAATTGGGGCCTATTAGGAAACAACTAATATCCAGCCCTAAAAACAAGAAACAAGCTATTTATGAAACCACTTTCTGATGTGCTCCTTAGTATCACAGAATGGAACCTGTGTTTTTATTCACCAGATTCCAAACACTCTTATTGTAGAATTGATAGAGTGACATTTCTGAGCCCATTGAGGCCTATTAAGAAAAAACAAACATCCAGTCCTAAAAAGTAGAAACAAGCTATCAGTGAAAACGCTTCCTGATGTGCTGTTTCCTATTGCAGAATGGAACCTGTGTTTTGATTCACCAGATTCCAAACACTCTTTTTGTAGAATCTATCAAGTGACATTTCTGAGCCCACTGAGTCCTTATCAAGCCCTGAGAAGTAGATACAAGCTATCTGGGAAAATGCTTTGTGATTTGCTATTTCATATTACAGAATAGAACGTGTGTTTTGATTCACCAGTTTCCAAACCTGCTTTTTGTAGACTCCATGAAGTGACATTTCTGAGCCCATTGAAGCCTACAAAGAAAAAATGAATATCAAGTCCTAAAAACTAGAAACAAGCTCTCTGTGAAAACACTTTGTCATGTGCTATTCCATATCTCAGATTGGAATCTGTGTTTTAAGTCACCAGGGTCTAAACACTCTTCTGGTGGAATCTACAAAGTGATGTTTCTGAACCCACTGAGGCCTATTAGGAAAAAACAAACAGTCCTAAAAGCCAGAAGCAAGCTACCAGTGAAAACACTTTTGGATTTGCTATTTCACATCACAGAATGAAACATGCGTTTTGATTCTCCATGTTCCAAACACTCTTTTTGTGGAATCTAAGAAGTGACATTTCTGAGCACATTGAGGCTTTACACAAACAAACAAATATCCAGTACTAAAAACTAGAAAAAAGCTATCTGTGAAAATGCTTTGTGATGTGTTGCTCCATATCACAAATGGAACCTGTATTTTCATTCACCAGATCCCACTTTTTTTGCAGAATTTAATAAATGACATTTTTGAGCTGATAGAGACCTATTATGAAAGAACAAATATCCAGCCCTAAAAACAAGAACAAAACTATCTGAAAATGCTTTTTGATTTTCTGTTTCATATCACAGCAGGAAAACTGTATCTTGATTCACCAGGTTCCAAAAACTCTTTTTGTAGAGTCTATGAAGTGACCTCTCTGAGCCCATTGAGGTCTTATAGGAACATGCAAATGTCCAGCTCTAAGGAATAGAATCAAGCTATCTGTGAAAAAGGTTTGTGATGTGTTGTTCTTATCACAGAATGGAACCTGTGTTTTGAATCACCAGGTTCCAAACACTCTTTTTGTAGAATATATGAAATGGCATTTCTTAGCCCATTGAGGCCTATTAGGAAAAAATGAATATCCAGCCCTAAAAACCAGAAACAAGCTATCTGTGAAAACACTTCATGATGTGCTGTTTCATATCACAGAATGGATGTTGTATTTTGATTCACCATGTTCCACACTTCCTTTTTATAGAATCTATGAAGTGACATTTCTGAGCCCATTGAGGCCTTATAGGAACATAAGAATATCCAGCCCTAAAAACTAGAAACAAGCTGTCAGTGAAAACACTTTGAGATGTGCTGTTTTATGTCACTGAATGGAACCTACATTTTGATTCACCACATTTCAAACACTCTTTTTGTAGAATCTACAAAATTATATTTCTGAGCCCCATTGAGGCCTATTAAGAAAAAACAAATATACAGCCCTAGAAACAAGCTATCTGTGAAAATGCTTTGTGATGTGCTGTTTTATATTACAGAATGGAACCTATGTTTTGATTCAGTAGGTTTGAAGCACTGATTTTGAATCCCTGAAGGGACATTTTTATACCCATTGAGTCTTTACAGGAACATACAAATATTGAGCCCTAAAAACTAGAAAAAAGCAATCTGTGAAAATGCTTTGTAAAGTGCTGTTTCATATCACAAAATAGAACTTTTGTTTTGATAGATCAGGTTCCAAACACTCTTTTAGTAGAATCTACAAAGTGAAATTTCTGAGTTCATTGAGGCCCATAGGGAAAAATGAGTATTCAGCCCTAATAATTAGAAACAAGCTATCTGTGAATATGTTTTGTGATGTGCTGTTCCACATCTAAGATTGGAACCTGTGTTTAAATTCACCAGGTACCAAAAACTCTTTTTGCAAATGTTATGAAGTGACATTACTGAGCCGATTGCAGCCTGTTAGGAAAAAGCTAATATTCAGCCCTAAAAGCAAGACACAAACAATCTGTGAAAATGCTTTGTAATTTTCTATTTCATATTACCAGATTGGAAGCTATATTTTGATTCACCAAGTTCCGAAGAATTTTTTTGTAAAATCTACAAAGTGACATTTCTAAACCCATTGAGGACAATTAGGAAAAAATGAATATCCAGCCCTAATAGCTAGAAACAAGCTATATGTAAATATGCTTTATGATGTGCTGTTCCATATCCCAGATTGGAAACTGTGTTTAAATTCATCAGGTTGCAAACACTCTTTTTGTAGATTCTGCCAAGTGACATTACTGAGCCAAATGGGACCTATTAGGAAAAAATGAATATCCAGCCCTGAAAACAAGAAACAAACTATCTGTGAAAATGTTTTAGGATTTGCTGTTTAATATCACAGAATGGAACTCATGTTTTGATTCACCAGGTTCCAAACACTGTTTTTGTAGAATCTGTGAAGTGACATTTCTGAGCCCATTGAGGCCTTATAGGAACATATGAATATCCAACCCTAAAAACTAGAAACAAGCAATCTATGAAAATGCCTTGTGAAATGTAGTTTTACATCACTGAATGAAACTTGTGTTTTGAATCACCAGGTTCCAAACACTCTTTTTGTAGAATCTACAAAGTGACATTTCTGAGTCCATTGAGGCCTATTAGGAAAAAATGAATATCCAGCCCTGATAACTAGAAACAAGCTCTCTGTGAATATGCTTTGTGATGTGCTGTTCCATACCTAAGATTGAAACCTGTGCTTAAATTCACCAGGTTCCAAACACTCTTTTTGCAGATTCTATAAAGGGACATTATTGAGCCGATTGTTGCCTATTAGGAAAAAACTAATATCCAGCCCTAAAAGCAAGAAACAAGCTATATATGAAAACACTTCCTGATGTGCTGTTTAGTATCACAGAATGGAACCTGTGTTTTTATTCACCAGATTCCAAACATTCTTTTTGTAGAATCTACAAAGCAACATTTCTGAGCCCATTGAGTCCTATTAGGAAATAACAAATATCCAGTCCTTAAAAGCAGAAACAAGCTATCAGTGAAAATGCTTTTGGATGTGCTGTTTCCTACCACAGAATGAAACCTATTTTTGATTCACCAGATTCCGAACACTCTTTTTGTAGAATCTAGGAAGTGACATTTCTGAGCCCATTGAGGCCTTATGGGAAACAATGAATATCCAGGTCTAAGAAATAGATACAAACTATCCGTGAATATGCTTTGTGATTTGCTGTTTCATATTACAGAATGGAACATGTGTTTTGAATCACCATGTTCCATCCCTTTGTAAAATCTACGAAGTGACATTCCTGAGCCCATTGAGGCCTATTAGGAAAAAACAAATATCCAGCCCTAAAAACTGGAAACAAGCTATCAGTGAAAACTCTTTGTGATTTGCTGTTTTATATCACAGAATGGAGGTTGCACTTTGATTGAACAGGTTCCAAACACTCTTTTTGTGGAATCTACGAAGTGACATTTCTGAGCCCATAGAGGCTTTATAGGAACAAACGAATGTCCAGCTCTAAAAACTAGAAACAAGCTATCTGTGAAAATGGCTTGTGATGTGCTGTTTTATATCACAGAATGGAGCTTGTGTTTTCATTTACCAGGTTTCAAACCTGCTTTTTGTAGAATCTATGAAGTGACATTTCTGAGCCCATTGAAGCCTACAAAGAAAAAAATGAATATCCAGTCCTAAATACTAGAAACAAGCTCTCTGTGAAAAAGCTTTGTCAGATTGGAATCTGTGTTTTAATTCACCAGGTTCCAAACACTCTTTTTGTAGATTCTACGAAGTGACATTACTAAGCCAATTGGGGCCTATTAGGAAAAAAACAAATATCCAGCCCTAAAAACAAGAAAAAAGCTGTCTGTGAAAATGCATTCTGATGTGCTGTTTAATATCTCACATTGGAACCTGTGTTTTGATTCAGCAGGTTCCAAACACTCTTTTTGCAGAATCTAAAAAGCGACATTTCTGAGCACACTGAGACCTCTTAGGAAAATACAAATAACCAGCCCTAAAAATTAAAAAGAAGCTATCTGTGAAAACACTTTGTGATATAGAGATATATGTGTCAAAATTATTCCATAATTTAAAATATATATTCATTTCAAAAAAGCTTTCTGCATAGTTTTACATCTTGAAACCAAGTATTTTATCTTTTTTTCCCACCTACCATAGGGCCATAAGTATTGTGTGTGTGTGTGTTATTAGACTTTATGAGGATTTTTCATGATACTTATTCAAAATTCCTCCTACCTCCTTTTTGGGTTCACTGAAGAGACATCTATCTCCATGTATTCCCTGTACTCCATGGTCAATAAAAGACACTTTCCACTTTATTCCTTTGCTAAAACAGCAAGGAATGCCCTGATAGAAAGGGAGAAGACGTATGCCTTTTTTTTTAATTATAGAAGAAATTCGCTAATTACAATGTGCTATGTTGCAATGGATCTTGGAACAGAAAAAGGATATAAGTGGAAAAACTGGTGAAATCCAAGCAAGATCTGTAGTTTAGTTAATAGTATTGTACAGATGTTAATTTCTTGGTTTTCATAAATGTACCATGGTTATGTAAGATGTCAAAGTAAAGGATATATGTGAGAATTGTCTGTACTATCTTTGTAACTCTTCTGTAAATTTGAAGTTATTTCAAAATAAAAGTTTAAAATAAGTAAAGGAAAATCATACTTGTAGAAAATTTAGAAGATACATAAAAGCATAAAGAAATAAAAAATTACACACTTAAATGGAACACTTTTCATATTTTGCACATCTATTTCACATGGAAAGTAACAGTCAGCATCTACCATATAGTATATACTTAATAAAGTCTAGGTCCTTTGCACTTAAGGCCATATTCCTTTGAGAATTGGACAAAATGAGTTGTTCCATGAAATAACCAAAGATTTAGAAAGGACTTGGCAATGAAGATTCCTAAGGGGAATATTTTGGCTTCTGAAGATCTTCACCTGGCAACAACAGCCTTGCTTCCTTTCTCCTTTCTCCAGTTTTCCTTCTTTGCCCTTTCTTTTTTTTTAGACAGAGTCTCACTCTGTTGCCCATGTGTAGTGGTGCAATCTTGGCTCACTGCAACCTCTGCCTCCCAGGTTCAAGCGGTTCTCCTGCCTCAGCCTCCCAAGTACCTGGGATTACAGGCACCTGACACCACACCTGGCTAATTTTTATATTTTTAGTAGAGACGGGGTTTCACCATGTTGGCCAGGCTGGTCTTGAACTCGTGGCCTCAGGTGATCCACCCACGTCGGCCTACCAAAGTGCTGGGATTTCAGGCATGAGCCACCGCGTCTGGCCCTTCTTTGCCCTTTCAACTCCTAGTCCCTTTCTCAGAAGAAAGAAAAAAATAGTAATAATTTGGATGATTTTTTCCAGAGCAGTCATTACTAGTTGTAGCCTCGTTACCTTCACTTGTTTTGCTTTGTTTTGTTTTGTGAGATGGAGTCTAGCTCTGTTGCCCAGGCTGGAGTGCAGTGGCACGATCTCGGGTCACTGAAACCTCTGCCTCCCAGGATCAAGCGATTCTTAGGCCTCAGCCTGCCGAGTAGCTGAGATTACAGGCATATGCCACCATGCCTGGCTAATTTTTGTATTTTTAGTAGAGATGGGGTTTTGCCATGTTGGCCAGCCTGGTCTTGAACTCCTGACCTCAAGTGATCTGCCCACCTCGGCCTCACAAATTGCTGAGATTACAGGCATGAGCCACCATGCCCGGCCACCTTCACTTGTTTTGATGTCCAGCTTCTCACAAATCAGAAGAGACATCAGTTTTATGATACCAGAGTTCTCAAAAATTGCCTGGTTAAAAGGGAGGCAGATGCCAGTATTAGAGGAAGGACAGAGTCCAGAATTAGGACAGAGGAAAGAAAAGACAGAGAGGAGGAAACAGAAAACCCCTGAAAGTTCACCAGCACAAGAAGCTCACTGTGAAGACAAGAAGCATATGTACTCCCAATCACATAGCCCACGTGCCCCGTCAGCCTCCTCCAAGCCTTACTGTCTCCCCTTAGCTATTTTAGATACCGAGGTCCCCCCATTTCAGTCTACTCCTGGGAGTCTCAAAGTGTGGTCCCTGAACCAGTTGCTTTGAAAATGCAAATTCTTGGGCTCCACCATATGCCTACTGAATCAAAACTTCTGTTTTAAGGCCAGGCGCGGTGGCTCATGCCTGTAATCCCAGCACTTTGGGAGGCTGGGGCGGGCAGATCACTTGAGATGAGGAGTTCCAGATCAGCCTGGCCAACATGGCGAAACCCCATCTCTACAAAAAATACAAGAAAAACTAATCCAGACGTGGTGGTGGGTGCCTATAATTTCAGCAGGAGGTTCACTTGGACCCAGAAGGTGGAGGTTGCAGTGAGCCGAGATCACGCCACTGCAATCCAGACTGGACAACAGAGCAGGACTCTGTCTGAAAAAAAATTTTTTAACTGTTTTGAGAAATCTGTTTTAAGGAGTCCTCCAGGTGATGCAGTTGCAAACTCAAGTTTGGAAACCCTGCCGCAAATTCTCCTGTGTGTCTTAACTGGCAAAATCCCACCTTTGGATAAACCCAGTGCTCTGCCTCTGCCTTACTTACACCTTGGCAGCTAAGCCCTGCTTGAGAAAAGCACTCGGCTGGGTATTAGTTGGTATCATAAATTCAGTCACCAGCCTCAGCTAGGTTCTGCCCAGCAAGCTTACCTTTTTCAAGATGCTTATTCTCTTACTTTCTTAGGGTGGCCAGATTTAGGGAAGACAGAGAAAAAAAAAAAAGGATACTTAGTCAAATTTGAATTTCAGAGAAACATACTTACCCTAAAAAATTATTTCATGTTAAACTGAAATTCAAATTTGCCTGGCCATCCAGATTTTTAGTTACTAAATCTGGCAACCCTCACTAAGAAAGACACGTAGTCCTCAGGGAAGGCCATTTGGAGGAGAGCTGGAGGTGACATGGGAGAAAACCAGCATGGACCACAGGGAGGGAATGCAAGCCCTGTCAATCCCTGTGGCTCTGACCTCGATGGTGTGGATATCCTGCTGAAGCTGGGACCTTTCGTCGCAGAGCTAAACACATACACCTGGCC
This sequence comes from Pongo pygmaeus, assembly GCF_028885625.2. Classification (NCBI taxonomy): domain Eukaryota; kingdom Metazoa; phylum Chordata; class Mammalia; order Primates; family Hominidae; genus Pongo; species Pongo pygmaeus. Next base: position 58,494,066 of record NC_085930.1, on the reverse strand, counting down.
CAGAAGTCAGAGATGCTGGAGGAGAAGTCGGGGCAGCTGCAGGCCTGGCTTTGGCTCACACCAGTGAAGCAGGCCAGCAACTCAATGACAAAGTGTGTGAGCTACACAATGACTGCTGCTTCACTTCTGCCCTCAAAGTCTCCCACAAAAATCTCTCTGCGGACCATCCTAACTGGAAACACGCCGGGAAGGAAATTTTGGGAAGTGTAGTTCAATCTAGGCAAGGTGATACATTATAATGTCCACCACACCTATTACTCATTTTAAAAAGAGACTTGAGGTCGAGTGCCAGGGACAAATGAATAATTTGCACAGAAGAAATAGCTACCCTTGGGCCAGGCACGGTGGCTCACACCTGTAATCTTAGCACTTTGGGAGGCCGAAGTGGGCAGATCACGAGATCAGGAGTTCGAGACTAGCCTGGCCAGTATGATGAAACCCCGTCTCTACTAAAAAAAATACAAAATCAGCCAGGCATGGTGCATGCCTGTAATCCCAGCTACTCAGGAGGCTGAGGCAGGAGAATCGCTTGAACCCGGGAGGCGGAGGTTGCAGTGAGTCGAGATCATGTCACTGCACTCCAACCTGGATGACAGAGGGGGACTCTGCCTCAAAAAAAAAAAAAAAAAAAAAAAATGAAATAGCTACCCTTTGTTGAACGCATATACATTCAACACTTCTCATATATAAAATACACTTTACATACATTTTGCTTATATAGATGATCTCATTTAGTTGTAACAATGCTTCAATGCTGGTATTATTAATAGCATTTTATAGATGAAGGAACTAAGAGAGAAGTGGAAAAATTTGCAAGGGGGAGAGCTATGATTTGTAGTCAGGTCTCTCTAAAGCCTATATTTCTAACCACTGTACACTGTGTTATCCAGACTATTAACAAACTGTAGACTTCCATTTCATAAGCATTAAGTCTGCAGTTTCCAGGCCACCTGGGAAACCTTCACATATTGCCACTCCTCTGTGATTTTTACTTGACACCATTGGTTTGGGAACAAATTCTTGAAGTGCTCGTTACGCTCCCTGAGAACTCCCTTAAGTTGGAATCCCAGCCCTTCCACTTAGTAGTTGGATGGCCCTGGGTGAGTTACTTAACTTTCATCAGCCTCACCCTCCTCATGAGGGCAGTTAATTCCTACCTTATGAAATTGTGGGAAAGATCAGATTACACTAATGCCAAGAAAACATCTGATACAGCCTGACTATCCTAGACACTCCACAAATAAGAGTTTTCCCCATTCCTTAATGGATTCGCCACCACCTCCTATATCCAGGCTGAAGACCCTTTAAATGATATCTTTCATCCTAATTCTTATTCTTCCTCCAGGTCTGTATTTCCTGTTTCCCACTCGGAGACATAGCAAGCCCCCAGTCATCTTACATCTGAACCATGATTCCCAGTTCTTTATACTCTCAATGCCACCTTTGATGCCATCTTTTAGTCTTTCAGCTTACTTCCTTAAAATCATCTCCATTTCTCTCTCCCTCTGCCTTGCTCATACATAATGCATGCAGCATGACTGTCTTTCCTGAGCCACTGGAGAAAAGAACTTTCCATTTCCAGTGCCATATTTTTAAAAGAATGTTGGAAATCAGAGCAGATTGATCAGGATGATGGGAGCCTGGAAACTGGCATATGCGAGAATGAGTTTGGTGGTTTGTTTTTGTTTGGTTTTTTTTTTGCCTTAAGAGCAGAAGTCTAAGGTTTGTCAGTGGGAAGAGAAGGTCCTTTGCTCTGTGTCCTTCAAAATGCAGACCTGATCCATAGAAAGTGAATTTCTATTCAACATAAGGAAATGTTGAGGATGAGAATCCCAGCCAGTGAGGTGAGTGTGATCACATGAGGGTCTCTATATTCCTCACCTACTTTGCTCATCCCATTTAAATGTATGAGGCTCTCAGCAAAGACCTATTCACCATCTGCTATAAATAAGAATTAAAGAGACAACTCACCAAGCTTCAAGCATGTGCATAGCAGCACCTTTATTAAATGACCGGAGACCCTCTAGAATCATATGCAATCCATTTTGAATCTGTTTGAAACCAATCTTGCCAACACCAGTGATGTGTGGCCTAAAGGCCACCAATGGCAAAGAGGAGTTTACAGTTCCTCTCTGAGCCAACCAGAGACTGAACTCATAATATTGCCGTAAATAATAGTCTACTTCTTTGCTGTGGCTATAGTGCTTTCAATGTTCAGCTTGGATAGCCCCAGTTTCAGACCATTCTTTTTGTTTGTTTGATTTGTTTTTTTTAAATAGAGATGTGGGTCTCACTATGTTGCCCAGGCTGGTCTTGAACCTGGTCTCAAGGGATCCTCCCACCTTGACCTGTCAGAGTGCTAGGATTACATGCGTGAGCCACTGTCCGTGGGCCAGTTTCAGACTGTTAATGGTAGTTATATTAGTCAGCTTGGGCTGCCATGACAAAATACTACAGACTGGGTGGCCTAAACAACAGAAATGTATTTCTCGCAGTTCTGGAGGTTGGAAGTCTGAGATCAAGGTGCCAACTGATTTAGTTCCTGATGAGGGCTGTCTTCCTCACAAACAGCTGCTTTTTTCCTGTGTTCTTACATGGCAGAGAGAAAGTGCACATGTGTGAGTGAGCTCACCTCCCAAAGGCCCCATCTCCAAATATCATCACCTTGAAGGTTAGAGCTTCAAACATGAATTTGTGGGGAGGGGAAAAAATATTCAGTCTATAACCATGGTCTTCCTTTTCTTTCTTACCAAAGTCATATTAGGCTGGGCGCAGTGGATCATGCCTGTGATCCCAGCGTTTTGGGAGGCAAAGGTGGGCAGATCACTTGAGGCCAGGAGTTCAAGACCAGCCTGGACAACATGGTGAAACCCCGTATCTACTAAAATACAAAAATTTGCCCGGCATGGTAGTGCGTGCCTGTAGTCCCAGCTACTTGGCAGGCTGACGCATAAGAATCACTTGAACCTGGAGGCAGAGGTTGCAGTAAGATAAGATTGTGCCACTGCACTCCAGCCTGGGTGAAAACATGAGACTCTGTCTCAAAAGAAAGTAGAGTAATATTAGTAAGACAGAGTTTTGTCTTTTTTTTTTTTTTTTGGACAGGATTTTGTTCTGTCACTCTTGCCAGATGGCAGTGAAACAATCGGGGCTCACTGCAGCCTTGAACTCCTGGGCTCAAGGGACCCTCCTTCTTCAGCCTCCTAAGCAGCTGGGACTACAGGCACATGCCAGAGTGCCCAGGTAATTTTTTAATTTTTTTTGTACAGATAGGGTCTTGCTATATTGCCTAGGCTGGTCTTGAACTCCTGGCTTCAAATCGTCCTCCCATCTTAGCCTCTTAAATGTGGGATGACAGGCATCAGCCACCTCGCTGATGTACATGGGCCACAGGAAGTTGGTGTGCTTCACACAGGCCAGAGTGACCAGCAGCATCTTCATTCTGGCTATTGCATGCCAGGGGCTGGTGATGGTGCCTGTCTCCTGGGTCATATTCAGAAGAGTTCCCTTATGGACATTGCCAGCAACGTTGGCATCATGTGGCCACATGATCCAGCAGATCTGGGGGGTGGACAATATCTCAGCTGGAGGAGAATGCAGGTGTCTCCAAGCCTTATCTTTTCTTTTTCTTTATTTTTACTTATTCATTTATTTATTTATTTATTTTTGGTCACCTTTATTCTACACCTATGCCTATGCTTACCCAAGGCCTTATCTTTTATTCCTTTGGATTTTTTTTGTTGTTGTTGTTTTTGTTTTTTTTTTTTTGAGATGAAGTCTTGCTGTGTCACCCAGGCTGGAGTGCAGTGGTGCGATCTCAGCTCATTGCTACCTCTACCTTCACCTCCCAGCTCAAGCGATTCTTGTGCCTCAGCCTCCTGAGTAGCTGGGACTACAGGTACTCGCCACCATTCCTGGCTAATTTTTGTATTTTTAGTAGAGATGAGTTTTCACCATGTTGGTCACACTGCTCTTGAACTCCTGGCCTCAGGTGATCCACCTGCCTCAGCCTCCCAAAGTGCCGGGATTACAGGCATGAGCCACCGCACCCGGCCCCAAGGTCTTGTCTTTTAAATGGCCCTTCTGCTCTTAAGAATGTGAGAACCGGGTCAAAAGGACTTAGCTGACTTAGTTGCCAACGTGAAGGATAGACGGATCCCACAATTCACGACCTGTGACCTCAGGCAAATGCAGATTGCTTAACCTCTATTGCCTCATCTATAAACTGAGGACAATAATATTCATGGGCTGTTCGAGGGATTAAATGACTTAATAAATTTAAAGCAATTAGAGTCGCCTAGCATGAAGAAAGCCCCCAAAAATGTTAGCAATCATTACTTTCTTTAGATGAGACGTTGGCCTTAGATAGCTTCCAATGTCCACCCTCTACGATGTGTTTGATAATCTTGTGATTTTTTTTCCCCTTTCCCCTCACTTTGTGAGCCTGCCCTTTCCTATCCATTTCCATAGCTAGTCCCCTGGTCCAGGGTTACATTCTTATGCTTGTTGGGAAGAAACAAAGGAGAGCTTCCCATTGTCCCCCAAAGGGGATGTCTCAAACACCCCTATGTTTGCAGCCCCTTCTCTTAACATCTCCTTTCAGCTCCTCCAACTCCCAGACTGTGTGGTTCTGCACAACAGTGAAGAAAATATCAAGGAACCGAAACAAGCTGAGGCAGGTAAGGTCCCACCCCCTCCTCCTGACGCCACTCATATGCCGGAGGCCTGACTCACCAGTCAGGCTGCTGCGCCTGCAGCATCTGCCTTGGGTTTGCCTTTGATCCCTCCCCTGCAGCCTGGCCACCAGGAAACAAAAATCTCCCTCTGGGTTTTCTAGGCCTTACCTTTTGGTTCAGGGCAGACCAGAACCCAGGAAACTCTGAACTCCAGATAGACATCTGAAGGGAGAGGTGTCTTCACTCTGCCTCCAGGTCAGGTCTTCAGAACTACGCTTTGTCCTAACCTCACCTGACTGGTGGAACACATCCAGCCTCGTGCTCCTTGTTTTCTGGACAGTTTCCTTTTGTTGTGTTTGATTTCCTTCTCTCAAGTAGTCACTCGGTTTCCACAGTGAATCCTGACTGGCATGCTAGAGTATACAAAAAATCTCTGAGCCTCCCAAGGTGAGTTCTAGCAGGCCTGAACCCATACTTGAAAAGTTGTGCTTCCCTTGCCTCCTGTTCCAGCTTCCTACTATCCAAACTACACAAATCAGCAAGTACCTCTTTCTAAATTTGTTTTTTTAATTAGCAGGGTCTCTCTCTGTTGCCCAGGCTGGAGTGCAGTGGCACAGTCATAGCTCACTGCAGCCTCCAACTCCTGGGCTCAAGTGATCCTCCTACCTCAGCCTTCCAAGTAGCTGGGACTACAGTCGCATGCCACTACACCCAGCTAATTACTAAACTTTTTGTAGAGATGGGATCTCATTATGTTGCCCAGGCTGGTCTTGAACTCCTGGGCTCAAGCGATGCTCTCACCTCACCATCCCAAAGCACTGGGATTATAGATGTGAGCCACACTGTGCCCAGCCCACACTTTGAAGGGCAATCAAGGTGTGGAATCCTAATTAGGGAAAGGAGGCTGGTGGAATCAGGAGAAAGCAAAAAGAGAAAGCAGATAAGCTACAAGTCTGCCTTTCTTCACAGTCTAGTACACATAGCCCTCCTATGCAGATAACTCACACTCTTCCTGTGCCTAGCTATCACCAGACCCTTGACTGATAGAAAATTGCAAGTTAGCTCACTGCAGCCTTGGCATTATCAGTATTGCACAAAGCCCTCTTCAGCCTACAGCATAAACACTATCCTATAAAACATCCAGCAAGCCTTTGTTTCTTTGTAGTCAGCTCCTCTCTTCCTGGCTGCCCATTGCTTTCTTGCAATGTATTTCCATACTTTGTCTAATAAATCTGCCTTTCTTTACCTACAACTGTCTTGGCAAATTATTTTTCCCCCGTGCCATCAGCCTAGATAGTTGTCACTCACCCATGACACAAGGTACTAAATTTTTCATCTTACAGATAGTTGTGACCTTGGAGTTCTATGATTTATACAAACTACACTTTGAGTAGCATCCCGTGAGAGTTTGTTAGAAATATAAATTCTCTGGCCAACTCCAGATCTATTGAATCCATTTCGGGGCCTGGAGCCCAGCAATCTGTTTTCATAAGCATGTTAGAGTTTGAAAAGTGCTATTTGTAGACAACATTGATGAGCATCACTGTTATTCTTCTCCCTTCCCCAACCTTCAATAGCATGTCAGTTCTCTGAAGACAGGCCCTTTATTCTTTTATGTTCACCGTTACGTCACTACTACCTAGAATGTCTTTGGTACAGAGTCAGTGCTTAATAAATAATTTGTTCAAATAAGAATTTAGAAATTAACCACACCCCTCTCCTTAAGGTTTGTGTCTTCACTGATTGGCCAGACTTTTAAGTAGGGGGCTGGTGGGTGTGGAAAGGAAGAGCTCATCCAGACTAAATTTTTGGTTCAGCTTTGCAAATGCAGGGTGTGTGATCACAAAAGTCTGGGAGAGTTGGTTGGCTTCTGAAATGTTGGCCATTTTATACCCCAAACCCGAAGCACATCAGTCAAAATGAGCTGTTCAGACAGTGTGAGCAGCAAGCAGAAGAGATGCTAGACCACTGAAGCCTGTGGGTGGCCTCAAACCCACACAGCCCTTCTCCATCATACAACTTCTTCCCAGGGTTCCTCAAAATAAGTTCATCTCATGCTTGTCCCCAGACTACCTCTAGAGGAGACAACGGGACAGGGCAGACAGAAACAAAGAACTTATGTTTAGGGGCCCCGCTAGAATGATTTAGTCCATTGATGTATCCCAGAGCCAAGATCATTTTCTGCCACAAAGTAGGTGTTCAATAAATGTTTCTCTTTTTTTTTTAAGAGACAGGGTCTTGCTCTGTCGCCCAGGCTGGCCTCAAATGGGCTCAAGGGATCCTCTCACCTCAGCCTCCTGAGTAGCTGGGACTACAGGCATGTGCCACCACACATAACTTTTTATTTTTTGTAAAGGAGGGGTCTCACTATGTTTCCTAAGCTGGTCTCGAACTCCTGACCTCAAGCAATCCTTCTGCCAAGGTCTCCCAAAGTGCTGGGGTTACAGGTATGAGCCACTGTGCCTGGCCTATATTTCTTAAATGTTTGAGGAAAAATAGCAAGATACCTTTGCTTTATAATGCTTGTGCTAAAAAGCCAATATCCTCTAGAATTGATGTACTTCCTTAGTCCTGTCTTTCGAGGACATCCTGGATTCTTTTTTCTTTTTTTGAGACAGGGTCTCACTCTGTTGCCCAGGCTGAAGTGCAATGGCATGATCTTGGCTCACTGCAGCCTCTGCCTCCCTGGTTCAAGTGATTCTCGTTCCTCAGCCTCCTGAGTAGATGGGATTACAGGCACCCACCCATGCCTGGCTAATTTTTGTATTTTTGTAGAGACAGGGTTTCACCATGTTGCCCAGACTAGTCTTGAACTCCTGGACTCAAGTGGTCTGCCCACCTTGGCCTCCCAAATTGCTGGGGTTATCAGCATGAGCCACCATGCCTGGCCTCATTTTAGTGTCTTGAAAAGACTCCACATAAGTCCAGAATGCTATCTGTGACCGAAACCTGCATCTGAGCCAAGTGCCCAAGGCGTTAACCTTCAGGATAGCTCCTTAATTCTCTCTTAGTGAGGCTGCTGGGTTGTGAGGCCTGCCGCGTAGCTCATACTCAATAAACCAGCTCAGCATAGGCATAAGGAGGTCACCATGCTGATTCCAGGAATGCTTGCATGTCACTGAGAGCCACTGCCTTTATTTCTCACTGGAATCCCATGAACTCCCATCCCACTGAGAAGCTCAAAAGACAGACAATTACCCAGTATACAAAACCTGACTTGGGGATTTACTGAACAGTCCTTGGAAAGGGGTCAGTGTTGACCTAGGATTGGCAAAGCAGCACTCTCTCCCTGGTTACCAAAACACACATCATCAAATAAGGGTGCAATTACAGTTATTGCACAACTTAGCAAAGCAAGAGCAAATCAACTATACTGAAGGAGAGGTCAAAGCTTCCAGGTTTCACATGAGCCACGAGCTGTGTGCCTGTGGCCCAGATGCAATTCAGAGGGGTGACAAACACAAGGATATTGCCATTGGCTATGGCCTCACAGGCATCAGAAAAAGATGCCTTTCCTAGAATCAGAAAAAGCAGCCTTCAGCTGTGTCTTCTGTCAGTCACCCTTTTCCCCACACACAGTGTGGCCTGTCCCTGGGTTAGGGATTCAGACCCTAGCTCCCGGCTTGCTCAGGTGCCTAGCTTCTGCCTCAGTTCTGTATCCTGTCCCTTCATCACAGAGTCCATACAGAGTTCTTCCACTCACCCTCTTGCTTCCTGGCGGCTCACTGCTAAATAATCCAAGAGAGACATTTAGACATTTTCTTTTCTTTTCTTTCTTTCTTTTTTTTTTTTTTTGGTGACAGAGTCTCACCCTGTCGCCCAGGCTGGAGTACAGTGGTGCCATCTCAGCTCACTGCAACCTCTGCCTCCTGGGTTGAAGTGATTCTCCTGCCTCAGCCTCCCGGGTAGCTGGGATTACAGGCATGGACTACCACGCTCAGCTAATTTTTGTATTTTTAGTAGAGATGGGGTTTCACCATGTTGGCCAGGCTGGTCTCGAACTCCTGATCTCAAGTGATCTGCCTGTTTTGGCCTCCCAAAGTGCAGGGATTATAGGCATGAGCCACTACACCCCACAAACATTTTCATTACCAGATATCCCCAGGGAAATTTTTATTTTAATACAAAAGACATTTTATATAGCATACAAGCTTATGGATTAACTTTACTTATTTATAATCCTTTTCACCCCACATGAGCAAAAATTCCACCTGGAAATACTAAATTTTATGATTTGCCACTATTCTTTAGTAAGCAGTGACTTCTGCATGTTGCTCAGAGAGTCTCAGCCTTTCCCTGTGCACTCCCTAATGCATCAGATCACAAGGACACTCCGTCCCCACTTGTCTCAAGTTCCAGACAGATGGAAGATATAACATCTCCCCACATTTTTCTCTCTTGCTTTGCTTCATTAAGCCCTACGATCAGTGGCTTGTGAAACAATTTCACATGTATCAGTCCCAGGTCTTCCCTCAAGGCTGATAAGATTTAATAAAACTAGTTTATTATGCTACAAAGGCCTCAGAGTATTTGTCTCCACCAGGCACCTGTGATTAACTATTTTGCCCTTCATAAATCTTGGGATTAACAGGACTTTTGCTGTTCACCCCATGACAGTGTTGATTCACTGAAAGCTTTTTTTTTTTCTTTGAGAGTCTTGCTCTGTCACCCAGGCTGAAGTGCAGTGGCATGATCTCAGCTCACTGCAGCCTCAACCTTCCAGATTCAAGTGATTGTCCTGCCTCAGCCTCCTGAGTAGCTGGGACTACAGGCGAGCATCACCATACCTGGTTAATTTTTGCACTTTTAGTAGAAATGGGGGTTTCACCATGTTGGCCAGGCTGGTTTCGAACTCTGGTCCTCAAGTGATCTACCTCCCTCTGCATCCCAAAATGCTGGGATTACACACGTGAGCCACCAAGCCCAGCTGAAAGCTCTTTTTTTCCTGGCAAAAAGTTCATGGTTTATTTATTTATTTATTTATTTTACTCTTTTAAAAAATTGCAGGCTGGGCAACATAGTGAGACCTTGTCTCTATGAAAGAATAAAAAAAATGGACGGCGCACGATGGCTCATGCCTGTAATCACAACAGTTTGGGAGGCCAAGATGAGCTAATCACTTGAGGTCAGGAGTTCAAGACCAGCCTGGGCAACATGGTGAAACCCCATCTCTACCAAAAACACAAAAAATAGCCAGGTGTGGTGGCACATGCCTGTAATCCAAGCTACTTGGGAGGCTGAGGCAGGAGGATCACTTGTACTCAGAAGGCTGAGGCTGCAGTGAGCTGAGATTGCACCATTGTACTCCAACCTCAGCAACAGAGACCCTGTCTCAAAAAAAAAAAAAGAAAAAGAAAAAAAGATGTAAAATATATATAATATAAAAGTCACCATTTCGATAATATTCTTTCTTTTCTTTCTTTTTTTTTTTTTTTTTTAGAGACAGGATTTCACTCTGTTACCCAGGCTGAAGTGCATGGTATGATCATAGCTCACTGCAACTGCAAATTCAAGCAGTCCTCCCCGCTCAGCCTCCCAAGTAGCTAGGACTACAGGTGTACACCATCACTGCACCCAGACAATTTTTTAAAACTTTTTTGTAGAGATGAGGTCTTGCTATGTTGCCCAGGCTGGTCTCACACTCCTGGCCTCAAGCCATCCTCCTGCCTCAGCCTCCCAAAGTGTTGAGATTATAGGCACTAGCCACCATGCCCAGCCAACCATCTGGTTCAGTGGCATTAATTACCTTTACCATGTTGTGCATCAATCACCACTATCTACTTCCAAATATTTTCATCACCCTAGACAGAAACTGTGTAGGCATTAAGCAATAATTCTCCATTCTCTCTTCTCTGCATGCCTTGGTAACCTCTATTCTACTTTTTGTTTCTGTAAATTTGTATACTCCAGATATTTCATGTCAGGCCTCTGAGCCCAAACTAAGTCATCATATCCCCTGTGACCTGCACGCATACATCCAGATGGCCTGAGGCAATTGAAGATCCACAAAAGAAGTGAAAATAGCCTTAACTGATGACATTCCACCATTGTGATTTGTTTCTGCCCCACCCTAACTGATCAATGTACTTTGTAATCTCCCCCACACTTAAGAAGGTTCTTTGTAATTCTCCCCACCATTGAGAATGTACTTTGTGAGATCCACCCCCTGACCGCAAAACATTGCTTCTAACTCCACCGCCTATCCCAAAACCTATAAGAACTAATGATAATCCCACCACCCTTTGCTGACTCCTTTTTCGGACTCAGCGCACCTGCACCCAGGTGAAATAAACAGCCTTGTTGCTCATACAGAGCCTATTGGTGGACTCTATTCACACAGACGCGTGTGACATTTCACAAGTGGAATTATACAGCATTTGTTGTTTTGTGTTCGACTTCTTTCACTTAGCGTAATGTTTTCAAGATTCATCTGACGTAGCATGTGGCACAACTGCATTCTATTATATGATATATAATATTCCATTGTATGCATATATCACATTTTATTTACATTCATCTGTTGATGGACACATGAGTTGTATCCACCTTTTGGCTATTGTGAATAATGCTGCTGTGAACACTGGTGTATAAATATCTGTTTGAGTCTCTGATTCCAGTTCTCTTAGGTATACACCTAGGAGTGGAATTGCTGGGTCATATGATAACTCTATGTTTAACTTTTTTTGTCTTAAGACTTTATTTTATTTATTTATTTTTGTAATTATTATTATTTGTAATTATTTTATTTTAGATTCAGGTGGTACATGTGCAGGATTGTTACATGGGTATGCTGTGTGACACTGAGGCTTGGGCCTAATGATCCCATTGCCCAAGCAGTGAACATAGTACCCAGTAGGTAGTTTTGTAGCCCTTCCCCCACACCTTTGGAATCTCCAGTGTGTGTTGTTCCCATATTTGTGTATATGTGTATCCAATATTTGGCTTCCACTTGTAAGTGAGAACATGTGATATTTGGTTTTCTGTTTCTGCTTTAATTCACTTAGGATAATGGCCTCCAGCTGCATCCATGTTGCTGCAAAGGAAATACTTTCATTCTTTTTTATAGCTGTGTAGTATCCTATGCTGTATATATAACTACATTTTCTTTATTCAGTCCACTGTTGATGGATACCTGGGTTGATTCCATGTCTTTTTCTTTTTTCTTCTTTTTTTTTTTTGAAACGGAGTCTTGCTCTGTCACCAGGCTGGAGTGCAATGGTGCCATCTTGGCTCAGTGCAACCTCCGTCTCCCTGGTTCAAGCGATTCTCCTGCCTTAGCCTCAGGAGTAGCTGGGATTACAGCCACGCGCCACCACACCCAGCTAATTTTTGTATTTTTAGTAGAGAAGTGGTTTCACTATGTCGGCCAGGCTGGTCTCAAACTCCTGACCTCAGGCGATCTGCCTGACTCAGCCTTCCAAAGTGCTGGGATTACAGGCGTGAACCACTGCACCTGGCATTTTTTAGTTTAGTTTTGTTGTTGTTTTTGAAACAGGTCTCACTTTGTCACCCAGGCTGGAGTGCAGTGGCATGATCTCAACTCACTGCAGCCTTGACCTCCCAGGTTCAAGTGATCCTCCTGTACCCAAGTAGGTGGGAATACAGGTGTGCACCGCCATGCCTGGCTATTTTTTGTACTTTTATTTTGTAGAAATGGGGTTTTGCTGTGTTGCCCAAGCTGGTCTCAAACTCGTAAGCTCAAGTGATCCGCCTGCCTTGGCCTCCCAAAGTGTTAGGGTTACAGATGTGAGCCTCTGTGCCCGGCCTGACTCCATGTCTTTGCTATTATGAATAGTGCTACAATAAACATGCGAATACAGGTGTTTTTTGGTAGAATGATTTAGTTTCCTTTGAGTATATACACGTAATGGGACTGCTGGGTCAAATTGTAAATCTTTTTTTAGTTATTTGAGAAATCTCCAGACTGTTTTCCATAAGGGCTGAACTAATTTGCATTCCCACCAACAGTGTAAAAATGTTCTTTTTTCCTCCAAAACCTCGCCATCATCTGTTATTTTTTGACTTTTTAATAATAGCTGTTCTGACTGGTATGAGATGGTATCTCATTGTAGCTTTGATTTGCATCTCACTGATGATTAGTGATCTGAGCATTTTTTATAAGTTTCTTGGCTACTTGTTTTTTGTTGTTGTTTTGTTTGTTTATTTTGAGACAGAGTCTCTCCTGTCGCCCAGGCTGGAGTGCCGTGGCGTGATCTTGGCTTACTGCAACCTCTGCCTTCTGGGTTCAAGCAATTCTCCCACCTCAGCCTCCCTAGTAGCTGGGATTACAGGCTTGCACCACCACACCTGGCTAATTTTTGTACATTTTGTGGAGATGGGGTTTCGCTGTGTTGCCTAGGCTGGCCTCGAACTCCTGAGTTCAAGCAATCCACCTGCTTTGACCTCCCGAAATGTTAGGATTACAGATGTGAGCCACTATGCCCAGCCTGACTCCATGTCTTTGCTATTATGAATAGTGCTGCAATAAACATATGAGTGTGATGTTTTTTGGTAGAATGATTTATTTTCCTTTGAGTATATACGCAGTAATGGGATTGCTGAGTCAAATGGTAAATTTTTTTAGTTATTTGAGAAATCTCCAGACTGCTTTCCATAAGGGCTGTACTAATTTGCATTCCCACCAAATAATAGCCATTCTGACAGAAACGAGATGGTATCTCATTGTAGCTTTGATTTGCATCTCACTGATGATTAGTGATCTGAACATTTATTATGTTTGTTGAACTTTTTTTTGAGACAGAGTCTTGCTCTGTCTCTCAGGCTGGAGTGCAGCAAGACATTCTCGGCTCACTGCAACCTCCACCTCCCAGGTTCATGTGATCCTCCCACCTCAGCCTCCCACGTTGCTGGGATCACAGGAGTGTGCCACCATGCCTAGCTATTTTTTTGTATTTTAGTAGAGACAAGGTTTTGTTATGTTGACCAGGCTGGAACACTTTACTAGCCACTTGTATGTGTTCTTTTGGGAAGTGTCTATTCATGTCTTTTGCCTACTTTTTAATGGGTTTTTTTTTTCTTGTTGATTTGTTTAAGTTCCTTATAGATTCTGGATATTAGTCTTTTGCTGAATGCATAGTTTGCAAATGGTTTCTTCCATTCTGTAGGTTATCTGTTTACTCTGTTGTTTCTTTTGCTGTGCAGAAGCTCTTTAGTTTACTTAGGTTCCAACTGTCAATTTTTGTTTTTGTTGCATTTGCTTTTGAGGACTTAGTCATAAATTCTTTGCCTAGGCCAATGTCTAGAAGAGTATTTCCCAGGTTTTCTCTTAGGATTTTTTACTTTTAAGTCTTACAGTTAAGTTTTTAATCCATCTTGAGATAATTTGTGTACATAGTGAGAGGCTGGGGTCCAGTTTCATTCAGCACATGGCCAGCCAGTTTTCCCAGCACCATTTATTGAAAAAGGTATCCTTTCCCATTGTTTATTTGTGTTGACTTTGTAGATCAGTTGGTTGTAGGTGTGCAACTTTATTCCAGGGGTCTCTATTCTGTTCCATTAGTTTTTCTTAGCATTGCCTTGGCTATTCAGGCTCTTTTATTGTTCCATATGAATTTTAGAATTTTTTTCTGATTCTATCAAAAATGACATTGGTAATTTGATAGGAACAGCATTGAATCAGTAGATTGCTTTGGGCAGGATAGACATTCTATATGTTTAACTTTTTAAGAAACCACCAAACTGTTTTCCACAGTGACTGCACTATTTTACATTCCCACCAACCACGTATGAGGGTTCCAATGTCTTCACATCCTCACCAACACATATTTTTATTTTTTATGCTTTGTTTTTTTGTTTTTGAGATGGAGTCTTGCCCTGTTGCTCAAGCTGGAGTGCACTGGTGTGATCTTGGCTCACTGCAACTTCTGTCTCCCTGGTTCAAGCGGTTCTCCTGTCTCAGCCTCCCGAGTAGCTGGGACTACAGATGTGCACTATCACGCCCAGCTAATTTTTGTATTTTTAGTAGAGACAGGGTTTTGTCATGTTTGCCAAGCTGGTCTTGAACTCCTTACCTCAGATGATCCACCCGCCTCGGCCTCCCAAAGTGCTGGGATCACAAGCATGAGCCATCGCACCTGGCCTTATTTTTATTTTTCAATTATAACATCCTAGTATGTTGGGAGCAAGCCCCCCAAAATCTGGCCTTAAACTGGCCCCAAAACTGGCCATAAACAAAATCTCTGCAGCACTGTGACATGTTCATAATGGCCCTAACGCCCAAGCTGGAAGGGGAATGAGGGCAAGGAACACCTGGCCCACCCAGGGCGGAAAACCACTTAAAGGCATTCTTAAGCCACAAACAATAGCATGAGCGATTTATGCCTTAAGGACATGTTCCTGTTGCAGTTAACTAGCCCAACCTATCCTTTAATTTGGCCCATGCCTTCCTTCCCATGAGGGATACTTTTAGATAATTTAATATCTATAGAAACAATGCTAATGACTGGTTTGCTGTTAAGGCTGTGAGACCCCTGATTTCCCACTTCACACGTCTATATTTCTGTGTGTGTGTCTTTAATTCCTCTAGCCCCCGTGGGTTAGGGTCTCCCTGACCGAGCTGGTCTCAGCACTAGTAGGTGTGAAATAATATCTTAATTGTGTGCTATTGTTTTTTTTCTGAGACAGGGTCTCACTCTGTTGCCCAGGCTGGAGTGCAGTGCTTGCTGAAGCATTGACCTCCCAGGATCATCCCAGGATCAAGCAATCCTCCCTCATCAGCCTCCTGAGTAGCTGAGACCACAGGCATGCACCACCACGCCAGCTAATTTTTTAACTTTTTGTAGAGATAGGGTCTTGCCATGTTGCCCAGGCTGGTCTCTAACTCATGGGCTCAAGCAACCCTCTTGTCTTGGCCTCCTGATTGTTGGGATTTTGGTTTGTATTTCCCTAATGACTAATGAAATTGAGCATCTTTTCATGTGTTTATTGGTCATTTGTTTAATCGTCTTTAGAAAATATCTATTCAAGTCCTTTGCCCATTTCTAACTAGGTAGTTTGCAGTTTATTTTTAACTTAAAGTTTTGGAAGCCTCACCACTGTAAGTTAGTCAGCCTGCACATTTTTTTTTTAATTTTTAATTTTATTTCTTTTTGAGACAGCATGAGCCATGATACCCAGCCTCAGTCTGTACTTTTAAGAATTTATTTACAACCTAGAGTTCCACTCAACCTTAGATGGCAGACTCTAGTGTCAAGGGTGGTGCATTTTTAAATTCAGGACCAGGCCAGGCACGGTGGCTTACTCCTGTAATCCCAGCACTTCAGGAGGCCGAGGCAGGTGGATCACTTGAGGTCAGGAGTTCGAGACTAGCCTGGCCAACATGGTGAAAACCTGTCTCTACCAAAAATACAAAAATTAGCTGGGCATGGTGGCACGTGCCTGTAATCCCAGCTACTCAGGAGGCTGAGGCAGGAGAATCGCTTGAGCCTGGGAGGCGGACATTGCAGTGAGCTAAGATCGTGCCACTGCACTCCAGCCTGGGCTACAGAGCGAGGCCCTGTCTAAAAATAATACTAATAATAACAATAATAAATTCAGAACCAAATGGAGAAGCAGGTTGCTCAACCACGGAAGTGGTCCTTCCCAGTTCCATCATATTTTAGGATAGAGCAATCAAAAACTAAAATGAAAATGAAAACAAATGAAAGCAGAGGATAAGATTTTTAGTTTAGTTTACTATTCCACACCCTTTAGTTTAACAAAGGTTTTTGTTTTTGCTTTTGTTTTTTGAGATAGAGTCTTGCTCTGTCACCCAGGCTAGAGTCAAGTGGTTCAGTCTCGGCTCACTACAACCTTCACCTCCCGGGTTTAAGTGATTCTCCTGCCTCAGCCTCCTGAGTAGCTGGGATTACAAATGTGCATCACCACGCCTAGCTAATTTTTGTATTTTTAGTAGAGTTGGGGTCTTGCCATGTTGGCCAGGCTGGTCTCGAACTCCTGATCTCATGTGATCTGCCCGCCTCAGCCTCCCAATGTGCTGGGATTACAGGCATGAGCCACTGCACCTGGCCAGAGCTTTAAGTTAGTACCTTTACATTGTTTTAAGCACTAAGCTGGGGTATTTTGTTACAACAGCAATAGGAAACTAATACAGTTTCTCATCACCTTTATAAAGCACCCTGCAGTATTGGCGGCAGCCCTCAGAGGACCAGGGTCTGACTGTGTGCTGGGTCCACAGAAGCTGCGTGGCTTGGGGCAATGGACTGTCATGCTGAGACTCGTCCATGTGTAGCAAATGGGAACAGCAATGTTTGCCTCACAAAGCTGTGAGAATTAGAAATAAACTCTGTCAAACAGCTGTGAGATAGTAGGCTGTTATTAAGGGGAAGCTATGTTTACCATGATCTGTGTCATCACTATTTATTTACTTATTTTTTTAAAAGATTTTTCTTAGCCTGGGAAACATGGTGAGGCCCCATCTCTACTAAAAATAAAAAAATTTAAAAAAAAATTACCTGAGCCTGCTGGTGCACAGATGTGATCCCAGCTATTGGGAGACTGAGGCTGAGGTGGAAGGATCGCTTGACCCTGGTGGTGGGGAGGGGGGTGGAGGCTGCAGTGAGCCAAGATCACGCCGCTGCACTCCAGCCTGGGTGACAGAGAAAGACTCTGCCTAAAATACATACATACATACATACATACATACATACATACATACATAAAATGCTTTCCTTTAATTAGGAAGTGGATGGCAGACAGGGACCTCGTTTAGAATCATGATGCAGGGAGGGAAAGGGATCACAGGATGCCACGGAGGAGGAATAAGTTCTATTCTAGGGAGCAAGGCAGTGGCCCTGGCTGCCCTCCCTCTCCCCTTTCCCCTTTCTCCACCAAGCTCCTCAACCATTAGCTACCACACTCAGGAATTCTCTCTGCCCCATCTTCCTTATCCCCACCAAGCCCTGTGTTTTCTCCGTCTAAACCCACCCATAAGCCAGGGGTTTTGTTTCTCCTTCTCCATCATGATTCAGGTCTCTTTGGTTACATTTGCTTGTGTTTGGTCATTCTGGCCTTCTCTGTGCAACATAGATATCCAGTCTAGATTGGTCTCGAGTTCTCAGTCACACACTGTAGTGAAATGTGTCTTTTCTCATGTTAGGCTGGGCCCCAGAAACCACTTCTGCACCGTGTACCTCATTTCCCATGGCTGTAAGGAGTTCATTGGCTCAGGCTGCACACCTTACGCAAGCCAGGAATTGGGATTTGTGACCTAGACAGCCCCACTCTGAACTGGTTGGAACCATACCATCACTCCCTCAGGAGTGTTCACCAGTTATATTCCATCAGGTTAGGGGGAGGGAGGAGACAAGAACCAGCAGGCATCTAGGGAAATGGCTCAGTGGTTTCGTGGTTCCCTGATGTAATGTAGCCCCCACCACCCCCCCACCTCCCCACCTCCCCACCTCCCTTTTTTTTTTTTTTTTTTGGAGCTCTGTCACCCAGGCTAGAGTGCAGTGGTACAAACACAGCTCACTGAGGCCTCACCCTTCCAGTCTCAAGCAATCCTCTCACCTCAGCCTCCCAAATAGCTGGGACTACAGGCACAGGCACACACCACCATGCCTGGTTAATTTTGTATTTTGGGTTTTTTATAGAAATGGGGTTTCACCACATTACCCAAGCTGGTCTTAAACTTCTAGGCTCAAGTGATCTACCTGCCTCAGCTTCCCAAAGTGCTGGGATTACAGGTGTGAGCCACTGCACCTGGCTGATTTGTGAGTTCTTATTGTCCCCACTAGGCCAATTCACTAAACCTACCAGATGTTTGCACAGTCAGTATCCTCATAGGAAAGGACCAATGAATTGGGATGGAGACTAGTACATGCTGAGTGCCTGCTTTGGCCAGACACTTGGCTTCTAGTCATTCCTCACAGTCATCCAATGAGGCAGGTGGTATTTTTCTCATTCGATAGATGAAGAGCTAAGGTTCAGTCAGAGAGGTCAAGTAACCTGCCCAATATCTCACAGGTAAATTGTAGTGGATTCCTTCTCATTCTAGAGCTTGCCTTAAAATAAATAAAGGCCAGGAGCTGTGGCTCAAGCCTGTAATCCCAGCACCTTGGGAGGCCAAGGCGAGCAGATCACCTGAGGTCAGGTGCTCAAGGCCAGCCTGGCCAACATGGCGAAACCCCGTCTCTACTAAAAATACAAAAATTAGCTGGGTGTGCTGGCACATACCTGTAATCCCGCTACTCAGGAGGCTGAGGCAGGAGAATTGCTTGAACCTGGAGGGTGGAGGTGGCAGTGAATGTGGTGCCATGCACCTGTAGTCCCAGCTACTAGGGAGGCTGAGGTAGGAGGATCACTCGAGCCTGGTAGTAGTTTGTAGTTGCAGTGAGCTACGATTGCACCACTACACTCTAGCCTGTCTCAAAAACAACAACAAGAAACTGCAAAGAAAAAAGGAAGGAAGGAAGGAAGGAAGGAAGGAAGGAAGGAAGGAAGGAAGGAAAAAGTAAAAAAAAAAAAAAATGAGTTTAATTAACACAGGCTACCCATGTTGTAAATGGGAGTTTATTACTAAAATCAGTCTCCCCAGGAGCTCAGAGGTCAGGGCTTTTATAGATAATTGGGGCAGAGGTGCTGCTGATTGGTTGGGGATCAAATCATAGGGTGTGGAAAGCAGTCCTTCTGCACTGAGTCAGCCTCTGAGCAGGGTCAGGAGTCATGAGGCTAGGTGGAGTCAGTCAGTTGCCGGAAAGCAGAAGTCATCTTAAAAGACTGATCATAGGTTCTACAATCATGATGTCATCTACAGGAGCAATTGGGGAAGTAACAAATCTTGTGACCTCCGGCCACATAACTCTTGAGCAGTAAGGCATTATAGAAAGGCAAACCAGAGAACAATGGCTGATTACAGGTTAACTATGCCTACATTTTAGCAGAATTCAGGCCCCTCGCATAATCCTAATCTTGTAGCCTTTCTTCAGTCTCACAAAGGTGGTTTCAGTCCCTGAACAAGAAGGGGGTCCGTTTTAAGGAGGGACTACTATTATCCTTGCTTCCAAGTTAAACTGTAAACTAAATTCCTCCAAAGGTTAGCTTGGCCTATGCCCAGGAATGAGAGAGGACAGCCAGCCTGTGAGGCTAGAAGCAAGATGGAGTCAGCCATGCTAGGCGTCTTCTATGGTCATAATCTTTGCAAAGGTGGCTTCATAACTGAAGTTGTTAGTCCAGTGCAGCTGATTTGATGGCACTATGGTCACTTAGGAAACACTGTTCTAGAGGTCACTGCAGCCATTCCATGGAGGATGTGGGCTTCAGAGGAATCACCAATGAATACACACTGTCGATATTGTTCCAGCTTTTCGACTCCTTATCTAGGTAGATACTTGGTCCACTAGGAGATGGCCCAGAGGCCTACCAGAGGAAAAATGATTCTCTGAATTGCAACATGTCTTCCTCTCCCAACTCCCAGAAGATTAGCTGTTTTTAACTTTCACCTAAGGATAACTGTCCCCTGAAATCCTTAGATTGTCATCAGTGATTCTTTTCTTCATAGAGCACAGGCTTCAAGGGGAAAAGTGTGGGTCTTAGGAAAAGCATGATCACAAGGACTGCCACGATCTAGCTCGTGACTACCACATCTGCCTCGACTCCATGCCTATACTGATTTTGTGTTCCAATGACTCCAGACTGTTCGTGGACCTACACTCACAATGCTGCTTTTTTTTTTTTTTTTTTTTTTTTGAGACAGGATCTTGCTCTGTCACCCAACTGAAGTGTAGTGGCACGATCTCAGTTCACTGCAACCTCCCTGGCTCCCAGAATCCTCCCACTTTAGCCTCCTGAGTAGTTGGGACTACAGGCGTGCACCGCCATGCCCAGCTAATTTTTGTCTTTTTAGTAGAGACGGGGTTTCACCATGTTACCCATTCTGGTCTTGAACTCCTGGGCTCAAGCAATCCTCCTGCCTCAGCTTCCAAGAATGCTGAGATTACAGGTATGAGCCTCCGCACCCCACCTTCATAACACTGCTTCTCATCTCCAAGCCTCTGCTTGTGCTGTTCCCTCCCCGTGCCCAGGACACATATTCCTACCCTTGTCCAAACATTTTTGAGCAGCTTAATGCTTACTCATCATCCAAGATTCATTTAGGGAGTCATGTCCTCTGGGAGCCTTCTCACTCCTGGGCTGGTCAGATTCCACTATCTGAGCAACCACGATGTTTTTCCTTACAATTATCTCTCATTTACCAAATCAAATTATGAAATCTGTTTAGTGGTCCATGTTTGTCTTTAGACCATGAGCCTTTGAGTACAGGGCTACTTCTTATACATTTCATTATTTCTAGTGCTTATTCCAGTACCTGGCACATACTAGAGGCTCAATAATTGTTTATGTATTTATTTATTTTCAGAGATGGGGTCTTGCTGTATCTCCCAGGCTGAAGTGCAGTGGCATGATCATAGCTCATTGTAGCCTCCAGCTCCTGGGCTCAAGTGATCCTCCTACCTCAGCCTCCCGAGTAGCTGGGACTACAGGCACAAGCCACTACACCTGGATAATTTTTGTTTTGTTTTGGTTTTGGGTGGTTTTTTTGTTTTGTTTTTTTGTTTTGAGATGCAGTCTCACTCTGTCACCCAGGCTGGAGTGCAATGGTGCAATCTTGGCTCACCACAACCTCTGCCTCCCGGATTCAAGCAATTCTCCTGCCTCAGCCTTCTGAGTAACTGGGACTACAGGTGTTTGCCACTACGCCTGGCTAATTTTTGTAATTTTAGTAGAGACAGCGTTTTACCATGTTGGCCAGGCTGGTCTCAAATTCCTGACCTTGTGTTCCGCCCGCCTCAGCCTCCCAAAGTGTTGGGATTACAGGCGTGAGTCGCTGCACCTGGCCATTTTAAAATTTTTTTAAGAGACACAGTCTCACTATCTTGCCTAGGCTGATTCCAAACTTCTGGCCTCAAGCAATCCTCCCACCTTGACCTCCCGGATATCTGGGACTATAGGCAGGAGCCACTGTCCCCAAAAATAAATGCTTATTAAATGAATGAGATTTAACTGCTTGGGATCTGTGTGACCTTGTCAAATCACTTAACCTTCTGGAGTCTAAGCTTTACGTGCACAACAAGGTAATGATACCTCCTCCCTAAGACTGGCATGAGAATAAAATGAGATAACCTATATAAAAGCATTTAGCATGGCACCTGGCTAATAATTGGAGATGACCGATAATTTTTTAAGAGCTAAAAGAGGATTCAAGAAGTTATCTCAAAAATGAAATCAAGTTGGAAATTTAAAAATTATTTGAACTGAATGACAATAATGACACAACCTATCAAAACCTCTGGGATACAGCAAAGGCAGTGCTAAGAGGAGAGTGCATAGCCCTAAATGCCTACATCAAAAAGACTGGAAGAACACAAACTGACATTCTAAGGTCACACCTCAAGGAACTAGAGAAACAAGAACAAACCAAATGCAAACCTAGCAGAAGAAAATAAATACCCAACATCAGAGCAGAACTAAATGGAATTGAAACAAACAAAAATACAAAAGATAAATGAAACAAAAAGCTGATTATTGGAAAAGATAAATAGAATTGATAGACCATTAGCAAGATTAACCAAAAAAAGAAGAGATAAAATCCAAATAACCTCATTAAGAAACAAAACAGTAGATATTACAACTGACACCACTGAAATACAAAAGATCATTCAAGGCTACTATGAACATCTTTATGCACATAAACTAGAAAATCTAGAAGAGATGCATAAATTTCTGGACAAATACAACCCTCCTAACTTAAATCAGGAAGAATTAGATACCCTGAACAGACCAATAACAGGCAGTGAGATTGAAATTGTTATTTAAAAATTACCAACAAAAAAAAAGTCCAGGACCAGATGGATTCACAGCAGAATTCTACCAGACATTCAAAAAAGAATTGGTACCAATACTTTGACACTATTCCACAAGATAGAGAAAGAAGGAACCCTCCCTAATTCATTCTATGAAGCCAGCATCACCCTAATACCAAATCCAGTAAAGGACATAACCAAAAAAGAAAACTACAGACTGATATCCTTGAGGAAACATAGATGCTGAAATCCTTAATAAAATACTAGCTAACCAAATCCGAGAACATATCAAAGCTAAACTGATATTTTAAAAATACTAGCTAATCAAATTCAACAACATATCATATTCATCCCTGGTATGAAACCCTCCATGATCAAGTGGGTTTTATACCAGGGATGCAGGGATGGTTTAACATATGCAAGTCAAAAATGTGATACACCCCATAAACAGAATTAAAAACAAAAATCACATGAGCATCTCAATAGATGCAGAAAAAGCATTCAACAAAATCCAACATCCTTTATGATTAAAACTCTCAGCAAAATCAGCATACAAGGGACATACCTCAATGTAATAAAAGCCATCTATGACAAACCCACAGCCAACATAATACTAAATGAGGAAAAGTTGAAAGCATTCCCTCTGAGAACAGGAATGAGACAAGGATGCCCACTCTTACCACTCCTCTTCAACATAGTACTGGAAGTCCTAGCCAGAGCAATCAGACAAGAGAAAGAAATAAAGAGCACCCAAATTGGTAAAGAGGAAGTCAAACTGTCACTGTTTGCTGATGATATGATAATTTACCTTGAAAACCCTAAAGACGCCTCCAGAAAGCTCTAGAACTGATGAAAGAATTCAGCAAAGTTTCTAGATACAAGATTAATGTACACAAATCAGTAGGTCTTCTATACACCATCAGCAACCAAGCAGAGAATCAAATAAAAAACTCAACCCCTTTTAAAATAGCTGCAAAAAAAAATTAAAATACTTAGGAATATACCTAACCAAGGAGGCAAAAGACCTCTACAAGGAAAGCTACAAAACACTGCTAAAAAAAAAAATCATAGATGACACAAACAAATGGAAACACATCCCAAGCTCATGGATGGGTAGAATCAATATTGTGAGAATAACTATACTGCCAAAAGCAATCTACAAATTCAATGCAATCCCCATCAAAATACCATCATTCTTCACAGAATTAGAAAAAAAAATTCTAAAATTCATATGGAACCAAAAAAGAGCCTGCATAGCCAAAGCAAGACTAAGCAAAAAGGACAAATCTGGAAGTATAACACTACCTGATTTCAAACTATACTATAAGGGCATAGTCACCAAAACAGCATGGTATAAAAATAGGCACATAGGCCAATGGAACAGAATTGAGAACCCAGAAATACACCCAAATCCTTACAGCTAACTGATCTTCAACAAAGCAAATGAAAATGAAGTGGGAAAGGACACCCTTTTCAACAAATGGTGCTGGGAAAATTGGCTAGCCACTGTAAGGTCCTCTGAGCTGGCTGCACCATGGTCAAGCCATCATGACATTCCCCTGTCCTTGTGATAATGTACTTTGTGATATTCCCCCCCCATCCCCCACCTTTTGAATGTACCTTGTAATATTCCTCCCAACTCTTGGCATAATACATCCTCCCCACCCTTGTGAATGTACTTTGTAACATCCTCCCCAACCTTGAGAATGTACTTTGTAACATCCATCCCCCGCCAGCAAAAAATTGCTCCTGACTCCACCACCCATCCCAAACCTATAAGAACCAATGATAATCCCACTACCCTTTGCTGACTCCTGTCTCAGACTCAACCCACTTGCACCCAAGTGAATAAACAGCCTTGTTGCTCACACTAAGCCTGCTCAGGTGGTCTCTTATACAAATGCCGTAATAGCCACATGTAGGAAAATGAAGCTGGATCCTCATCTCTCACCTTATACAAAAATCAATTCAAAATGGATTAAGGACTTAAATCTAAGACCTGAAACTATAAAAATTCTAGGAGATAACATTGGGAAAACTCTTCTAGACATTGGCTTAGGCAAGGATTTGATGATCAAGAACCCAAAAGCAAGTGCAGTAAAACCAAAGATAAATATTTGGGACTTAAAGAGCTTTTGCATGGCAAAAGAAAGAGTCATCAGAGTAAACAGACAACCCATAGAGTGGGAGAAAATCTTCACAATCTATACATCTGACAAAGGAGTAATATCCAGAATCTACAACAAACTCAAATGAATCAGTAAGAAAAAAAAAAAACAATCCCATCAAAAATTGGGCTAAGGACATGAATAGACAATTCTCAAAAGAAGATATACAAATGGCCAACAAATGTGAAAAAATGCTCAACATCACTAATGATCAGGGAAATGCAAATCAAAACCACAATGCGATACCACCTTACTTCTGCAAGAATGGTCATGACCGAAAAATCAAAAAACAGTAGATCTTGGTGTGGATGCAGTGATCTGTGTACACTTCCACACTGCTGGTGGGAATATAAACTATTACAGCCACTATGGAAAACAGTGTGGAGATTCCTTAAAGAACTAAAAGTAGAACTACCATTGATCCAGCAATGCCACTACTGGGTATCTACCCAGAGGAAAAGAAGTCATTATTTGAAAAAGATACTTGCACACACATGTTTATAGCAGCACAATTCACAATTGCAAAATCGTGGAACCAACCCAATTGCCCATCAATCAACAAACGGTTAAAGAAACTGTGAGATACATATATATGTGTGTGTGTGTATATGTGTGTGTGTGCATATACACACACACACACACATATATATATATATGTTGGAATACTACTCAGCCATAAATGAATTAACAGCATTTGCAGTGACCTGGATGGGACTGGAGGCTATTATTCTAAGTGAAGCAACTCAGGAATGGAAAACCAAATATCATATGTTCTCACTGATATGTGAGAGCTAAGCTATGAGGATGCAAAGGCATAAGAATGATACAATACCAGCCTGGCCAACATGGTGAAACCTCATCTCTACTAAAAATACAAAAATTAGCCAGGCATAGTGGCAGGCTCCTATAGTCCCAGCTACTCAGAAGGCGGAGGAGGGAGAATCGTTTGAATCCGGGAGGCAGATGTTGCAGTGAGCCGAGATCACACTACTGTACTCCAACCTGGGCAAGAGAGTGAGACTCTGTCTCAAAAAAAAAAAAAAAATGATACAGTGGACTTTGGGGATTTGGAGGGAAGAACAGCAGGGGGATGAGGAATAAAACACAACAAATAGGATGAAGTGTACACTGCTCGGGTGATGGGTGCACCAAAATCTCACAAATCACCACTAAAGAACTTACTCATGTAACCAAATATCATCTGTACCCCAATAACTTATGGAAAAATTAAAATAAATAAATAAATAAATAAATAAAATTTAAAAAAGAAGTTATCTGCTCCAGCCTCCTGCTTTCATCATCATCAAAAAGCATTCAGCCAGTCTCCCATGCTCCAGGTCTCAGGTTGAAAGAAGATGGTAACCACAAGGTGGCTGCTTCTGGGGATGCATATTAGATTGCGTTTCAGTCCAAAAAACAACCCTCTCAAGGGCAAGGTCTCCAGAGCACATTCTGCCTGGCTATCTAAGTCAGCAAAGTTTGCATATGAAACCAAGTCAAAGGATCCTTTTACTCGGACTGTCCCGGAACAATAAACACTCCAGACTTCCACCACTCTCTAAATCAGGAAATAAAAATGAAACAGAATCAATGGTCCCAGACTGATTACGTTCCAGAGATAGGATGCTATTTCTAAATTCTCACCCATCAATCCTTTTTACTTTCCACCCTGTAGATGATTATCCATTTGCCCTTGTAATTGGGAGTGCAGGAAGGGTAAGCAGGCATAGCAGAGGGAAAGAGAGCAGTTTGAATAAACTGGCTGTTTTTTCATTGTAATGACTTGAGTAAAATGAAATCAACATACTATATTAGTATCTTTCTGACTCTAAATTTGCCCTTGAAATACGGGTGGAATCCATAGAAAGTTTTAAAATCTGGGCACATGAGCCCCCTCAAGTCTCATTTAGGACTGGAGGTTTGTAAACCAAAGGTGGCTGCCCAAACCCAGAAGATAGAGGGTCCGTCCTCAAGAGGCAGGACTCTGGACAGTTAGTTCAACGCATACTTCCTGCCTACCTTGGGCCAGGCACTGTGCTAAGTGCTGGGGAGATGGATGCCAGTAAGACGTTGTGCCTGCTTTGTAACTAACCTCATTTTACCGATGAGAAAACTGAGGCACAGACAGGGTAACTAACTAGCTAAAGATCACAAAATACAAAGAGGGAGAGCCAGCCGGGTTCAGTGGCTCACACCTGTAATCCCAGCACTTTGGGAGGCCGAGGAGGGCGGATCAAGAGTTCAAGGAGTTCAAGGTCAGGAGTTCAAGACCAGCCTGGCCAACATGGCAAAACTCCATCTCTACTAAAAATACAAAAATTAGCTGGCTCTGTTGGCGGGCGCCTGTAATCCCAGCTACCCGGGAGCTTGAGGCAGGAGAATTGCTTGAACCTGGGAGGCGGAGGTTGCAGTGAGCCAAGATCCCGCCACTTCACTCCAGCCTGGGCGACAGAGTGAGGCTCTGTCTAAAAGAAAAAAAAAAGAAGAAGAAAGAAAGAAAGAGGGAAAGCCAGAATTCAAAGCCAGGAAGTCTATTTTCAGAGCGCATCCTGGTAACCATGAAGCTACTGCTCAAAAGTTCTCTAGGTGCTAAGGCACACAGAACTGCTGGACTCAGAGACAGACCCCACTGTCTAAGGCTTTGGGTCTGTCTAGAGTGTGTGTGATTGTGTGTGTGTGTGTGTCTTGTTTTGTTTTGTTTTGAACACATAGCGTCTCACTCTGTTGCCCAGGCTGGAATGCAGTGTCACAATCATAGCTCACTGCCACCTTGAACTCCTGGGTTTAAGGAAGCCTCCTGCCTCAGCCTCCTGAGTAGCTAGAACTACTACAGGCATGTGCCACTGTGCCTGGTTAATTTTTTTGTATTTTATAAAGACTGGGTCTTGCTATGGTGCCCAGGCTGAGGTCTTGAACTTCTTGCATCAAGCAATTCTCCTGCCTCAGCCTCACAAAGTACTGGGAGCCATCATGCTCCCAGGTGTGAACCATTATGCCTGGTCAGTTTATATTTTTGTCTTAAAAAAGGCAATGGTGGCCAGGCATGGTGGCTCATGTCTGTAATCCCAGCACTTTGGGAGGCCGAGGTGGGTGGATCACCTGAGGTCAGGAGTTCGAGACCAGCCTGGCCAACATGGTGAAACCCTGTCTCTACTTAAAATACAAAAATTAGCCGGTCGTGGTGGTACGCACCTGTAGTCCCAGCTACTTGGGAGACTAAGCCAGGAGAATTGCTTGAACCCGGAGGTGGAGGTTGCAGTGAGCCGAGATCACACCATCGCACTCCAGCCTGGGAGACAAGAGTGAGACTTTGTCTCAAAAAAAAAAGGCAATGGTGGAAAGACCTACTGAGTTTGTGAATATAAAGGCTGACATCATATTTAAACTATTTGGCAAAGAATCTGACTCTTGAAAATGTCTTATCAGATACCAGAAATGGAGTTAGAGATCACATGACTAAGTAGTTTAGATCTTTCTGACTAAACAGTATACAGTGGGGAACATTATTAAAGTTCACAATCTATTTCATTCCTTTCTTTCTTTTTTTTTTTTTTTTTTTTTTGAGAGAGGCTGTCACTCTGTCACCCAGGCTGGAGTTCAGTGGCACAATCCTAGCTCATTGCAGCCTTGACCTCCTGGGCTCAAGTGATCCTCCTGCCTCAGCTTCCTCTGTAGCTAGGACCACAGGCATGTGCCACCATGCCCGGCTAATTTTTTTTTATTTTTTTGTTGCTCAGGCTGGTCTAGAACCCTTGGGCTCAAGTGATCCTCCCACCCTCAGCCTCCCAAAGTGTGGGGATTACAGGTGTGAGGCACTGTACCTGCCCTGCTACCCATTTCTAAAGTGATTCTACAGAGATTGAGGCATAGGTTTAAAAATTTAAAAAGAAAAGAAGTCAAACTTATTAATGAGCCATAGTAAACAGGCTGACATTGGTAACCCTTTTAGAAGAGTGCCTGGTACCTCTTAAGCATTACAAAATGTTTGTTAAATAAATAAAATCCAGCTGGTCCTCTGTATCTGCATCTGCAGATTCAACCAACTGCAGATTGAAAATATAGTATTTGAAAAAAAAAACCCAAACGACAAAAAATAACAATACAACAATAACAAATGATGCAGATTTTAAAAACAATACAGTATAACAACTATTTACATAGCATTCACATTGTATTGTATTAGATATGATAAGTAATCAAGAGATGATTTAAAGTAGATGGGAGGCCAGGCCAGGCACAGTCGTTCACACCTGTAATCCCAGGACTTTAGGAGGCCAAGGCAGGCAGATCATCTGAGGCCAGAAGTTCGAGACGAGCCTGGCCAACAGGGTGAAACCCCATCTCTACTAAAAATATCACCAGGGTGTGTTGGTGTGCGCCTGTAATCCTAGCTACTCAGAAGGCTGAGGCACAAGAATCACTCGAACCTGGGAGGCGGAGGTTGCAGTGAGCTGAGATCACATCACTGCACTCCAGCCTGGGCAACAGAGTGAGACTCTGTCTCTAAATAAATAAATAACTCTATGGGAGGCCAGATATGCTCACGCCTATAATCACAGCACTTTGGGAGTTTAAGGCAGGCAGATTGTCTGGGCTTAGGAGTTTGAGACCAGCCTGGGCAACGTGGTGAAACCCTGTCACTAAAAAAAAAAAAAAAAAAAATCAGCCAGGCATGGTGGCATGCACCTATGGTCCCAGCTATTGGGGGGCTGAGATAGGAGGATCATTTGAGCCCTGGAGGTAGAGGCTACAGTGAGCCGAGATCATGCCACTGTACTCCAGTGTCTCTAAAATATATATATATATATATATATGTAAAATAAAATATATGGGAGAGTTGGGCACTGTGACATAGGCCTATAATTCCAGATACTTGGGAGGCTGAGGCAGGAGAATCGCTTAAGCTCAGGAGTTCAAAGACAGCCTGGGCAACATAGTGAGACCCTATCTCAAAAAAAAATCTAATAAAATATATTGGAGGATGTGCACAGGATATATGCAAATACAATGCCATTTTATATCAGCAACTTGAGCAATCATGGATTTGGGTATCTGAGGGGGAGAGGAGTCCTGGAACCAAGCCCTCATGGATACCAAGGGAGAACTGTATAGACAACTAGCTGTGGGAGGAGACATGAAGACATGTCATTTGTAAGCTATAAAACACTATAAGAATGTCATTAGTATTCCTATTAGTTATTATTCAAAATGCCTGAGAGTGAACGGACTAGAAAGATGTCATGAGACAGAGAATCAAACTTCTGGTTCTGCTGCTCAAACATTATGTGCCCTTCTCCCCAGCACCCTTCTGGAAAAGCCCCTCACCCCAGCTGCCCGTCCAGCCAAGTAGGGAGCAGGGGAGGGCTGTGTCCCTGGCACCCAGAGTTGGAACACAAAGTACCATCTCTCTCTCCCTTTCAGAATCAAGCTCGTGCAGTTACTGGGAGTAGCAACAGTACACCTCGTGCAGCAGATTGGCAACATTCTGGATTAGATGGACTTTCGTAGGCTGCCCTGGGAACCTGATGACCAGTGGTAACCTCATTTCTGTGGGAACTGGCATTGGGAGTCTCAAATGACTGGCTTTGTAAACACTCTTTAATACATAGGCTATTCCAGAAGTGGGGACTGCTTGTAAAGAACCAAATAGAACTGCTAGAACTATGGCAGGTACTTCAGAAGAGAACACACAGCTGTAGCAGACCATTACTATAAACTGTGAGATATCACCCCATACAGAATCCTTTTTCACTTTTTTTTTTTTTTTTTTTTGAGACAGAGTCTCGCTGTGTCACTGAAGCTGGAGTGCAAGTGGTGTGTTCTTGGCTCACTGTAACCTCCGCCTCCCGGGTTCAAGCAATTCTCCTGCCTCAGCCGGGTGCCACCACACCCAGCTAATTTTTGTATTTTTAGTAGAGATAAGGTTTCACCATGTTGGCCATGGTAGTCTCAATCTCCTGGCCTCAAGTGATCGGCCGGCCTCAGCCTCCCAAAGTGCTAAGATAACAGGTGTGAGCCACCAGGCCCGACCTCTTTATTTCTTTTTTTTTAAATTTAAATTTTTATTTTATTTTATTTTATTATTTATTTATTATTTGTTTAGATGGAGTCTTGCTCTGTCTTGCCCAGGCTGGAGGGCAGTGGAATGATCTCGGCTCACTGCAGGCTCCACCTCCCAGGTTCAAGCAATTCTCTTGTTTCAGCCTCTGTAGTAGCTGGGACTACAGGCTCCCACCACCACACCCAGCTAATTTTGTATTTTTAGTAGAGATGGGGTTTCACCATGTTGGCCAGGCTGGACTCGAACTCCTGACCTCAAGTGATCCACCTGCCTTGGCCTCCCAAAATGCTGGAATTATAGGCATGAGCCATGGTGCCCGGCTCTTTTTTCTTTCTTTTATTGCTTAGGAGAGAGTCATAGTTGCGTATTGATATGTCTCTAGGATCAAGTCAAGGAGAAAATGAAAGTGACTCATCAAGAATATGTGAAAGACAAAACTCCATGATGCCATGGAGGAATTAGCTGCCACAGATGCTAAAAAGCAATATAAAGGCCGGGTGCGGTGGCTCACGCCTTTAATCTCGGCACTTTGGGAAGCCAAGGCAGGTGGATCACTTGAAGTCAGGAGTTTGAGACCAGCCTGGCCAACATGTTGAAACTCCGTCTCTACTAAAAATACAAAAATTAGCCAGGCATGGTGGCAGGCGCCTGTAATCCCAGATACTTGGGAGGCTGAGACAGGAGAATCACTTAAGCTCACAAGGCGGAGTTTGCAGTGAACCAAGATCGTGCCACTGCACTCCAGCCTGGGCAACAGAGTGAGACTCTGCCTAAAAAAAAAAAAAGGCAACATAAAGCCACTAAGGAAAAGTGCAACTGAACAAGGAGGAAATGTTCATAGGAAGCATGAGTTCCAGAGGAAAGCAGAAACCTGCAGGCAGATGGGAACGCTTTGCACAGACAGCTTTTAAGCAACTTTCCGGTATGCCATCAATAGCAGGGCTCCAATGCATTCTATTTAGAAATATTCACACCAGGTTTCTTTACCTGAAACAAGGTGAGAAAGTAACTAACATCAGAAATTAATCCATTTTCATTCCCTATAACTGCAGCAGGTAAGTAGTATTATCCACATTTAATAGATAAGAGAACTGAGTCTTTGGGATGATATATAGTTAGCCCAAGGTCATGCAACTATTAGATGGTGAAGCCATTTTAGGATCATCTGACTCTAGACCAGGGGTGTCCAATCTTTTGGCTTTCCTGGGCCACATTGGAAGAATTGTCTCAGGCCACACAAAATACACTAACATTCATGATAGCTGATGAGTTTAAAAAAAAAAATCACAGAAAAACTCAATGTTTTAAGAAAGTTTATGAATTTGTGTTGGGCCACATTCAAAACCATCCTAGGCTGCATGTGGCCCGTGGGCCACAGGTTGGACAAACTTGCTCTAGTCCATGGTCCTTTTTTTTTTTTTTTTTTTTTTTTTTGAGATGGAGTCTCACTCTGTCACCCAGGCTGGAGTGCAGTGGCGCGATCTCGGCTTGCCGCAACCTCCGTCTCCCAGTTCAAGCGATTCTCCTGCCTCAGCCTTCTGAGTAGCTGGGATTACAGGTGTGCACCACTATGTCCAGCTAATTTTTGTGTTTTTAGTAGAGACATGGTTTTGCCATATTGGCTAGGCTGGTCTCGAACTCCTGACCTCAGGTGATCCACCCACCTCGGCCTCCCAAAGTGCTGGGATTACAGGCGTGAGCCACCGCACCCAGCCAGTCCCTGGTTTTTCAATCACAGCTTGTTGTCTCCACCACATAGCCATATGAAAGAGCCACACTACTGAATTTCCAAAAGGTAGAAAGGTAGACAAGAAGAGGACATTTGGTTCTCATATATTTTGGAGGAACATTCAGTTCACCTTGGAATGATATCTTTATCTATCTGACAATTGATGGATTTTTTTGTTTTGTTTTGTTTTTTGTTTTTGTTTTTGTTTTGAGACAGAGCCTCTGTCACTCAGGCTGGAGTACAGCAGCACAATCTTGGCCCACTACAACCTCCACCTCCCAGGTGCAAGTAATTCTTGTGCCTCAGCCTCCCGAGTAGCTTGAACTACAGGCACGCACCACCATGGCCAGCTATTATTTTTGTATTTTTTGTAGAGACAGGGTTTTGCCATGTTGGCCAGGCTGGTCTCAAAGCCCTGGCCTCAAGTGACCCACCCGCCTCAGCCTCCCAAAGTGCTGGGATTACAGGTGTGAGCCACTGTGCCCAGCCCAAAAGATGGATATTTTATCTGGCAGACGCTGGTCTTTATGGTTCACTTATTCATAGAAGAATCATTCATTTATTCAACATATGTTTATCATACCATGAATTTTTTAGGCACTGATGATAGAAGGACAAGAAATAGTGCAATGCTCCGTAACTCTGACGTATGTTTTATATATATTCTTTTCTATGTATCAACTGTTATAGAAAAAAGAAGCCTATCTGCCCCATGGGGCTTACTTTCCAGTGGGGCTGTAGAGGACTAATTGTAAGTGCACTTCAGGTACTGTACTAGCAGTATTGAGGGGCACAGAAGGGTCAGTGCTTTGCAGCTTGAGCAATCACTTCTGAGGCAAATTCACATACATTTGCAGATAAAGTATCTGTATTAGTCAAGGTTCTCCAGAGGGACAGAATTAATAGGATATATGCATATATGAAAAGTAGTTTATTAGGGAGAATTGGCTCACATGATTACAAGGCGAAGGGCACAATAGGACATCTGCAGTCCGGGGGAGAAGCTGGTAAGTGGCTCAGTCTGAGTCCAAAAGCCTCAAAATGAGGGAAGCCAACAGTGCAGCCTTCAGCCTGTGGCTGAAGGCCCGAGAGCCCCTTACAAGCCACTGGTGCAAGTCCCAGAGTCCAAAGTCCAAAGAACCTGGAGTCTGATGTCCAAGGGCAGGAGGAGTGGAGGCAAACATCCAGCATGGGAGAAAGAAGGCAGCCAGAAGACTCAGCAGACAAAGCTTATCCCACGTTCTTTACCTGCTTCGTTCTAGCCACACTGGCAGCAGATTGTATGGTGCCCATCGACCCTGAGGGTGGGTCTCCCTCTCCCAGTCCACCGACACAAATGTCAATCTCCTCTGGCAACACCCTCACAGACAACCCAGAAACAATACTTTACCAGCCATCTAGGATCCTTCAATCTACTCAAGTTGACACCTAATATTAACCAACACAAGCCCAGCCCTTGTCAACTTGGCATTCACACACATCTCCTGAAATCATACTTAATGTACAAATAAATACAATAAGGTCATAATTACGCCTAACATAATGCAACTATCCTTCGTACAGCCGGAAGCACCCCCATCCTTAACCTAAATGCTATTACATAAAGGTAGCAACACTTAAATGCTGATATAAAGTCAACAAATCTTACGTTACATGACAAAGGAAAAAGAAAGAAAATAAAACAGATTTTCTTAGTAAAGGTGTGTACATGCACAAACATATTCTTAACAAAATAAGGAGGAAATATTCATGACAATTACAGTCATTTTTCTGCAACCAGTCACGGGATCATAGTTGGTCTTGATAACTACCTTCTTCTAATATTCATTCTGTATTCCCTTTGCCTTCAGCAAGCCCCTCGGCTGGTCATGTTTTTTCACCTGGTAGACCCAAATCTTCATTCCTGAAGGGTCAGCCATTTGTAGTCCTGCCTGGATTGGGTTGTTGTAGTTTCCCGTTGACCTTAATCACAGGGCATGGTAATACTAAGAGACACCCTAAGGGATCTCCTGTATTCCACGCATACTCTTCCTTACCTCCATTGTGGGGTAGTAGTCTGATTTCATCCTGATAGTCAATCACCCCAGCCA
This sequence comes from Pongo pygmaeus, assembly GCF_028885625.2. Lineage (NCBI taxonomy): Eukaryota > Metazoa > Chordata > Mammalia > Primates > Hominidae > Pongo > Pongo pygmaeus. The sequence continues at coordinate 58,459,520 of NC_085930.1, read as the reverse complement.
ACACTGTAACTCCTTTCTTAGCCTGTTGACTTAGAGGAAGGAGGAGCCAAAAGTGTTCAGGTGGCAATCTTAACTTCCAGTTTGATGGAATCATTGTTGTGTCTCTTGGTGGCAGCATTCCTCCCTCTGGAACTAAGACCTCTAGGTCAGCAGAACAAAATGTCATGGGAACAGAAAGCAAAAATTGTGCTAGCAGGTCACTAAGGGTGATGGTGAGTGGTGCCACTTTCACTTCCACCCCTTGATTCCTGGACCTGTGAATACTGGCTATGGGAGAAACAGTACCATATTTATATTGGATGCTGATTCAGAGCATACACAGCCTTCTGGAGAACTTTGTCCCAGTCCTGCAAAGTATTATCACCTAGTCGGTGTTGTAATTGTGACTTCAAAAGGCCATTCCACTGCTCTATCAATCCAGCTGCTTCAGGATGATGGGGAACACAGTAAGACCAGTGAATTCCATGAGCATGAGCCCACTGCCACACTTCTTTAGCCATAAAGTGAGTGCCTTGGTCAGAGGCAATGCTGTATTGGAATACCATGATGGTGGATAAGGCATTCCATGAGTCCACGGATGGTAGTCTTGGCAGAAGCATTGCATGCAGGATAGGCAAACCCGTATCCAGAGTAAGTATCTATTGCAGTGAAGACAAACCTCTGCTGCCCTTTCCATGATGGAAGAGGTCCAATATAATCAACCTGCCACCAGGTAGCTGGCTGATCACCCCGAGGAAGGATGCCATATCAAGGGCTCAGTGTTGGTCTCTGCTGCTGGCAAACTGGGCACTTGGCAGTGGTCGTAGCCAGGTCAGCCTTGGTAAGCGGAAGTCCTTGTTGCTGAGCCCATGAATAACCTCCATCCCTGCTACCATGGCCACTTTGTTCATGGGCCCATTGGGCGATGACAGGGGTGGTTAGGGAAAGAGGCTGAGTGGTGTCCACAGAACGGACCATCCTATCCACTTGATTATTAAACTCCTCTGCTGAGGAGCACTCACATGGGATAAAAGTATCCTCAGTTTTTGACCACTCAGAGAGGTTCATCCACATACCTCTTTCCCACATTTCTTTGTTACCATTTTCCAATCATGCTTCTTCCAAGTCCCTGACCATCCAGCCAAACCATGGTTACAGCCCATGAATCTGTGTATAATCGCACATCTGGCCATTTCTTCTTCCATGCAAAGTGCACAACCAGATGCACTGCTCGAAGTTCTGTCCACTGAGATGATTTCCCTTCACCATTGTCCTTCAGGGATGTTCTAGAAAGGGGCTGCAGTGCTGCAGCTGTCCACTTTCAGGTGGTGCCTGCATATTGTGCCCTAGTCTTCTCTTCCTCTGTCAACTGATCATAGGGAACACCTCATGAGGCCATCAGTGCAGACTGGGTAAGAGAAGGCAGGGTGGCAGAAGTGGGGACAATGGACATTTAGGCCACTTCCTCATGTAATGTGCTTGTGCCTTCAGGACTTGCTCAAGCCCAGTCATGTATATACCACTTCCATTTGATGATGGAGTGCTGCTGTACATGCCCAACTTTATGGCTAGATGGGTCAGAAAAGACCCAGTTCATCATAGGCAGTTCAGGTCACATGGTAACTTGGTGACCCACAATCAAACGTTCGGTTTTTACCAAGGCAGAGTAACAGGCCAAGAGCTGTCTCTCAAAAAGAGAGTAGTTATCTGCAGAAGATGGTAGGGACTTGCTCCAAAGTCCTGCAGGTCTCCGCTATGATTCACCTATGGGGGCCTGTCATAGGCTCCAAACAGCATCCCTATCTGCCACAGACACCTCAAGCATCATTGGATCTGCTGGGTCATATGGCCCAAGTGCAAAAACATAAATGGGCCAGAGTAACACACCTGAATGAGCAATGTGCTACCTCCAAAATCCAAATAGGCCCACTAGTTGTTGTACCTCTTTCTTGGCTGTAGGAGGGGCCAAATGCAACAACTTATCCCTTACCTTAGAAGGAAATTCTTTACAAGCCCCAAACCACTGATCCCTAGAAATTTCCCTGAGGTGGAGCCAAGATGGCCGAATAGGAAGAGCTCCGGTCTACAGCTCCCAGCGTGAGCAACGCAGAAGACGGGTGATTTCTGCATTTCCATCTGAGGTACCAGGTTCATCTCACTAGGGAGTGCCAGACAGTGGGCACAGGACAGTAGGTGCAGCGCACCATGCACCAGCCGAAGCAGGGCGAGGCATTGCCTCACTCGGGAAGCACAAGGGGTCAGGGAGTTCCCTTTCCTGGTCAAGGAAAGGGGTGACAGATGGCACCTGGAAAATCAGGCCACTCCCACCCGAATACTGTGCTTTTCCGATGGGCTTAGGAAATGGTGCACCGGGAGATTATAGCCCACACATGGCTTGGAGGGTCCTACGCCCACGGAGTCTCACTGATTGCTAGCACAGCAGTCTCAGATCAAACTGCAAGGCGGCAGCGAGGCTGGGGGAGGGGCGCCCGCCATTGCCAGGCTCGCTAAGGTAAACAAAGCAGCCAGGAAGCTCGAACTGGGTGGATCCCACCACAGCTCAAGGAGGCCTGCCTGCCTCTGTAGGCTCCACCTCTGGGGGCAGGGCACAGACAAACAAAAAGACAGCAGTAACTTCTGCAGACTTAAATGTCCTTGTCTGACAGCTTTGAGGAGAGCAGTGGTTCTCCCAGCATGCAGCTGGAGATCTGAGAACGGGCAGACTGCCTCCTCAAGTGGGTCCCTGACCCCTGACCCCCGAGCAGCCTAACTGGGAGGCACCCCTCAGTAGGGGCAGACTGACACCTCACACGGCCGGGTACTCCTCTAAGACAAAACTTCCAGAGGAACGATCAGACAGCAGCATTCATGGATCACGAAATTCCGTGGTTCTGCAGACACCGTTGCTGATACCCAGGCAAACAGGGTCTGGAGTGGACCTCTAGCAAACTCCAACAGACCTGCAGCTGAGGGTCCTGTCTGTTAGAAGGAAAACTAACAAACACAAAGGACATCCACACCAAAAACCCATCTGTACATTACCATCAGCAAAGACCAAAAGTAGATAAAACCACAAAGATGAGGAAAAAACAGAGCAGAAAAACTGGAAACTCTAAAAAGCAGAGTGCCTCTCCTCCAAAAGAACGCAGTTCCTCACCAGCAACAGAACAAAGCTGGATGGAGAATGACTTTGATGAGTTGAGAGAAGGCTTCAGATGATCAAACTACTCCGAGCTACAGGAGGAAATTCAAACCAAAGGCAAAGAAGTTGAAAACTTTGAAAAAACTTTAGATGAATGTATAACTAGAATAACCAATACAGAGAAGTGCTTAAAGGAGCTGATGGAGCTGAAAGCCAAGGCTTGAGAACTATGTGAAGAATGCAGAAGCCTCAGGAGCTGATGCGATCAACTGGAAGAAAGGGTATCAGTGATGGAAGATGAAATGAATGAAATGAAGTGAGAAGGGAAGTTTAGAGAAAAAAGAATAAAAAGAAATGAACAAAGCCTCCAAGAAATATGGGACTATGTGAAAAGACCAAATCTACATCTGATTGGTGTACCTGAAAGTGACGGGCAGAATGGAACCAAGTTGGAAAACACTCTGCAGGATATTATCCAGGAGAACTTCCCCAATCTAGCAAGGCAGGCCAACATTCAGATTCAGGAATACAGAGAATGCCACAAAGATACTCCTCGAGAAGAGCAACTCCAAGACACATAATTGTCAGATTCACCAAAGTTGAAATGAAGGAAAAAATGTTAAGGGCAGCCAGAGAGAAAGGTCGGGTTACCCACAAAGGGAAGCCCATCAGACTAACAGCGGATCTCTCAGCAGAAACTCTACAAGCCAGAAGAGAGTGGAGGCCAATATTCAACATTCTTAAAGAAAAGAATTTTCAACCCAGAATTTCATATCCAGCCAAACTAAGCTTCATAAGTGAAGGAGAAATAAAATCCTTTACAGACAAGCAAATGCTGAGAGACTTTGTCACCACCAGGCCTGCCCTAAAAGAGCTCCTGAAGGAAGCACTAAACGTGGAAAGGCACAACTGGTACCAGCTGCTGCAAAATCATGCCAAAATGTAAAGACCATTGAGACTAGGAAGAAACTGCATCAACTAACGAGCAAAATAACCAGCTAACATCATAATGACAGGATCAAATTCACACATAACAATATTAACTTTAAATGTAAATGGACTAAATGCTCCAATTAAAAGACACAGACTGGCAAATTGGATAAAGAGTCAAGACCCATCAATGTGCTGTATTCGGGAAACCCATCTCACGTGCAGAGACACACATAGGCTCAAAATAAAAGGATGAAGGAAGATCTACCAAGCAAATGGAAAACAAAAAAAGGCAGGGGTTGCAATCCTAGTCTCTGATAAAACAGACTTTAAACCAACAAAGATCAAAAGAGACAAAGAAGGCCATTACATAATGGTAAAGGGATCAATTCAACAAGAAGAGCTAACTATCCTAAATATATATGCACCCAATACAGGAGCACCCAGATTCATAAAGCAAGTCCTGAGTGACCTACAAAGAGACTTAGACTCCCACACAATAATAATGGGAGATTTTAACACCCCACTGTCAACATTAGACAGATCAATGAGACAGAAAATTAACAAGGATACCCAGGAATTGAACTCAGCTCTGCACCAAGCCGACCTAATAGACATCTACAGAACTCTCCACCCCAAATCAACAGAATATACATTTTTTTCAGCACCACACCACACCTATTCCAAAATTGACCACATACTTGGAAGTAAAGCTCTCCTCAGCAAATGTAAAAGAACAGAAATTATAACAAACTGTCTCTCAGACCACAGTGCAATCAAACTAGAACTCAGGATTAAGAAACTCACTCAAAACTGCTCAACTACATGGAAACTGAACAACCTGCTCCTGAATGACTACTGGGTACATAACAAAATGAAGGCAGAAATAAAGATGTTCTTTGAAACCAACGAGAACCAAGACACAACATACCAGAATCTCTGGGACACATTCAAAGCAGTGTGTAGAGGGAAATTTATAGCACTAAAGGCCCACAAGAGAAAGCAGGAAAGATCCAAAATTGACACCCTAACATCACAATTAAAAGAACTAGAAAAGCAAGAGCAAACACATTCAAAAGCTAGCAGAAGGCAAGAAATAACTAAAATCAGAGCAGAACTGAAGGAAATAGAGACACAAAAAACCCTTCAAAAAATTAATGAATCCAGGAGCTGGTTTTTTGAAAGGATCAACAAAATTGATAGACCACTAGCAAGACTAATAAAGAAAAAAAGAGAGAAGAATCAAATAGACGCAATAAAAAATGATAAAGGGGATATCACCACGGATGCCACAGAAATACAAACTACCATCAGAGAATACTACAAACACCTCTACACAAATAAACTAGAAAATCTAGAAGAAATGGATAAATTCCTCGACACATACACTCTCCCAAGACTAAACCAGGAAGAAGTTGAATCTCTGAATAGACCAATAACAGGATCTGAAATTGTGGCAATAATCAATAGCTTACCAACCAAAAAGAGTCCAGGACCAGATGGATTCACAGCAGAATTCTACCAGAGGTACAAGGAAGAACTGGTACCATTCCTTCTGAAACTATTCCAATCAATAGAAAAAGAGGGAATCCTCCCTAACTCATTTTATGAGGCCAGCATCATCCTGATACAAAAGCCGGGCAGAGACACAACCAAAAAAGAGAATTTTAGACCAATATCCTTGATGAACATTGATGCAAAAATCCTCAATAAAATACTGGCAAACCGAATCCAGCAGCACATCAAAAAGCTTATCCACCATGATCAAGTGGGCTTCATCCCTGGGATGCAAGGCTGGTTCAATATACACAAATCAATAAATGTAATCCAGCATATAAACAGAACCAAAAACCACATGATTATCTCAATAGATGCAGAAAAGGCCTTTGACAAAATTCAACAACTCTTCATGCTAAAAACTCTCAATAAATTAGGTATTGATGCGACATATCTCAAAATAATAAGAGCTATCTATGACAAACCCACAGCCAATATCATACTGAATGGGCAAAAACTGGAAGCATTCCGTTTGAAAACTGGCACAAGACAGGGATGCCCTCTCTCACCACTCCTATTCAACATAGTGTTGGAAGTTCTGGCCAGGGCAATTAGGCAGGAGAAGGAAATAAAGGGTATTCAATTAGGAAAAGAGGAAGTCAAATTGTCCCTGTTTGCAGATGACATGATTGTATATCTAGAAAACCCCATTGTCTCAGCCCAAAATCTCCTTAAGCTGATAAGCAACTTCAGCAAAGTCTCAGGATACAAAATCAATGTACAAAAATCCCAAGCATTCTTATACACCAATAACAGACAAACAGAGAGCCAAATCATGAGTGAACTCCCATTCATAATTGCTTCAAAGAGAATAAAATACTTAGGAATCCAACTTACAAGGGATGTGAAGGACCTCTTCAAGGAGAAATACAAACCACTGCTCAATGAAATAAAAGAGGATACAAACAAATGGAAGAACATTCCATGCTCATGGGTAGGAAGACTCAATATCATGAAAATGGCCATATTACCCAAGGTAATTTATAGATTCAATGCCATCCCCATCAAGCTACCAATGACTTTCTTCACAGAATTGGAAAAAACTACTTTAAAGTTCATATGGAACCAAATAAGAGCCTGCATCACCAAGCCTATCCTAAGCCAAAAGAACAAAGCTGGAGGCATCACGCTACCTGACTTCAAACTATACTACAAGCCTGCAGTAACCAAAACAGCATGGTACTGGTACCAAAACAGAGACATAGATCAATGGAACAGAACAGAGCCCTCAGAAGTAATGCCACATATCTACAACTATCTGATCTTTGACAAACCTGAGAAAAACAAGCAATGGGGAAAGGATTCCCTATTTAATAAATGGTGCTGGGAAAACTGGCTAGCCATATGTAGAAAGCTGAAACTGGATCCCTTCCTTACACCTTATACAAAAATTAATTCAAGATGGATTAACGACTTAAATGTTAGACCTAAAACCATAAAAACCCTAGAAGAATACCTAGGCATTACCATTCAGGACATAGGCATGGGCAAGGACTTCATGTCTAAAACACCAAAAGCAATGGCAACAAAAGCCAAAATTGACAAATGGGATCTAATTAAACTAAAGAGCTTCTGCACAGCAAAAGAAACTACCATCAGAGTGAACAGGCAACCTACAAAATAGGAGAAAATTTTCGCAACCTACTCATCTGACAAAGGGCTAATATCCAGAGTCTACAATGAACTCAAACAAATTTACAAGAAAAAAACAAACAACCCCATCAAAAAGTGGGCAAAGGACATGAACAGACACTTCTCAAAAGAAGACATTTATGCAGCCAAAAGACACATGAAAAAATGCTCACCATCACTGGCCATCAGATAGATGCAAATCAAAACCACAATGAGATACCATCTCACACCAGTTAGAATGGCAATCATTCAAAAGTCAGGAAACAACAGGTGCTGGAGAGGATGTGGAGAAATAGGAACATTTTTACACTGTTGGTGGGACTGTAAACTAGTTCAACCATTGTGGAAGTCAGTGTGGCAATTCCTCAGGGATCTAGAACTAGAAATATCATTTGACCCAGCCATCCCATTACTGGATATATACCCAAAGGACTATAAATCATGCTGCTATAAAGACACATGCACACGTATGTTTATTACAGCACTATTCACAATAGCAAAGACTTGGAAACAACCCAAATGTCCAACAATGACAGACTGGATTAAGAAAATGTGGCACATATACACCATGGAATACTATTCAGCCACAAAAAATGATGAGTTCATGTCTTTTGTAGGGACATGGATGAAATTGGAAATCATCATTCTCAGTAAACTATCGCAAGAACAAAAAACCAAACACCGCATGTTCTCACTCATAGATGGGAATTGAACAGTGAGAACACATGGACACAGGAAGGGGAACATCACACTCTGGGGACTGTTGTGGGGTGGGGGGAGGGGGGAAGGATAGCATTAGGAGATATACCTAATGCTAAATGATGAGTTAATGGGTGCAGCACACCAGCATGGCACATGTATACATATGTAACCAACCTGCACATTGTGCACATGTACCCTAAAACTTAAAGTACAATTAAAAAAAAAAAAAAGAAATTTCTCTGAGGTAGAAGGTCCCTGAATTTTAGTTGATTCTTTCTTTCTCTTTCTTTCTTTCTTTCTCTCTTTCTTTCTTTTTCTTTCTTTCCTTTTCTTTCTTTCCTTCCTTCCTTCCTTCCTTCCTGCCTTCTTTCCTTCCTTCTTTCTTTCTTTCTTCCTCTCTCTCTCTCCCCTGCCCCCCCACCCACCATCCTTCCTTCCTTGCTTCCATGGAGTTTCACTCTTATTGCCCAGGCTGGAGTGCAATGGCACTATCTCAGCTCACTGCAACCTTCGCCTCCCAGGTTCAGGCAATTCTCCTGCCTCAGCCTCCCAAGTAGCTGGGATTACAGGCGTGTGACACCACAGCTAGCTAATTTTCTATTTTTTTAGTAGAGACGGGGTTTCACCATGTTGGTCAGGCTGGTCTTGAACTCCTGACCTCAAGTTGTCCACCCCCCTCAGCCTCCCAAAATGCTGGAATTACAGGTGTGAGCCACCACATCCAGCCTTAGTTGATTTATTTCCCATCCCCTGGCATGCACATGTCTCACCAATAAGTCCAGAGTGGTTGCTCCTTCTCAACTCCCTGGGCCTGGAGCTCTGGTGCAAGTCCCAGAGTCCAAAGTCCAAAGAACCTGGAGTCTGACATCCAAGGGCAGGAGGAACAGAAGGAATCATCCAGCATGGGATAAAGATGAAAGCCAGCAGATTTAGCAAGCCAGCTTATCCCATCTTCTTCTGCCTGCTTTGTTCTAGCCACACTGCCAGCCGATTGGATGGTGCCCACCCACATTGAGAGTGGGTCTACCTCTCCCAGTCCACTGACTCAAATGTCAATTTCCTCTGGCAACATCCTCACAGACACACCCAGAAACAATACCTTACCAGCTATCTGGGCATCCTTCAAGCCAATCAAGTTGACACCTAATATTAACCATCACAGCATCCTAGAGGAATTCATTTTCACCATGTTTGAAATATTTTCATATTTCAAAATTCTTGTGCAGGATCTGGATTTTAAACAAACTTTTTTTTTTATTATTTTTCGAGAAAGAGTTTCGCTTTGTTTTCCAGGCTAGGGTGCAGCAGCGCGATCTCGACTCACTGCAGCCTCTGCCTTCCAGGTTCAAGTGATTCTCCTGGCTTGCTGGAGTATCTGAAGCTGAGTAGTTGGGGCTACAGGCATATGCCACCACGCCCAGCTAATTTTTCTATTTTTAGTAAAAACGGTGTTTCACCATGTTGCCCAGTCTGGTCTCGAACTCCTGACCTCAAGTGATCCACCTGCTTTGGCCTTCCAAAATGCTAGGATTACAGGCATGAGCCACTGCACCCGGCCAAACAAATATTTTTTTAAAATTGCTTCGGCAACGAGTTCATACAGTAGAGACTTGTGCCAGCCTGAGGCAAAACCAAATGAGAAGAGTGAGGTGGACAGATTACAGGGTCAAATTGATATGCGTCTAATCCTCCAAAGACAGGATATCCCAGTGAAGTTCCCAAGGCAAAAGACTTCAAGGGCTGAGGACTACCAATGGGCTTTATTACTGTAAGCAGGCCAGATCCTCCTTAGAAGAGTTGGGCCTTAGATGGAGTATTTTGTTTTTTGTTTTTTTGTGTGGTTTTTTTGAGTCATGGTCTTGCTCTGTCACCCAGGCAGTGGCGCCATCATAGCTCACTGCAGCCTTGACCTCCTGGGCTCAAAAAATCCTCCCACCTCAGCCTCCCCAGTAGCTGGGACTACAGGTGCATGCCACCACACTCAGTCTCACCATACGCACTATACTCAAAATGTTTTTTTGGTAGAGATGGGGGTCTCACTATATTGCCCTGGCTGATCTCAAACTCTTGGCCTTAAGCAATCCTCTCACCTTAGCCTCCCAAAGAACAAGGATTACAGGCATGAGCCACCATGCCTGGCCGAGACTGAACATTTTGTATGGGACCTCTCTTCCACCAGTCCAACTTTTTTGTGTGTGGAAGAGATGGGATCTCATCATGTTGTCCAGGCTGGTTTTGAACTTCTGGGCTCAGGCAATCCTGCCTCAGCCTAGCAAAGTGCTGGAGTTACAGGCGTGAGCTGCCGTGCCTGGCAGCCCAATAATTTGTGTGTGTGAATATGATTTAAATGATTAAGTATAGGCTAGAGCAAACAGAAGGAACTAGTAGATATAATCATTAGAAGGGTCGTACAGCTATTTGTTTTTCATTTAGCATAATGAAATACTTTATTCATTCAGCATTTAATGACTAGTAGGGTTTGTGCTTCAGTGGAGAATACAGACATCAAAACACCTCTCAGCTTCCAAGAGCACACATTCTAGTGGAGAAGATGAAGTTGACAAGGCATGAACACAGACAGCTTTGTGCAGAGTGTGCCAAGAGCCCAGAGGGGCTGTTGGAACATATTAGGGTGGACTTAGCTTTTCTGAGGGTGGAGAGGGACAGTAATGCTTGAGTTTGAGTTTGATTTTGGAGAAGGAAGGTACTGAAAGCAGACAGCAGAGCACATGCAAAGCCAGGTAGTTGTGAAAGAAGCCACTTGGTTCAGAGGTTAGACTGATGCAGGGTTGAAATGTACAGTTGGAAAGTAGAGTATGGGCATGATAGATGAGGCTACAGAAGGGGGCAGGAACAGCTTGTGAAGAGCTGCCATACGTGCACTGAGACACTTGGAATGTGGTGAATAAACAATGAGGAACAAACCATTAAAAAGCTTTAGGGCTGGGCATGGTGGCTCATGCCTGTAAGCTCAGCATTTTGGGAGGCCGTGCTGGGAGGATCACTTGAGCTCAGGCGTTTGAGACCAGCCTGGGCAATATGGCAAAACCTCACCTCTACAAAAGATACAAAACTTAGCCAGGTGTGGTGGTGCGTGTCCCACAGCTACTCTGGAGGCTGAGGTGGGAGGATCATCTGAGCCTGGGAGGTCGAGGCTGCAGTGAGCCATGATAGTGCTACTGCACTCCAGCCTGGGTAACAGGGCAAGACTTCGGCACAAAAAAAAAAAAAAAAAAAAATCTGTTAGGTCTAGAAATGCCATAATCATATCTGTATTTTAATAGATCACCAAGAATGCAGTGAGAATGATTATAAAGGGCAAGAACAATGAAGAGGGACTACTGAGAAGGCCACAGCCATCACTTGGCATAAGTCATATGAACACATCTCCATTATGAAAAATTTAAATCATTCAGAAGCTATTCCAGAAGGAACACATTAGCCTATGAATGGATATTTAGATTGTTTCCAATTTTCTTCTGTTACAAACTATGAACATGCTTGTACAGTTACTCAATTAATTGCTTCCAAAAAAGATGACTTCTTAAAATCATCTTAAAAGGCTAGATGACCATTCTCTTGGCACGGCTAACAAGATTTTTCCAGGAGTTAAGGGAAGTATAAGATGGTAAAAGTGCATTAAGATTACTTCTGACCCAATTAATATCAGCCACAGCATGACTGAGCCCAGCACTGTGAAGATCAGCACTGATTCTATTAGAATCCAGTCTGACACTGGCACCCATATGTTGAGTGCAGCATTATTCACAATAGCAAAATCATAGAATCCACGTAAGTGTCCAGTGGATTGGATAAAGAAAATGTGGTACATATACATCATGAAATACTATGCAGCCATAAAAATAATGAAATCATCTCCTCTGCCCCAGTATCTCCCAATATATGCATGTAACAAATATGCACATGTATCCTCTGGATCCAAAATAAAATTTAAAAACAAAAAAGAATGCAGTGTGAGAAGGGAAGAACTCTTGAAGCTCCCAAGGATAGGCTTGGGAAGAGTAGGTGAATGAGATGGCAATGTGCTCTATTTTTCCTTCCTTAGAAAGCCTGGCCTTAAAGAGGAAACTGGTGACAAGGGAAAATCAGGCTGAGCCTTTCAGAGCAATTCGGCACGAGAAGCTGATGGTGCAGGAGATGGTGTCTGACCCCACACCCCACCACCACTGCTGCTGTTGGCCAGCTGTCAGTGGTTGGTCATGGAAGGCTATTCGATATGCAAAGCTTAAAACAAGTGGCCTCCACTCTCCCCTTTCTGTGGCAGCTCTCTTCCTAGTTCACCTGTTAATCACTGAAACAATTAATAGCCTTCCAAGGTCTAAGATCAGATTTGTTTCTTAGGTTCTATTCCAACACCATCTGTGACAGATTGATGCTGATGTTAGTTCTCAGCAGAAAGCCTTGCAAGGATCAAGAATTCACATTATTGGCCAGGTGCAGTGGCGCATGCCTGTAATCTCAGCACTTTGGGAGGCCGAGGTGGGCGGATCACTTGAGGTCAGGAGTTCAAGACCAGCCTGGCCAACATGGCGAAACACTATCTCTGTTAAAAATACAAAAACTAGCTGGGCATGCTGGCACACCTGTAATCCCAGCCTTGGCCTCCCAAAGTGCTGTTATTATAGGCATGAGCCACCACACCTGGTCACCCCCAGTATTTTATTTATTTTTATTATTTTATTTATTTCTTTTTTATTTTTTTGAGACAGAGTCTCACTCTGCCATCCAGCCTGGAGTGCAGTGGCACGATCTCAGCTCACTGCAAACTCTGCCTCCCGGGTTCAAAAGATTCTCATGTCTCAGCCACCGGAGTAACTGGGATTACAGGTGCATGCCACTTCACCCAGCTAATTTTTTGTATTTTTAGTAGAGATGAGTTTCACCGTGTTGGCCAGGCTGCTCTCGAACTTCTGACCTCAGGTGATCTGCCCACTTCAGCCTCCCAAAGTGCTGGGATTACAGGTGTGACCCACTGGGCCTGGCCCACCCCCAGTACTTTAGAATGTGCTTTATTTGGATAGAGGATCTTTAAAGATGTAATTAAGTTAAAATAGGTTATTAGAGCCAGCCCTAATCCAATATGAGTGGTTGCCTTTGTTCGACAGAAATTATGGCTGGTGGCCAGGCATGGTGGCTCATGTCTGTAATCCCAGCACTTTGGGAGGCTGAGGTGGGCAAATCACTTGAGGCCAGGAGTTCAAGACCAGCCTGGCCAACATGGTGAAACCCCATCTCTACTAAAATACAAAAATTAGCTTGGTATGGTGGCACATGCATGTAGTTCCAGCTACTCGGGTGTCTGAGGCAGGAGAATCACTTGAACTTGGGAGGTGGAGGGTACAGTGAGCCAAGATCATGCCACTGCACTCCAGCCTGGGCAACAGAGCAAGATTATGTCTAAAAAAAGAAAAAAAGAAGAAATTATGGCAGGCTATTGTTTTGTACTGAGTTTCTGCTCTAGGCCCCAACAGACCAGACCAAATCAAAATGGAGTCACTCATGCTAAATGTCACATAATCAAACTAAAACTTTAAGGAAGCAGATAGATCCCCAAATAGCCTAGTTTTTCCTGAAAATAGGAGATTCCAGTCAGCATAATAAGGAAGTCTGCTCTGCTTTAACCTTTAGAAAAAAAGTAACCTGAAGTAATCTGTTGTTAACCAATCAGTTTTGTTTTGTGTTTTTGAGAGAGGGTCTCACTCTGTCACCTAGGCTGGAGTACAGTGGTATGATCAAGGCTTTCTGCAGCCTCAACCTCCTGAGCTCAAATGATCCTCCCACCTCAGCCTCCCAAGTAGCTGGGACTACAGACACACGTCACCATGCCTAGCTAATTTTTAATTTTTTTGTGAAGATGAGGGTCTCCTTTTGTTGTGCAGACTGGTCTCAAACTCCACCTCAGCCTTCCAAAGTACTGGGATTACAGGCATGAGTCACTGCACCTGACAACCAATCTGTTTTTTTCTATTGTTCTGTTTCCTTGTTCCCACTTTACCAAACTCACTGTTCTGACTTTGTCCAGTGGGAGCTCTCATTCTGTTTTGTAGAATGGAGGCTGCCTTGATTCACGAATTGTGAATAAAAGCCATTAGATCTATAACTAAATATGTTGTAATTTTGTCTTTTGATACCACATAAGAAAAGGAAAACAGGACACAGACAGGTACAGAGAGAAGACCATGTGGAGACACGGGGAAAAGACAGCCATCTACAAACCAAGGAGAGAGGCCTTAGAAGAAACCAACCCTGCTGATACCTTGATCTGACTTCTAGCATCCAAAATTGTGAGAAAATGAATTTCTGTTCCTTCAGCCACTCAGTCTGTGGTATCTTGTTATAACAGCCGTAGCAAAATACACCTGCATTTTCACTCTCCTTTGCCTCTACATATGGCCGGGAGAATGCAGTGGTGCAATCTTGGCTCACTGCAACCTCTGCTTTCCAGGTTCAAGTGATTCTTCTGCGTCAGCCTCCTGAGTAGCTGGGACTACAGGCACGCACCACCACGCCCAGTGAATTTTTGTATTTTTTTAGTAGAGATGGGGTTTTGCCCTGTTGGCCAGGTTGGGCAGGCAGGTCTCAAATTCCTGACCTCAGGTAATCCACTTGACTCAGTCTCCTAAAGTGCTGGGATTATAGGTGTGAGTCACTGCCCTTGGCCCTATAAAGGCACTCATAAGATTTATACTTAGATGTCATCAGTCCCTCTCAGAAATATGATGCTTTTTCTCCAGTTACAGATTTCGCAACTGGAACAGACTGTAGACCAGAGATCCCAAACTGGTACCTGCGGGTTGAATCTGGTCACAAACATTTTGTTTTGGTCCCCACAATATTTAAAAAAAAAAATTTAGGCCGGGCGCAGTGGCTCATGCCTGTAATCCCAGCACTTTGGGAGGCCGAGGCGGGCGGATCACAAGGTCAGGAGCTCAAGACCATCCTGGCTAAAACGGTGAAACCCTGTCTCTACTAAAAATACAAAAAATTAGCCGGGCGTGGTGGCGGGCGCCTATAGTCCCAGCTACTTGTGAGGCTGAGGCAGGAGAATGGCGTGAACCCGGGAGGTGGAGCTGGCAGTGAGCCGAGATCGCGCCACTGCACTCCAGCCTGGGCGACAGATCGAGACTTCATCTCAAAAAAAAAAAAAAAAAATTTAATGGTGGTGAACATTTAAAACTTGAGGGCAGCCAGGCATGGTGGCACACACCTGTAATCCTAGCACTTTGTGACCCACTTGACTCGGCCTCCCAAAGTGCTAGGCTTCTCTTAGAAAACAAGCCTTGGCTTCACTAGGACTTTCTGGCAACAGCCTGTTGTAGTGAAGTAATCATACTCTCTGTAGAAGGAGCACATACTCTCCACTAACCTACAGTCTCCATCCGGCCTACTGTTCACCATCTGCATCTATGACTCTTGTCAACTAAAAAGGACAAAAATGTGTTCTCCTCCTCCCTTCAGAATGTCTTCTCAATAGCAAGAGATATGGCAGTTATGATTGTGATATTTCCTTTGAATTTTGTTCAACTACCACATTTGATATTTTATCTGATTAAAAGGTGAGCATGAAACTGAGAGCGTGATACCATGAGAAAGTGTCATTGAAGCGTGGAGAGCTGAGGCTTAGGGAAGACTGAAGACTGAAAGTCAGAGGACTAGCTGACCTTAGCCTCTGGCAGCCTGACCAAACGTTCCAAGTAATTAGCAGCTTGGCATGCCAACAGTATTGCATCTACCAAGGGTAACTTAAATTGCCAAAGGCAATGAGGAAACATTGCCTCAAGTTCTCCAGGACTCAAAGCACGTAGAATCGGGCACAGTGCATGGCAGAGGACACTCTCTCTCTGTCATGCTTCTCTGAGATGAATTGATACTACTGGGCTGTGGTCTGCATGAAATGCGTTCATCTGTTCATTTCCTAGAACATGTGAAAAATTTGTTTAAGATCTGACCAGTTATTTCTAAAACATTAGGAATGGCTCAGAAGAGCTAAAATAGTTTTTGTTTTTTGTTTTTTTTGTTGTTTTTTTTTTTGAGAGGGAGTCTCGCTCTGTCACCCAGGCTGGAGTACAGTGGCAAGATCTCGGCTCACGGCAACTTCTGCCTCCAAGTTTCAAGGAATCCTCCTGCCTCAGCCTCCCAAATAGCTGGGACTATAGCATGCACTACCACGCCCGGCTAATTTTTGTATTTTTAGTAGAAACAGGTTTCACCAAAACCCCATGTTGGGCAGGCTGGTCTCAAACCCCTGACCTCAGGTGATCCACCCACCTCGGCCTCCCAAAGTGTTGGGATTACAGGCATGAGCCACCGTGCCTAGCCAGAAGAGCTAAAATAGGTTTTGTTGCAGGTCAGAGGGCTATGGCTTGCAAGACATGAACAACTATAATTGCCATAAAAAGAACAGTTTATGAGGAGCCAAAATTGCCTCACAGATGGAAGGAAAGGGCAGAATGTCCTTTTATGCCATGCCCATTGTACTGAGCAACTTTTCACCAAGTCATATTGTATCCAGAGTTTGTTCCTTCCAGTGGGTTCATGGTCTCGCTGACTTCAAGAATGAAGCTGCAGACCTTCACAGTAAGTGTTACAACTCTTAAAGGTGGCATGGACCCAAAGAGTGAGCAGCAGGAGATTAACATTGAGAAGGCCACACCAGTGTCCAGGAGGAAGTCAATTTCCTGACCCTCAATGGTTAAACATACCAGGGCCTCAGTGGGGGTGATGACATGAGCTGGCGCTTGCCCCAGGCACCCTCAGTCCTATTGTTGGATCATCTGGTTGGGGGCTTCTGGCCCAGAGAACCTTTGTCCTCTGAGGCAGTGTGCCTTCC